>NC_061104.1:10424279-10434279 GCF_015104395.2 Macrobrachium nipponense
GCACAATATCCTGGAACTTATTTGCAAATGAGTTTGTGTCATAACATCTTTGATGGCCTGGGACGTATGGTGTTCGTGACAGCGAGTGACGTCATTACTCTGAACTGTCGTTCGAGACTGCTCGAAGCAGTGTCGGATCCTTCGAACATCTCGCAGTGGATGAACTCAAACGGATCATTCTTTCTGCTTCTGCATTGTTATTTCTCGAGGCAGAGAGGCATCGGCATCAATTAATATAAGCAAAAACCTTTAGCGACTACCGAACTGGCTAGAATGGCCATTAAAACAAGGCGAACAGTCGCTGAAAGCAAGAGAGACAAAAACGCAAGCCTCCCGAACAGAGCCGCGAAATACTCAGGGGCAGCTGGTCACGCCGGAGTCATTTGAACAAGGTCTAGTGAACGCAGGACCCCTTATTATGATCCACATTATCATTTTGACTTCGTAAAATTGTCGGACAATTGCGAATACAGGTTGCAATTACAATGTCTCCTCGTGAGAAGTCATTTTGGATTTCACGTTCGCATATTTTTTTAATGGTCGGAGGATTGGCACTTGGCTAATGACGTCGTCTGCCCTTTATCTGGGGCCATTATTGAGGCATCTTTGCACGACAAAATAGTAACTCCAAATCTGCTTAATTGGCAAAAAAAACTTTTCAATTATCTTATTATTGGGGATACAGTGGACTTTATTTTACTGCTCCTAATGAATATGCACGAATATGCACTGTTGAACAGCCTAACTTATATTAGAACATAAATGCTTGCACACACATACAGACAGACATTTACTTTTTTGTGTCGTATATGTCATGTATATTGGTTGAATATGTCAATAAATGTACTAAGAATGAAGTTATGCCTAGAGGACGGTTTAAAATTTAAATAGTTCAAGTACGCTTCCATAGTATCATGTAAAGCAAAATATCAGCTTTAGCCTTGAAAACGTAGGCGCAGTCTTTCATTCAACACGCCGAAAGTGGTTCCTTTATAAGAGCGGTGATTGGATTAATGGCAAAATGTTATATGTTAACTGTTAGTTATATGAAAACTGCAGGTCATCAAGGTCATCACACTGACAGCGAAATGCTTTTAATTAAAAAAATTTAACATTCTCTTGTTGACTCGCTGTTAACTATATAAAAAAAATAAGTTTTATGCTCTGGAAAGTGCAACGATATGTATGTTTCCCGGAGTTGCCACAGTATCCAGATTGATTGATCAGTTTACGCTGTATGTTTACAAAAAAGCAAACGAAAAAAGTTACCTCTGTCGTGCAAAAAAAAAAAAAAAAAAAAAAAAAAAAAAAAAAAAAAAAAAAAACAAAAAATGAGGTGATTGTTATGGCTGGGAAGAATGCAAATCACTTCGCCCTGATGAATCTCTCATATTTTCCTTCGCTGATTGTCCAAATGAAGCTAGAGTTCTATTAAAAGTTAAATCAGTGAAGTTTCTTATATCACAATCGGTTTTTTAGTTCATACAAATTTACTTGAGATAGAGCAAGCTGATGTACTGATCATAAAAAGTCATGCAGTTAATAAACCTCACAGTTGGTTTGTTTAAATATATACTAGGTATTATGATTTTCATTACTTTAAATATATTTGGACAATAAAACCCTTGAATATTCTTTTCTTCGTTTAATGGTCATAGTAGTATTAGAAGTTAGACATTCTGTAAATGACTGATTCAAGTTTTCTAGGAAATAATTAAAACTAAATATTGTTTGCATATGAAGCAACGTTTGTGAATCTTATTTCTGACCGGCTTCTAACAATTACCTAGGCAAATTGCTAAGACTACTAGCGGTTAAAATTTGTGAATGCTTTAGGACACGTCGACAACAATATATATATATATATATATATATATATATATATATATATCTATACGTATATATATAAATATATATATAAATATATATATATATATATATATATATATATATATATATATATATATATATATATATATATATATATATATATATAAGCTTCCTCTGCGCTAGTTAGTTAGCTGCTACTTATTAAACGGCCGGTGTTTCATAATCATAACGTTATACCACGATAGGAAACATGTTTCAGTTATAATTTCGAAGACAAAGCAAATAATGACACTCTTTCACCGATTAAGGCTATTCAGAGCGGTGTAGTTAATAGAGTGTATATACAATCTCATCCTACCATCTCCGAATGACTGTTGGAGAAGTCAGATGCAAAATGGTAGTAATAGAAATATGAGGTCTAGAGTCGCATATGGTCAGGTTTGTAATATCGTCTGTATTTCTGCCATCCCTGTAATTTCGCCGAGACCTGGTTAAGCCATTTTGTTTGCTTTGAGCGACTTCTCTCCTGAAATTTAATTCCCCGTGGAAATTGAAATCTCTGACGATGACATTGGAGGTTCGCTCAAATTACTGAAAAACATATCCAGGAGATGGGGAAATTACATGGGCGGCTAGTTCATATATAGGGAGGGCGAATTGGAACTCCTAATCGGATTCCTAGGATTGTTTTCTGTATTAGACTAAATTATTTTTTTGCCGGTCGTCTGATATCTGCATTTATTTTCCAGGACATCTGGTGGACTTCTCTCTCTCTCTCTCTCTCTCTCCTCTCTCTCTCTCTCTCTCTCTCTCTCTCCTTCTTACTTTTACTAACTTATGAAATGAGAATATCTCTCCGCTATCTTAAGAAAATGAAACTTGTCTGACCGTGCTCTGAATGGAGACCTGGACTGTGCGATAGCTGATTAGCGAAATGAAACGAGAATGAAAAACCCAGTCGTTTTAACGTAAGACAAAGCCTCCCCCCTTAAGCACAAACCATGAAATGAAGCGAAGTTCTTCCCCAATGACCTGGGGCGCGCGCACACACACGTACGTACACATTCACACACTCACTCACACACGCACAAACACATACACCCGGGGAAACGTCTTGTGGTGTCTTTAATCGATACTGGATTTTGTTTTGGGGTTCCTTTGGCCCTTCCTGGTTCCTCAACGAATAGCACTTCTCGGGAGAAAGACCTTCAGTTTTCTAATCATTTTAGAGGCAACAGAACAGATACATTTTTTCAGTAGATACACAAAGGTCCTTTATTAACAGTGAAACATAGAATCTCTCGCAGTCGATAGAGATCTTTAACGGGAAGTGAAAGATTTATTACGCGTCCATAGTGTGATCTTTATTTTAGTTAGGCTAACGTTAAATTAGAAATTATTATTATTGTTTTAATTTCTCTTACTAAACCTGTCAACATTCTTTATATTGTCGCTATTATTCCAATTTTTTTCATCCTCTGTTAAGAGGTTAAATTTCGTAATTACTTGTTCTCCTTTATCTCGAGCCATCTAACCGCAATCGCTGTGACGCCAAACTACAAAAACCAATCCATCAGTCAACCCCCTGTGCTCTCGACGCGTTATCACCCAAAACCCAACGAGAGGTAAACAGATTTCGATCTGTGAGTGAACGTGATTCAGACAATGTTAGTTTTCCTATTTTTGTAGAAAATACATCACCATCATTCAATGGATATCTAACAGCTGGAAAACGCGTTCTCTTTGTGGAGCTCCTGAAAGCGAAGTCCACGACAGAATTGAGCGAGTCTCGTATTTTCAGGCGAGAACTGTACTCGCAAGTATTCGAGCCGTTTTTGTACGAGAATTATTTACGTTCCGAAATGTCGTTTAAATCTTCGCTTCAAAGAACGAGACACAAAGCGGACACGTGCCTCAGACACGTAAAGCAAACACGTGCCAATAATGCTTTAACGGCAAACTTACATGTGAGGAATAGACGATTTATCATCTACAGAACGCTTATTTATCGCTTTTAGCTGTCTCAACATTCTGGTGTTATAAATTGTATCATGTTTATTGTGATCAAATTCCACTATCATTTGCATGCTCATTGTCGAGAGCCATTCAGAAATAATACTGAAACGATAGAGAATTTAATTTTGTTAAACGTATAGATACAAATGTATTTATGTGCTACCACTGAAACCCGAAATATATTCTGCACGAAAGACGGGAACTCCCTGTATCCCAAAAAATAATTTTGGATGTCAAAACTCGGAGTGGAATTGCGTAGTACTTCTACACATTTCTAGCTCGCGATGAGTTAAAGGCCATATATAAAACATCAAAAGGGTAATGACATAAATTCACACTTGTTAACAGTAAAATGGAGGAAGATATAAGACACCCACAGCGTGGTTGTCCAAACATAATCAGTTTAAGGAAAAGGATGCCATACATGAATGCGTGATGGTATCAGTTATTGTTGCTTTACACGAGAATTGATTAATTATATCTTAAGATACATTGGTTACTGAAGTTTTGAAAGTTCTTTATAATGAATGCGTGTGCATCTTTTTTTTTTTTATTCAAGAGTATAGTCTTTTCCTTATATTGAACTCTCTTCAGAAGACCTTTGATCCTGGCATTTAGCAAGTATTTTCGGGTGAAATTGCCAGCCTCATCCATTCTTAATATCTGGCTGCGACCCACCACCGTCAACTATCTTTAAAGGCGAAGGCAAAGAGAGAAAGACGCACAAACCGAACACTTAACTTTACCGAAAATACTGCGTAGTGGTCATCATGACGTAGCTTATCAATACATTGTATGGCAGGTGAACTTTCCTTATCGGAGACATTTGATAAAAGATAATGAGACGTGTTAACATCGGCCTGACGTCTGCCTGTGTCAGTTCTTGTCGCATGACTGCACATCGGGCCCTAATGGTGATTTTTTTTGGTTTGTACTTTTGTAGACATAGGCAGTTTGACTGATCTTTATGCTTGGGATTAAATGAATGGAATCCTCTGCTGTATATGCTTGTTAGACGGAAGAGCTTGTGCTTGTGTGCGTGTATACTCATTCTCAAGAATACGCACTCAAACATTAACAACGCATAAATACTCATTTTTATATATATATATATATATATATATATATATATATAATGTGTGTGTGTGTATATATATATATAATATATATATATATGATATGTATTGTATGTATATATAACATATACGTATATATATAATCTATATACTATATATATATATAGGGTATTATATATATGTATGATATATGTTATACATAGCTATATATATATATATATATATATAGTATATGTATGGATGTTATCTATATAAATATATATATATATGGTGTATCATATATATATATATCTATATATATATATATATATAAATAATATACACATACTTACACACGAGACCTCGTGGTCAAGCATGCATAATGCAAGTACGATTCCCGGACGAGGCTAAACACACTGAAGTATGTCCCATTATATCCCATGGCGCCTTTATTGACCAAAGTAATCGACTGTCGTGGGGCGTAACCAGTGTGTAGAGGGGCATGAAGCTAGCAACCTCATTTAAATCATATTTACTGAAACATGAGTACGTTCTGGAGCTAGCCTTCTCCCTCCCAATGTCCCTTTGTAAGGGGACAAATTGCATGTAGGTTTACTATGCGCTACATGGCTGGCAAGTCGCCATCTTTGTTTTTGACTAACCTTTGTACAAGGAAAAATGAATTTAACTCGAAAACTGGAAAACTGATCTCACCGGAGATGTTGAAGCAATCATTTTTAAGGCTAAATAGTAAAAAACTCTGCAGTATGATCCAGTTGGAATGGTCTGATACTTGGCACTTGCCAATGGCCTGCGCTTGCCAAAGAACAGGTTCTATTTTGCTTTGAAATTTTCCCTCTACTGTTATAAGTTGCCTTGGAAAATTATGCCTAGAAGCACTAACAGTCAGGTCAAAGATATATTCGTCTCCAGCGAACTTACTTCCCAAGGAAATAAAAGTAAATATAGTAGGGCGTATTGTTATTGGCTACTCTCAATTGATCAATTGAGAAGTATAAGAGCCCGTTCTGACATAAGACCAGATTACGCCAAATAGAAAATACACAGTTAATTTCAGACAAAATTGCCCGAAGGGCAAATAATTCAGATGTTGTATCAAGAGACAAAATTGTCCAAAAGACTCATAAAATTAGGCTACTGTAGCAAGGGACAAAAAAAAAAACTCATAAAATTAGGCTACTGTAGCAAGGGACAAGATTGTCCGGAACACCCATACTCCTGTATTAGGCTGCTGTGCTAAAAGCCAAAATTATAAGGCTGCTGTATTAAGAGAATTGACCTCTTATAAAGATATTTACTCTTTCACTCAACACCGACGATCATGAAATCAATTAATACGAAATGGTACTGAATTTGATTATCGATCACCCCACATAACAAATGTGTATATATCACTCTTGCGCATATTTCTCTCGTACACATTACTTATATACACACACACACATATATATATATATATATATATATATATATATAATATATATATATATATATATATATATAAGTTATATAGACTATCTAATTCTCCTTAGGTGTAATTTGTTCCCAAGATATACTAAACTAGATATTAAACGATATTTTAGGCGTAATATTTGTGAATATAAAGCTCATTGTACGTGTAGTGTGTGTATGTAGGTGTGTATGTATACAAATAATCACACGCAGTAACGGTCATTTTGGATGCTACTTTACATAGATTTTTTTTATTTGGTGGATCATTGTAATTCAGTATAAGACACATACGTGCGCATTTTATCGTCAAATAATGGTATTTCAATGAAATTCAAAATCTGTTTTTACTCGTCTACTTTTTTATGTCGGGAAATACCTGTGGGATTATTTCATCTTCGTAATTGTGAAGACTTATCTCCCTGGAGAGAGAGAGAGAGAGAGAGAGAGAGAGAGAGAGATTTTAATGACAGGACTAATGTTTAATGTTTATTCCTTGAAAAATAAAGGAAGTTACAAAGAATATTAAAATTAAATTATATGAGATGTAAAAGTTTTCGCCCTCTGCTGCTATTTACCATCAAAATTGGGTTCATCAGCACAGTAATCAACGTTAGATTTATTTCCGCGAAAAATATACGCCCCCCCCCCCCCCCCCCCAAATACAAAGAAAACTCATAAAAACAGTTTGTTGATCGTCCTCCCGCCAATGTTGCCAGCGGTGTCGAACACTAAACCTCGCGGACTTTGACACCCAACGCCCTGTTAATGATATACGTTGAACCTTTCATTAATTAATCCTGTAAATGACAGGCGATATCCGGCCCTGTAATTATCAACATCGATATCGTGTGTTTATGTTGATGAAAGAATTAATTTTCCCGTTAATCGCCCAGATTTCGACGGTGACGCTTCCCGCGCGCGCTAGAGTTACAAACGCCGAAAATGGGCACCGTCAGCTAATTACGGATCTCGAGGGAGATCGCCTCTAATTGCCTCGGATCTCAGTCATCAGTTTTTTCTTCCCCAAATACTGGCCGCAGATTAATATTTCCTCGTTATTCTGTGGTGTATTCAGATGCGAATCCCCTCTTGCCGTCATAATGACGCGTGTGATGTGTATTCCTTCCATTTATGCTCTGGCGTATGCAGATACGATCCCTCTCGCTTCATAATAACTACTTTTATGATGTTTGTATATCGGATATTGAGACAGGTGAATGTTTAATAAGAACAGGTGAGAAGATAACTACTTTTTTTTTATATTAATACGACTGGCGTTTTTTCTAAAACGTACCACACCAAACCTTTCAGTGGCTAGCGTATGTTTAAGAGACGTGTGACGTGAAAATAAGAATAATAATAGCAATAAGTCTGCCATGCATGTGTACTATATTTGTTTAGGCTTTGATAACTCTTTTTGAGTGTTTATTCCGAGACGAACGACATAAAAAATTTTCTGGCAAAATTTTGAGCAAAAATAACAAAGCAATAATTGTATAGATATTTACCCGTAATGCTTTCCTATTTAAATCTATCGAACTCGCATTGTCGACGAAAGGAGGAAACGGCTACAAGTACCTACAATTTGAAAATAAGTAGTTTTTTTTATTTGTTTTACTTTATGCATCGAAAAAACTAACATGTTGTTTTAAAAAATCTCAAAAAAGAACCCAATTTCCAATTAAAAGAAATCAACCTTACTATTTGTTGACATGGAATTATTCAACAGTGTTTGAAATAAGAATTTTAATTAAATTAACTTGTACTCGAGCATTGGAGTAGCTTTTTAAAATAAGTGAACATATAAAAGTCTTACACACTGAATGGTAATTTTCAAAGGCTGACAAAAAACGGACACTTCACAGAAAATCTTACGAAGACGATAAACAAGGCGATATGTGATAGTAGCTATGTTAATTCTATGATAGACACGTTTTAAGCAGCTGTTTTGAATGATTAGGTCTTAATAAGTAGGTGACAGCTTGACGTGCCCTCTTGATATCAGAGAGAGAGAGAGAGATGAGAGAGACGAGAAAGGATGAGGAATGGGAATGGAAGAAGAGAGAGAGAGAGAGAGAGAGAGTGAGTGAAATTTTCCACGACCGTGGTCGTCATAGGATATAATACTTGAAATTATCTTTTCAGCGATATATGACATTTTTAAGGAATTTATTTTCTATCATTTTAATGGCTAACGCAATTTATGATTTTCTTTAAATCTGTCAAGCTAAATTACTGCCAACGGAAGTATCGCACACAAAAGTTTTACAGAAACTTAACTCATGCATATTCTGTTAATCGCAATTACATTTTTTTATGAAATGTAATGTCCGTCATGACTGCTTAACTACCCATTTTTTTTCTTTTTTTTTTTAGATACGTTTTCCATCTGACGCTCCGAAATTCCACAATATGAAATGCATTTTTCAAGGTATAGGAGATTTACTCTACAGAGATTTATAGTGTCGCGCGACAGAGCTGTTAAAGCGTATGAAGCCTTGTGAAGTGGACTGTTATCTTCGCCAGGAGATAGGAAATATATCAAAGGCATCGGGACCCGTTGTAAATTATTGTTATCTGTAGGAATCTGTCCCTCCTTCTATCTTGATGAAAAGGCCGGGTGGGTCATCTCCTTGCCCAAATAAAAACAAAACAGCAGTAACGTAGGGGTATTTGGTGGTAGAGTGAAATAACGCTCTCTCTCTCTCTCTCTCTCTCTCTCTCTCTCTCTCTCTCTCTCTCGTGTGTGGCTGTGTGAAGACATGAAATATTAGTTGGTCAATAATAGTATCTAAAATCCAGCTGGGTAAAGAAATAGAATTGATTTTACCTACTGTCTAATTTTTTCATATATTCCATATCATTTGTATCATCTCATATTGTACAAGCTCTTAAGTATCTTTTTACATAATTACTTAGCTTTCCTTCAAATTTATTCCCGATCTAGTATTTTTATATTCCTAGTCCTGTGTGTCGTTATTTCGGAATGTGTGTTAGTGTACTACCCTGAGGATTATTCCAAGTTTCTTAAAACGAAACCGTATTATTATAATGTTCGAAAGAAATGCAGTGTCCTATTATCGTGTACATTTAATAATCGAGAGTTTATAAAGTGTCATCACAGTACAATGCTTTTTCTGCTTTGAAAGGGAAGTTTTAATTTTTTTTTTTTACTCAGTTTTTCTAATTTTTAAAATGTTGCTATTGACTTCCCACGTACAACGATTTTGTTTTCTGTGATGAATTTACAGCCTCAAAGATATTAAAAATTCATAAGAAAAGTGGCTATCTCTCGATAATTGAACAAGTGAATGTATATGAATCATGCTGATGTTAATTAAGAGTATACTTTTCGGTATTTTGGCAACTTAACCGTATCTAGTAAAACTTCGTGTCAATATACATCCAGTGAAAATATTCTATCTCCTGTCGAAAATAGATATATAATCTTCTATCCAAAATAGATATATGATTATTTTATGCACTGAAACTGAGCGGTTTTTTTTCTTTTTTTTGCTAACAAAGGAAGTTTTACCCTTGGTAATGAATATGTTTATAAGTAGAAGAGAAAACAGCCTGGAGAGAGAGAGAGAGAGAGAGAGAGAGAGAGAGAGAGAGAGAGAGAG
>NC_061104.1:10441779-10476779 GCF_015104395.2 Macrobrachium nipponense
CAAGAAAACAAACGGTTGTGATCAATCAGCCACCAGTTGCGAGAAATTCCTGAAGTGAAATAAAACTTCAGATGTTTTCTACGACGCAAAGGGAAATCGCGAAATGGATTACAAATACTGTTATGCATTACAATAAAGAGGAAAAATGACAGGGACCTTTCATCACAAGCACGCAACAAAGAATAGACCACGTTCACAGGTTCCAATGAAAGGTCAAAAGCATAATTATGTTGAGCGCAGAATTCCTCAGTATTTTGATGAGACCGCAAAGGCAGGAAGGACAACGAGAGACCGGTTACAGCAGTCCAGTTTCAAAATCAAGATTTTCACTAATCTCGATGATTTTGATCGTAAAGGTAAAATATTTCTTGGATGGAAAGGTGCCTTGAATCGAAATTAAATCTCTCTCTCTCTCTCTCTCTCTCTCCTCTCACACACACACTTTGTTAGCTTAGTAATCTGATAACTGTTCAAAAATGATCAGATCACTCAGTGTTTTTCCAGATTTGTAATCCCCACATATATTAATGTATCCAATAAAAGCTATTGTACAAACGAGTTAAATTACAGCATACTACGTACCACGTATAAAAAAATGAATACTTACAAAGGTGAAAAACTCTTAAAGTATAAGATGTTTTGGGAGTAAGTGAGACCCACGTATGCGTAGAAAGAAATGGGCAGTAACCAAGCCATCGTTTTCAGAGGAACTCCCCTCTCCTTTAAACACCAACTCCCCCCCCCCCCCCCCCCCCCACCCCCCCCCCCCCCCCCCCCCACCCCACCACCCCCCCCCTGCCGCCACCACCAATAGAAAAAAATAAAAAAGAAAGACAACGCCAGTGATTAAATGTTATATGGGCGTCCCCCCATATATCTCCCATGATTGGCCTCGAAAAAAAAAAATAAAAGTTTCCTTCCTGAATAGCTACTAGAAGTCGTAGATTCGCGTTTACTGAAGGCTGTGAGCCACTTAACGTCCGGCGAAGCTAAAACAGCATACAATAACACCCGTCTACAATCTACAATGCCCCTCTAAGTCTGCCGTTTATGTAGCGTTAAACAGCATCTGGATCCAGCCACCACTTTATTCAGGAGCCATAACAGTCGCATCCAATGCGGTTAACTGAGCCTACGAGTGACCGCACTGCTAAGTGTGCGCTCTCTCTCTCTCTCTCTCTCTCTCTCTCTCTCTCTCTCTCTCTCACACACACACACACTTAGCAATTTCCGAAGTATTTCCGCGTTCTATCCCTTTCTTAATAATTTTCTAATGACTCCCTCTCCCTCTCTGTCTCATATGGATTTCCGAATATATAATAATGCTCTAAAAAGTTTCCGGAATAATATCTCTCAAATTAATTTCCTAGTGTACGTAGCTTTGAAGTTTCCAGAATCTCTCTCTCTCTCTCTCTCTCTCTCTCTCTCTCTCTCTCTATTATTGTTTTGCTTTTATGCACAACGTAATCTGAATGAAATTCTTCCATTGATTATGTGATGGTGTCAATACGCAGCTTTCTCACAATTTTCTTTATCTTGCAATAATGTATTTTGTATAATCTGTTTTTTCTGCACCCTGTAATTCCATGTGGCATGATATGAAATAAAAGATACTGTTATTATTCAGATCCTATAATTTTGAGAATGGTACGGAGGGTGTAAAATCCGTATTTCTTCGCATCAGTGATAGCGGCGTCCGAAGAGACTCATTTATTTCCGAAAGTGTTTTCTCCAGCCATTCAAAGCGCGGACTATCCATCACACACATCTCGTTTTCCCCCGTGCATAATTAATCCTGGGACGTCGAGTGGGTGTATCGTACTTCAGTGCCGTTCCGTCGCATAGGGAGCGAAGCTTCTAATAACCCTTTTTATCGCTCGCTAATTGATAATTCTAACGTACTTGCAACCATTAAGAGCGGAAGCTTCTTTCCTTTTACTCTCTCTCTCTCTCTCTCTCTCTCTCTCTCTCTCTCTCTCTCTTTCTATAGCCTACTTCCTATGGACAGCCCCTGCTACTACCGAGTTCCTCCCTGTCTGTCTGTCTGTCTTTCCCTCACTTCCTCTTCTTACTGAGGGAGCCGTACTACTACTGCCTTCCTCTCTCTCTCTCTCTCTCTCTTCTCTCTCTCTCTCTCTCTCTCTCTCTCTCTCTCCTCCTTCCCCCCACATCGTAGGCTGTTTAATATTCATATGAATTTGAAGGGTTTATCTCTGAGAGCTTCCGGGCGAGCGCACTAATTTCTCTCGCGGTCGCCATTATTCCACCAATTTTCCACTGGATCAATCAAGAACATTGGAACCCCAAACTTGGCCGTTTATGGTTTTAAAAGACCCCTGCCTCTTCATTCAGATTATGTCTCCCCCATTCCTTAATTATAACTAGAATGATGATTATTGTCTTTATTGCTATTGGCACTCATTCCCAGTTTTCACTTTGCTTCTTGGAAAAGAATATTCCAAGTTTTATGAGCGAATATCTTATTTGGAAGCTGGTTATATTTGGAAGCTGCTTGCTCGATTACCACGGCTGTCCCGACGCCAGTTTATAGAAATTAATCAATCAATCAATCGATCCTTCTATACATTTCCGGGATTCTACTCACACAAAGTAGTTCTGAACCGGTTGAACCGAACGATTCTCTTCGCCTTAATTGCTGCGAGAGGTGTCTCATCGTTGCCCTCTTTCCCTCTTTTAAATCAGGTCACCATTTGTTTGGTGACCTCCCCACCCACCCACCCTCTCGCTCACCGACTTCCCCAATCCCATTCATCGCCATTCTATGGGACGGCGCATAGCACCAACAATCATACCTAATCATCCTTTCTATTGTGAGGCGTCTTTCCCCCCCTTATGTCGCTTTCCCCTTTTAAAGTAATCATCTTCCCCCTTTCCCTCTGGCATCCCTTTAAGCAGCATATCCCCCCTCCTCTCGGTCCCCTCGCGTCCTTTCCCCTCATTGAATGCGTCGAGTGGCTTCCTGCGAGGTCACCCAAACGATCATTCAAGGAGACATTTATATGGGCGGGCAACGGCCGCTCCCCATTTGGTGGTCTCCCAAAACTTCCTTGGAGAGGTCGGGTGGAGGGAGTTGGGGCTGTGTTTGGGGCGGGGAATTGGGTTGGGGGGGGGGGTGGGGGGGGGATATGTGGTCACTCGCTGGAAAAATGCCGACGAATAAAGATCCACACCCCAATGGAGTTCTCTGCAAGGATTCTGGGAAATTGGCGTTCGAACGTTCAGTACCAAAGGATTCGTTCCACTTTTTTTTTTTCCTTGATGAGGCTGTCAGCTTCTTGTACCTTTTTAGTAAACAGTTTGATTTCTTGGATTTCATAGCAGCTAATGTGGTGATAAACTATTTGGAATTCTACTAGGAAGCTGGTTAGCGTCTTGGAATTACCCTTGGTAAGCTGGTTAGCCTCTTGGAATTACCCTTGGTAGGCAAGTTAACCTCCGAAATTCATGATACTAGTGATCAGGTCAGCTTCTTAGAATTCACAGCTTCTTGGAATTAAGACTGGTAATCTAGTCAGCTTCTTGTAATTCAGAGTAGTATGTCGGTTGTAATAACATTCTGTATAGCCTTTTGGAATTCATACTAGTGATCTGATAGACTCATGGGAATTCCCCATAGTAAACTTGTTAGCTCCTTGGAATTCATTCTAGTTTTCTGGTCAGATTCTAATAATTCCTACAGTGAAATGGTTAGATTCCTGTAACTTGCACTAGTAATCTGGCAACGTTGAGCTCAAAATAATAAGCTGGTTAGCGTCTTGGAATTCACCCTGGTAAATTCTTTTAACATCTTGGAATTCGCCCTAGTAAGCTCTGGTCAGCCTCTTGCAGATCAGCCTCATAACATTATTAGCTTCTCGGAATTCCTTCTAGTAATCTAGTTAGCCTCATGGAATTTGTGTATTAGTAATCTCGTTACCCTGTTGTTATCGAAATTAGCAACTTTCTCGGAATTCACCCTAGAAAGTTGGTTAGATTTTTGGCATTCATATTATAAATTTAATTTGGTTATCTTATAGCAATTTATTGGTCTCTTTCAAATAGGAGTTAAATCCTTATGCTCATTTTATAATATGAAGTATGTACACACAACACACACACATCACACACACACACACAACACACACATATATATATATATATATATATATATATATATATATATATATATATATATATATATATATATATATATATATTTAGAGGTGTCTGTGTGCTCGCGCCCGCTAGTATATGTGTGGTTACTTTCGCTAATGTTTAAGGCTTGAAGCTTTCCGGCGCTTGCACTGCAAATTCCTTGTTTCAAATAAGAGTTGAATTTTCTAATGCCTAATGAGAATAAGCTGAATTAGCAATGTGCAACAAGCTCTGATACGTCCCCCAAGTAACAAAAGTTGAGGACCGAAAACCTTTGCATCGGATATCACAAAGTCATTGCGACACAAAATGTAAGCTAATGCCTGTACACGTTTCGACCCTCATAATTCTGGCGATATCAACTTTCGCATTCATGCTCGGCTAAAATATTAACCGACTCGCGGTGATTTATCCTCCAATATATAAACTTTTTGAATGGCGAAATGGCTTCTTTGAGTCTTGAGTTACTTTTGTCGAGATTTGTACGTGTTGATTTATTCTAACACTTGAGTAAGAGGAGGGACGCGCAGTCAAATAAGTAGCATGAAGACGATACGCGCGTAGTTTGCGTAACAATATCACCAAGTGGATATCGATCTTGGCTATTCATCCCCGCCAGCACAAAAGGTCGATTAAGAGAGCGCCGACGGGGCTAGTATGACAGTCCCTCGCAAATCATACTCTAATGTGATGTCAGTATGTTTGCGCTTCACTTACCACATACTTCGCGAATATTTAATTACGTGCAAACAGGGTTTATAAGGCGTGCAGAGGACAGAGTAAAATGAAGAATAGCAGCAATAAAATGATGAATGCAGTACTAACAATCTGAGATATGACCGCCAAGCACACGATACGTTTGGTTAAGGGGAAAATTCTCTTGAGAAAATCGAAAAGCGGAATAATAAATTTAATAAAGAAAGGGGAAAGGAGAGACAGAAAAAAAAAGAAAAGATAAGAAATCCCGCTCTCGGAGAAAGGCGACATCTGCGGTGCTACGGAGGCAATGTTTTAGTGCAATCGCATCCGGCAATAAAAAGCTCCATTATTCCAGGTTCGCTCATTTTTATGAATGCATAACTGGACTCCTGTCTGGAAGTGTTCATTTTGCGGCGCGAAAATGTTAATGAGTAAATTTAATTAGCTATAACAATTAGTTAACAGCGATAGTAAAAGGAATTTGAATCCATTATACACACATTCCGTCTTTGTTATAACCCTTCATTACTTTTTATATCCCATTGTTACCCTACTTCCCCTGTTCCGTCTCATTTTTATAGACAGATGTGTACTGTGTCTGCTAAGGAAAGGCAAGGATGCACTTCAGGCTCTTTGGAGCCGTCAGAGCAAAATGATGGCATCTGTTTTTGGATATATATGGTAGACATACGGAGACACAAGTCACATAATTGTTAGCAAGAACAATGATAATTAAAATTTTCTAAAAGCTGTAAGCGATTGGTTGATTATGGTTGTGAATGTCTTGAATACAACAGCAGTGATGGAAATAATAAGGCTTATTGACGTCATAGCGTATATATATATATATATATATATATATATATATATATATATATATATATATATATATATATATATCTATGTGTGTGTGTGTGTGTGTGTGTGTGTAAGAGAGAGAGAGAGAGAGAGAGAGGATCACATGCATCAGCTATTTCTGTCCGTAGGAACTCTAAATGGTTTATCTGATGTGTGAATGAGTGTATGAGCAATAGTTTATCCAAATCAATTTGCTACATGCAGATAGAGAATGGTGAAGAGCGGGGGTTGGGGTCGGCAGTATTGATGGTGGGGATTCAAAAGGAAGCAATGTCTTCCGCCCAGCAATCCTCCATCTCTCGTCCCCTTCGAACACCTCCCCCTTTTCCCCTTTCCCCCTCCCCCCCCCAAGCCCTTCAGACCCCCCCTACCATCCATCCATCCATCCATCCGTCATGGCCATCACCTCTTTTCTTCCGTCGCTTCATAACTCGAGGAAACAAGCCCCATTCGTATCTGACTTGGTAATGAGGA
The DNA here is from genome assembly GCF_015104395.2 of Macrobrachium nipponense. Classification (NCBI taxonomy): domain Eukaryota; kingdom Metazoa; phylum Arthropoda; class Malacostraca; order Decapoda; family Palaemonidae; genus Macrobrachium; species Macrobrachium nipponense. The sequence goes on from NC_061104.1 coordinate 10,447,966, forward strand.
AACTTGGTTGGAATTTTCTGAATTATCTCTCGTCTCAAACAGAGTGTCACATTTAACATTGCCCCCGTGGCTCTCTCTCTCTCTCTCTCTCTCTCTCTCTCTCTCTCTCTCTCTCTCTCTCTTTCACGCTCGCTCACTGGAGGCATGGTGGCCCCTACGCGTAAACATAGTATAGGTCTGAGTGTCATACCGTTCGCGCATAGACGTTGCTTTTTTTGGACGTTGGCGTGTCATGAGTTTTTGACGAGTGAGTTTTGTTATGAAGATCTTTCGGACAGGCGTTCGATGTTTCCTGTGACGGCAGACGCGACGTTTGTCCCTCGGAAAGCGGCGGGGAAACGGCCGCGGAAGGGCGAACGGAAAATTTTGAAAACACGTCGAAGGTCAATGGAATAATGAGTAGATAGCGTTAATTCATCTGTTTTCATTCATTATATATCAGGAGAGCGAAGGAAAAATGAAGGCCAAAGTTTGTAAGTAAGGAGTTTTGGTCAAAGTTTTTTTAATGTGTAATCATAATTCAAGAAGGATTTTTCATTAGGAACTAAGGGAAACTTCATCAAAGATTTATAACCCAAGTTTTAATTCCTTTTGCATTAAATGTTTTTAATTCCAACTGATGCTTTTTCCATGTGACGCTCGGTGAAAGACAAAACTTTAAACTTGGAATTTATTTTGGAGCTCAACGCGAGTAATTATGCATTATAGAGCCACTTGCTTCGGCTGCCGGCCTGGTTCATAAGGTCTTAACGCGGGGCGTCAAATCTAACTTTTCTTTTAGGATTCGAAACTGCCAAAAGATTGTCTTAGATTCTGACTTAAGAGACGAAATGAGATCGTCGTTTTAATATCAGTCTTTGGAGCAGACGATAAGAAGTTTCCCTTCCCGATCTGTATATTTATTTCTTTCCTCTTTTATGGTCCGCTTCGCCTGTTGGGGGTCCTTGGGGGTGGATGGCGGTGGAAGGGGTTTTGCTCTGAGGACACTGCCTCCCAATACATATTTTTCTTTTCCTTTCTAGAATTGCTATAAAACGTATTGATTGATGAAAAAAAAAATAATTAAATGAAAGCTTGGAATAATTGGGTAAAGGAGGGACGACTTATAGATTTAGAGGAAGAGCGAATAATGAAAGTATATGAAGCAGAAAAGGTAAAACAGAGGCCAAGACCTTTTGCTTCTAAGGGGATAACATGAATTTTTTTTATTCTATGTCAGCCTATGCAAGGTCTATAGACTTTGAGTCTATGATACGTGCTGCTGTTGATAATTTTGTGCGAAGAAAAATAAGCTTCGTGTTCTAATTTATATCTTAGCTTACGAGAATAGACTTCTTGTCTTTACTTTGATTGTTGTTCATTATCATTGACTTCAATCTTAGCACTGGATCAATGCTTTTTACGTAAGATTTTACTAGTTGTGCTTTATATATCTGAAGAAACCGCCACCCTCCCCCCCCCACCCCCCCCCCCCCCCCTGTTGTCTTTTCTTTCAGTTTGATCGTTGTTCATTATCATTGACTTCAATCTTAGCACTGGATCAATGCTTTTTACGTTAGATTTTACTAGTTGTGCTTTATATATCTGAAGAACAAGCGGCCCCCCCCACACAAAATATTAATTTGTGATCACAAGGAATCTGAAGGCTATAAGTAGAATGAGCAGCCAGTTAAAATATCTTTTCATCAATGCAATCCATTTGCACCGCAGCAAGTGATTTAGCAGAGTGAGTCCAGCCTTCAATCGAAGTCTTCTCATCAATAAGCTGACAAATCAGTAGGAGGAATAACTAGGACCTACGCTCGTTTGCCTTGTAATTTACGCTTCTGTAAATATGGGGGATTTGCACGTTTTACCGCCACCTTTTCATTTTTAATTCCTGATTGGCATTCATGGCTGATATTAATAATGCCAATGTAAATCGATAATTCCAGAGGTAAGGGGGTTGTGGGGGAAGAAGAGGAAGGAGAGTTGGCTAATAAAAAGGTGGGGGGGGGGGGGTGGGGGGCAGTCATCTTATAAGGGCCTCGAAGAGTTATTGCTATTGCCAAAGTTGATCACGATGATGTCGTTGTTTCGTCACATTTTATTCATCAAGGAATGAGTCTACAAATGCAGCCGAGTTGCAACCGTCGCTAGGAGGATATTATTCCGTTAAAAATGTGTCTGGTCATTTTGTTTTTCCAGTTTTCTTATGTTTTCAACCACAAAATATGTTAGTGGGAAAATGAAAGTAGATATTTTTCAAACTCTGATAACGGTGATGGTTTTTGAGAAATGGAATAAAACCAAATGCTTTGTATTTTATAGTTGAGAAAAATTATCTCTTATATACATGCATCAGAAAGGTATAAAGTTTTTCAAGCTGTGATACTTGGAAGAAAAGCTACTAACAAGTACACTTCAAGGGTTATGATATATATATATATATATATATATATATATAATATATATATATATATTATATAATATATATATATATATATATATATATATATATATATAGATAGATAGATATAGATATATATATAACTTGCGTGCGCATGTGTTGTGAGAAATCTACTCTTCGGAAACATACATAAGTGTAAGGATGCTATACATTTCTGCGTTTGGGGAAAACTTTGTGTGTATGTCTGTCTGCGTATACACAAGCATGATGAGTACACACGAATACACACAAACTTATGAGCATGTGCGTACGAGGTTTTTTTTTTTCTTCTCTCGAGATACGCGTATAGGTAACGTAAAGAATGGCTTGCGGTGCGCGCGGTAACGCAGGAAGAAATGATTTGCGGCGGCGTTGATGCTAGAAGCAGCGGCAGCAGCAGCGGCAACGCCGTCCGACACGGTGACGAATAAGTTGGCATGTGGCAGCAGGAGGAGCAGCAGCAGCTCAGAGGGACGACGGACTCGGTGGAAACTCGGCAGCGATGATTGAAGATGATGCAGCGACGTGATAACGACGATGACACTTGCGGTCGACGATTCTTACGCCGGGGTAACAAACGCGAAGTAATTACCAGGCGAAAAGGTACCTGACCAGAGTGAACAAGGGGATGATGATGATGATGATGATGAAAGGAACACAAAGTCGGTAGTTGACTTTCAGAGCAAACTATTGTAATTTTTTCTCACTAACAAACAAAATCGACAGGTGGCTATATAGAGAAAAACCAGGCAGTTTGATTGACAGGTAAAAGATGCGCGCGCGCGAGCACGCACAAACACCAAGCACGAACACACACACACACACACACACAGAATTGAATGAGTGATAGAGAAGAGAGTAAATATTGGGTGAGTGAGCGAGTGATAGAGAAGTAAGTGAGAGATTAGGTGAGTGAAAGAGTGAACGAGTGAGCGAGTGTATGTGTGTGTGTGTGTGTGTGTGTGTGTGTGTGTGTGAGTGAACCTGACGAAAAGAAATCGGAGGGAAGGACAAGAGTGAATATATTTTATGGTCTATGACGCTGCGTTGTTGTGGTGTCAAATTATGGTGTTTGTCGATAGCCATTGCGGGCGTCGGCATGGTAATGGTTGAACTGGTATGGTATTTCTCGTGGGGCTGCTGCTTCCAGAGGATCGCTTCTCCTGACGGGGAAAAGGTACCTACTGTGCTATAGACTCAAGTTGATATGTTGACGATGTGAGAGAGAGACGGGATGTTTGAATTAAAAAGATTTAAGTATCATCAGATGATGGCTAGTAGACGAGCCACGAAAGAAAGATATCTATTAAGAAAACTGACCTTAAAAGACAGTTGGTTGAAGGGCTACAACACAAAGACGACGGTTAAGAAAAATAATTGTAACAGATGATGGTTGGTTGAAATGTTACGGCTAGATGTTGGTTGTTTAAAAAACTCTAACAATAAAAACGATGGTAATAACAAAACATAATGGTTGATTGAAGAGGTACGTTCAGATGATGGTTGTTTAAGGAAACTATCAATCAATCATGACGGTTGGTTAAAGGGTTACGACAGGGATGACGGTCAGTTAAGAAACTAACACCTAATGATGAGGGTTGGTTGAACGGCAATAAGAAAAATATGATGATTGTTTAAGAAAGCTCTCGTTAAAATATTATGGTTAGTTTAAGGGTTACGACGGAAAGATGACGGTTGGTTAAAAACTAACACCAGACGATGAGGTTTGGTTGAAAGATATGATGATTGTTGTGAAATCTAACATTAGAATATTATGGTTGGTTGAAGGGTTACGAACTCAAACTCCAAAAGATGACGGTTGGTCAAAACTCGACGACAAAAATATTGGGTGGTTGGTTTAGAAAACTAACATCTAAGGTGATGGTTAGCTAAAAGAACTGCGACAAAACATCATGATAAGTTCGAAAGCCAACATGCAAATATTATGGTTGGTTTTAAATAAAAGACAAAAAGGGGATGGCAGGTTTAAAGACTTGAGAAAAAATCATGGTAGTTGGTTGAAAGACCATGGCAAAAAATTAAGATGGATAGGTGAAAAATGTTTGTTGCAAGACTACAGCAGGAACATAAGGGCGAGAGACTGTGCTAAAAAGATAATTGGACAGAATGCAACGACTAAAAGATGATAGTTGGTTAAAAGAATTAAGACGAAAAGATACTGCTTGGTTGAGAGTTTAAGACAAGAAAATTGTGGTTTGTTGAAAGACTAACGGATAAGATAAATACTGTTGAAAGGTTACTAAAGAGAAAAAAAAACTAAAGATGATTGGTTGAAAGGCTGGGACCATAAAATGGTGGTTGGTAGAAAGTACAGGGCCAAAATTAGCTGAAATGCTACAAAGTTATGGTCACGGCTACGGAAAAAAGATATGATGGTGAATTCAGAAGCAACACTAAAATATAATGGTTGCTTGGAGGACCACAACAGAGGAGAACAGTTGGTTGAAAGTTTGTAACCGGAAGATATTTAACTGAACGGCTGCAGCGAAAATATAATAAGTTGGTTGAAGGGGTGCGATAGAAAGGTGGTCGTTTTGCGTGAAAGCCTATAAAAACAACTTTTGATGGATGATTAAATGGATTTGACAAAATGATGATGGTTTGTTGAAATACATCCACGAAAAAATGATAACTGGTTGGAACTTAATACTTCAGTGATCGTGGTTGGCTGATTGGCTGTAACAAGGAGACGATGGTTGGTCGAAAGGCAACGCCAGTAATGTCTGTTCATTCCGTCCACATTACATTGTATATTTCCAGTTCTTTCAAAATCACAAACTGATGACGAGAACTTTATTCAAGTTACAACCGATACACTGAGGTAAAGACGTATAAGCAGATGTTGCGTGATGCTATTTTTGTGTACATAAACTCGTGTTTGTAAACAGTGCATGCACATTTCTCCTAATGCGTATAAATATAGATATGCAACGATGCACCTGAGAGAAATAAAAATTTAAGCACGTACTCGTTATAAATAATTTCGATAGCTTAAGGGTAATTTGTAAAATATCATGTCAAAAAATAATTTTATATTTCATTACTGTTAAATTTTTCTTAAAAGGAAATGGTTCAATCTTTTTACGACATTTCAGGAAATATCGTTCTTTCAACTCTATATTATTACTGTTGTTATTATTTTTTCTTAAGAAGGCCCTCTTTCTAACAAAGTTTTTTAATAATAATGGCCGTATGGATGCCGTTGTTATTATTATTTTTATTATTATTATTATTATTATTATTATTATTATTATTATTATTATTATTATTGTATTACTACTGACATAGGAAAGAATTACCGTATAGAAATTTTAAATTATATTTTTTCAACGTTTCTGAAGATTGTTTTTATAAATGTATTGTCAATGTTTGTGTGTGTGTGCGCGCGCGTATGTGTGTGTGTGTGTGTGCACATGGAGATCACAACTGCATTACAGTAGCTTTATTAATGATAGACGAGAAAGCCGCAGAAATAACACTCAGTCTACTAAACTCTCCAATTTGTACACATTGATGACTAAAGTTGAACTATTTACACAGAGACGCAAGTTAATATTCAGCGGTTTAAGCTGCGGTTTAGCCGATGGTAATGCAATAGAACGAAAACTCTCTCTCTCTCTCTCTCTCTCTCTCTCTCTCTCTCTCTCTCTCTCCTCTCTCCTCTCTCATGTTAACGAAATCTTTTTTCCGTTCAGTTTTACTATTGTTACTACAACAATTGTAATAAAAGTTGGGAAACTGTCTTGAAATGAAGAATTACTCCAAAATATCCTATTTTCATTTTGCAGTGCGTCAGTGCTTGTTTGCAAATTCCTTGACAAAATGAACAAATCATTAAGTCCTGAGCATAAAATATTGCAGAAAATTTATGTCAGTCATCGCTTGAGGGTTGTGTAAAAAAATACAAAACATTCACTCTATACACACACACACACAGTATTCATACGTATAGACAGTTAATATTACAAATGGTACAATGGCAAAGATATCTATCCATCTATCGCTAATTATTCGTCTAAATGCGTATGATATATATTATATATATAGTATATATATTATATATTATATATATATATATAGATATTATATATATATATATATACATTATGTGTATATAGATATATATATATAATATATAATATATATATATATATATATCCATATTTTAGGCGAAGAAATATCGATAGATAGATAGACAGGTTGGTTATAGTAGCATTTGCAACAGAAGCTGTCAAACATAACAGCCAAAGTCAGCAGCAGCAGAAGCAGCAACGACCAACAATAAACTTGACCAGAAAATTTCTGTCAGTAATGATTACCGTCGACCATCGTCGCCGTAGCCGTCTCGCCCCATTACAACATCTCCACAGGATCTGTCCTGCATGTGAGATGAGCAAAAATGGCCGCTCTTTCCCCGACCGCTTATAGTCTCGAGGAAGAAGTAGAACGAGAAAGTGAGGAGTTATTATCAAAATATATCAAAAGTTTTTCGACTGCCGTTCCTCCGTCCGTTTTCCGCGGCGGATCGAGCGTCCGCCCCTTTTTCCGTCAGTGATCATTTTTCCAAGAGATGAAAGGTTTTTTTTTTTTTTTTTTTTTTTTTTTTTTTTTGCTCGCGTGTCTTTTTTTTTTTTCATTTTTCTTTTCCACCCTAACAGAGAGTTGCTGGTATAAATCACGTTTTCAACAGCCACTAAATCATTCTATTACAAGTACACGGCAGTGGTTCGCCCCCGCTCAAGACTCGAGAGCTCTTCGCGGTTGCAGGAGGAGTTCCGTCGAGCGGAAAAAAGGGATAATTTAGCGGTTTAGCGGTGTGGTGTCGGCGGGCTGCTGCTGCTGCTGATGCTCACGCTGCTTCTGCTGTTGCTTCTGCTGTTGCTGCTGCTGCTGCTGCTATGTTGGGCTCTGCTAGTGCTGCGGGCTTTCTGGTGCACGGACGACCAGGCGATGACGTGTTGCAGAGAGAGAGAGAGAGAGAGAGAGAGAGAGAGAGAGAGAGAGAGAGAGAGAGAGAGAGTATATACAAAGAGAGAGAGAGAATATGTTTACAAAGAATTCCTGTATATATAATATACTTCGTTCAGTAATCAGCTGTTGGTAAGCTGAGAGAGAGAGAGAGAGAGAGAGAGAGAGAGAGAGAGAGAGAGAGAGAATTATATCTTGCGAGATATTTTATTTTTCAGCTAAATCAACGTGAGTACAAGCTTAAGTGTTTTTTCTAAGGTGATATTTAACCGAGATGATACGCTTAGTTTTTTACATGTACTGTGTTTTGCACTAAAAGCAAGTATACAAATGCGGTGAAAATGATAATGCATTGTTTTATTGATTAAAATAAAATTATATAGAATAAAAAGTTATCAGTATATTTCAGGAGTACACGTACTTTCTTACAGAGGATACAAAATTCCATAAACAAAATATTGAAGATCTCGGTCTTTTGTCGATTTTTGTCTTTCAGCAACTATTATTTAAAAACATTTATATATACCTTCATGTTTTCGCATGCTGTATGAAAATTTTTGTATACAGCCTATAGTCTGTGCAATATATATAATTTAATAGTATATATACGATATATAGTATATACTATAATACATAAATTTTATTAATTCTCTATATATATATAATTATAAATATATATATCTATATGTGTATATATGTATGTGTAATATTATTCATCTACTATTTATATATATAATATATAATTATATATATAATATATATATATGTGTGTAGTATATGCATATATATATATATATAATATATATATATATATAATATATATACACTGTATTATATTAATACGAGAGCGGGAGAGAATATTGAGATGTGTTTGCAGTTACTGTGTTTTAAATATGTGTAATTTAATTGTAGACTGTGTAAGCAAAATTTTAACTATAATTTGATTATGAAATTTTGCTTTTTATATTATATATATATATATAATAATATATAGTATATATATAATATATAATATATATATCAATGAGGGTACAGTAATCCTTGTTTATCTAGAATAATATGTTTATACAAAGCTTAAAGCTTCGCCATCCTCTGTGGATTTGATCAGTCCACAGGAGGATGGAGAAAGCTTTAAGCGCTTTGTATAAAACAAGTAATATCTAGACAAGGATTTACTGTGGATCCCTCATTGATTTCTTAGAAGCGATACAGTGTTTTTTTTAGTGAATTATATATATATATATATATATATATATATATATATATATGATGTACGACAGAAATTAATTCATAAGGAGACCCTGCACTAGAAGTAGACGAAACAAACCCACCATCACATCCAACAAAATTGTATATGATTATGCTGCGACGAAATCGTTATCACGGAAAGGCAATTTAGACCCGCAATGCGATAATTATAACAATAAATGATTTTATTTATTGGAAAGCGTTTCTCATCGCTGCTACACTTTTTCTGCTGCGTGCCCCGAAGCTACACAGACTCGGCAATACATTCTGATAACCTAAATCAAATTAAAGTAATTTATGATCCAAATTCCTATCATTTAAATGGAGTGACCAATTACTAAGCTTTTTACGGAATGAAATCAAATTATTAATATTTATATATATTGCGTGGAAAGTTACATTTTTATTAATCCAATATTATACATCTATAGATTTTATATTATATACGTATCTATATATATATATATATATTATATGTATGCATGTTATATATTATACTCATAATTTATACATATTTATGTGTAAGTATATCACAGCTCCACAGTAACTTCCTTTCCATTTAGGTTTTAGAGCTTAATTTGTTAATAAATACCATGAAGGAGTCTCTGCTTTAAGAGAGAGCGAGAGAGAGAGAGAGAGAGAGAGAGAGAGAGCGGACGGAGATGAGAGAGAGAGAGAGAGAGGAACGAAGGAATCGGTTACAAAACCAGAACAGATAAGGGAGGATAAAGAGGAAAAGAAGCTTTAATGTCTAAAATGAAACGGAGAAACAAACGGAAAACAACAAGAGAGAGAAACCACCTTGGGAGTGAAGGTAAGGAATAACTGGAATAGGTAAAATGATGAAAAGAAAATAGGGACTAGAGAAAAAAAAAACAAGAAAAAGAACAATACAGACAAGATAAAAAATTGAAAGAGAAATCCTTCGCAAGAGAGAGAGAGAGAGAGAGAGAGAGAGAGAGAGAGAGAGAGAGAGAGAGAGAGAGAACGAAAATAAGGTAAAATTAAAAAATGAAAAAAAAAAGGCTTTGTGCGATTCGTCGCTTCATAACGTATTTAAAAGTTTCCGGACGACCGACTTCTGATTATCCCCCGCGGCGATATTAGCATAGAGGCTTAATATATAAATTATTTATAGCGTGTTTTCATCAAAATCTCTCACTTTTGGGAGTCTTCCCGAGCTGGAACGTCATAACGAAATATATTTATGAAATCAATTCATTTATGCGGAGTCCCACTCGGTCGGCGTGTCGTACCTGCAGAGCGTCTTTGTTTTTTTGGTGTAAGGCCATTTTTATTGACAAGTGAATTCGTCTCTGGGTATTTATTTCGGGGAGGCATTCCAACCGGACTGATTAAATTCCAATTATTCCGGCGAGAGTCTGTTGCTTGTGTTCCGGAATTCATTTCCAAGTTTCGTACTCCGGGAACAGATTTAGAAATAATATCGAGCTATCGTTCGTAGCTCTTCCATTTTCCAATATTGCATTGGACATTATATTATATATATTATGATATATATTATATATATACTATATATATATATATTATTATATATATATTATTATATATATTATATATATGTTTGTAACTCTAAGAATGTACATATATATGCTGTACATAAACACTTTATAAATATTTAGGAAAAATATACTTTAGATGTTATTTAAATAAGTTTCATTCGAATTTTAGAAAAAGGGCTTAAAATGATTAGGCCAAATGTAGAGTAATGTATGCACAAAGACCATTTAAAAACAAAAAAAGAACATTGGTTTTCATGTCTAAAATTTCAAAAGTACTGCTAAATCGTTTTTAGTGAAAAGATGCATTAAATATTAGAAATACTGAGGGGAACATACCTTGAAAATAAGTCACTATGTGAAAAACATTTAGAAAATTCAAATTAAATATTCTACAAAATTAATTATTCCGCAGAACTAACGTTGCAATTTTGTTATGACTTTCTTTCAAAAAGTAATTTTCACCAAAAAGAAAAGTATAATTCCCATGTGAATTCCTCTTTGTAACGTGCTCTTTCCTCATGGTGAATAAAATTATTTCTTCAACAATAAAGTATAATTGTTGTTTGGTTCCCTCCGTTTGGTAGTGTTTCCGTTTAATTCAATTTAATCTTTAATAAAGATATGTTTTTCGCCGGGTTCTTTATTTTAAGTACAATTGACTTCTTCAGGATTGATAACTTTAGTAAATGACATTTTTTTCTGTTTTTGCAATTCCCCTCATTTGTAAGCGTGACGCCAGATAACTTGCGGCCATTCGGTTTTATTTTTCTTCGCAAATGGCTCACTGAAAAAAATACAACATTTGAGAAATGAAACACACAAGGATTAATATGATTGAATTTGACGTCGGGAATAATTCCATTTTCTTTCCTAATTAGGATGACTTGACGGGATAATTTTGCGGAAGAAAGTTATCAGGATTTTCATTGACAGGAGGATTGACAGCATAATTACCTCTATGACAGGGCAAGACACCAGGCAGCAAAAAAAGAAAAAAAAGAAAAAGGAAAATGCCAAAAATAGAGAGATATCTAAGAGAGATAGAGATCTCTGTAGCAGATAGGGTGTTAGTATAAATGATTGTCGGCAAATGTGATTGTCAAAAATACCTTTATCAGATATTACCAACAGGAAATTATAAACAATACGAAATTGTTACAAATAAGAAATTTGTTCCGTTTAAATGTTGAATCATATGTTCTCTTCCGTTTTTTGTGGACGGACTGGTATAGGTAGTTATAATGATAATTGGTCGTCTGAGTTGTCATGATTATATCTGATAGTATTTTTAACATATTTTCTGCTAACATCAATAGCGTTTGTAATAAATATTGTATCAAAATTATTGTGGCATAAAACTGATGCAACAGTTGCCATTGCTAAACGTTTTTATTGAAAAATTAACATACTGTAAAAAAACTAATTTTAAAAGATCTTGTATATATTCCCTGGATTTGCTGTTGATTTAAAATCTTGTGTTATTTTATCTGTACATTATTTTAAATAAATAAAAACATATTTCATAATAATGATTATCACATAGCCAATCAAACTGATAAAACATCAATATAGAAATTTGCGTAGCAACACGCGTTTTTACATGTGCATTTGTATGTATATATATCCAAGGTGGGTCAGGGAAAGACACTATCTGTATGGATTTTATTAAAATGCATATGGATAGTGCCTTTCCCTGACCCGCCTTGAATTGTTCTTCGAGCTGTTGCTCCGGAAATTGGAGTTTATATATATATATATATATATATATATATATATATAGTATATATATATATAATTACTATATATAATAATATAATTATATATAGATATATATATATTATACTATATACTGATGTGTATATGTTTGGTGTGTATGTACAGATTATACATTGTAGTGTGTATAAAGAGTAGGTACACAATGAGACTCTAAATGCTCTGCTTTTTTTAAAACAGATGTTCTCTAATATTTATTCATATGAGTACGATGGAGTGAGTAATAAAATAGAGAGAAAAAAGAAATGAAAAGTCAAACATGCTTTCATTAAGAGACAAACATCTTTACGCTTCCTTCGTCTTACAAAAAAAGGACAATAATGCTTGTCTCAAATTTTTCTTACCATTAATACGTTTGAGATTTTTTAATAATTATGATAATTTATTAAGTGCATAACTTTACAGGTAGTCTATAATAGTCACCGAGGCTAATTAATAAATTTTCACAGCCACGGGTATCGACATAATTGAACGTTTTATGTATACATGTATATTAGAATATTGTTTATGTGTATATATGCAGACACACAAACTCAAACTACCAAGCACAGACAAAACTGAACTCAGGAGGAGAAGGAGGAGGAGGAGGAGGAAGCAGCGCAAAAACAAAGAAAAGAATAAGCGTCCAGGATGCGGCTGGCAAGTGCTCCGTTGTGGGTTTAAAAGTAGACAACAAATTATAGTGAGGAGTTATTACCTATTATACGAAATATTGCTAATTACATCTCTGAGGTTTTGCTTGTTCTATAAAGCGGTACCGTTACCCGAGAAACGATTCTCTTTCGCATTTTTGTTTTTTTCTTTACTTTTCGTTTATCGCGTTGCGTGCGATCAGAATGGCTGGCAATGGCGTACTGCTAGCAAGGCGGCTCTTATCATTTCCCGATCGCCGGATGTTTGTGTTATCTTCGGAGGATGTGCGATGTGACATGAACTGAATGTGTAACGGGTTCAGTTGACAGGTAATCACGCATGTAAATAATGCAAAAAGGTATTTTCTTGGTGCAAATGTGTGGCCCGTGCTCCGTGCCGAAGTTGGTACACATTTTGCATAGTGTATGTATTTGTTTATGTATATAATGTGCGTAAGGATATATATACAATAGATATTTACACACTTACAAACTTAGCATACAGAAATATATTAAAAACTCAAGGCTTTATGGGAATTACATACATATGCATGAAATAACACATATCTAAAACATGTTTATGAATGTATTCATGAATTGTAATTTGTATTTATTCTATTTTTGACAAGATTTAATATATATATATATATATATATATATATATATATATTATATATATATATATATATATATATATTTTATATATATATATATATATATATATATATGTATATATATACAAAAAATATGTTTGTGTATATATATATATATATATATCTATATACAAAAATCTACATCATTATTATTATTAAAGCAAATAGCTTAAAAGGGTATCGTTGCTATTTTTCGGAATCGGATGTGTTTATTATGATTAAAGCACATTTATCTCGCAGTAATAAATTATAGTTACATCGTGTCAAAAGAGAATAAATAGGAAGTAATATGTTGTATACATAAACATGTTTTACGGATGTGTGTATATCATGCATATGTATGTAATCCACATAAAAGCTGGAATCTGAAAATAATTTCTGCATGTTATGTAAGTATATAAGTATGTATTGTAATTTTCTTAACATCCTTAAACCCTAAAAAAAAAACTCTTGCTTATCACATCATGCAATTGCGTTTTTCAAAATATATAATCACTATGTATCAGAGTTAAATTCGACCATGAAATTACCTTGCTTGTGGAAAAATCATGAGCCAGGTTCAAATTAGAATTAAAATAGAACGTATAAAAGCTTTTGTAATTTTGACAAAATATTAAAAACTCTGGGTAACACGTTAACATTTTTTTACATATTTAGGTGCAAAAGTACGTTTAACGAAGCATATATATATATATAGAAATATATATATATATATTATATATATATATATATATAATATATAATGTGTATATATATTATATGTAGTGTGCGAATTTTTTTGTTACATTTTATTTCGGTTTGACAGAATAAAATCAAACACTTACCTACTGACAAGTTAATTCACTTTGTTGTGATATTTTACTCTTGTAAATTTGTGTTGCAAGAGCATTTAACATAATGATGCATTTGCTGCTGATGCGAACATCTGGCGAAAATTTTACTATTTCCTTCAACTCCCAGATCGTTATGGAATTAACAGCATTCATTACGCAACAAGTACTGTGGGAAATATTTCTGAGAGCACCATGGATTCGGTCAGCCGTCTGCAACGGCAGATAATTCCACTGAACTGTAAACTTTCAAGCAGACACCAACCCGCACTCATCGCCATGTTGAGGAGATCTTTCCGTCATCTCCGAACTGTCGCCGGTCTCCGCTTCTAATCGGGCACTTGTCTAGCTCGTTAACTTAATAGAAATCTTGTCAAGTTCTGGTCCTCTAATCCGGGTTTCCACGCCGGTCTCGCGGAAACGCACAACCGATCGACTACTTCCTCGAAATTCGGCAGATTTGCCGAATAGAAAACACGGCCATTTGACATCGTTTTAACTGTTTCTGCTGAAGTGTCTGTTTGTACTTTATCACTCACTGCCCATACTTCTCGGAAATCCATTCCAGCCATCGGGTCAGGCTGGTTCTGGAAAGGACGCGGCACGAAAATCTTTCCGCGAAGGGCTTTGCCCGTCGAAGGTACACCGACAGTACCGCTACTCCTGCAGGAGATGTGTGGTGCCTCTGCGAAGCAGAATTTCTCGGAACGTGTGAAACGCTTTGGCTGTCGAGTGATACTTGTAGAGTAGACGAGAAATAAGTTGTCAGATGCCAAGAGAAATGTTCGTCAGACGTCACACACAATGCCACGCTTCCAGACCAGCCACAAGATTGACCCTTACTCCGCGGTCACCAAGGGGTCATTTTGGTTTCCCCTCGTCCATCACGACATCCGAGACCCTCCGTCTGTCTTCGTCTCTGGGTAATCACACCACACGGTTAAAAGTTACAAACAATCACGAATATGCTAAACGCTTCCTGCGAGCGACGCCATTCTCGCCCAAAAGTCGTCCGGCAATAAGGACGATTATGGGCTGTCAAAAAGGCGGCATGGACGACGGTCGCCTCCGGTCAAGAGTATTCGCACGAAATCTTCTCATTCTGGTGCGCGGGTGTTCCTGTCTCGTACACCCTCCCCTTCCTCTCTCTTCCTCTCCCCACCAGCCCCGTCTGTACTTCTTCTTCCTCCTCCTTCTCCTCCTCCTCCTCCTCCTCCTCCTCTTCTTTCTTTTCGCCAGGTGAGGAGTTGCTAACATATGCGACTCACTTTCGTCACACACCTACATCTCAAGGTGATCCCGATTTCATTGATGCAAATGATCGCCAGTGTGTCGCATACAAACAAAATTAGACGATTCATGCATATATAATATATATATATATATATATATATATATATATATATATATATATTATATATATATACACCATAAATAAATGTGTATGTGTATGTATGTATGTATATTATGCGCTTGTGTGTTTGTGTGCTTCATTACATATCGGTATATTTTTATGCGTATAAATATGCTGGGTAAGTGAATGTAAATATGCTTCCGTTTCTGCCTCAGTGTTCAAGTTTGACTGTCAGTGATTGACATCTTGGTTCACTTACGCGTACATCACTAGATTTTATCACATCGCAGGTTTGCATATTCATCATAGAAATCAATGATCGACTCAGGTGAGTAAATGCAACCCGTAATTAAGATATTCGAATTACTTTTCAGTTATTAGGCTCAATCTCAGGGCCATTTTAGTGAGAGTTGTTTGAAAGTGCTGGTGAAAAATGTGACCCAGTCATTAAATGATTTTATTTCTTATATATATAATATATATATATATATATATATATATTATATATATATATATATATATATATATATATATATATCACGTGGACTCAGGTGAAAACTGAAGGAAGGAAAAGACTTTCCAAGCAACTGTTTGACATTTTCCTACAAAGTCAAGGTAAAAAAATAATACCTACTTCACCGAAGTATTGAGCTTTTCTTCTTGACAAACTAAAGAGGATTCAGTTTCTTTTCAAGTTCTAAAAGGAGGATTAGATTCCACTCGTAGTTCAAAGAGAGTTTCGAATCGTTTTCCAAATCGTCAAAAGGGAGCAGTTTGATCATATTAATGATCATAAATGTTGAATGATTGTCATTATTATTATCTTATTATTAATATTATTGTTGTTGTTATCTGATGAGTGGTATACCAAAGTTTAAACGTATTACAGCTACTCAAAGCAAATAGGAATTCTACATAAATTTTTTGACCGTGTCCAAGAATAGAGGTGAGGACTATTACCATAGAAGACTGCTATCATTACTAGCAAAACACTCGTCGGCTATTAAATGGTGACTTCAGAGAAATTTCATTCTTTGTTCTGACAAACTAGCTGTTCCGCTTGCTTTACGTGTATAGTATTGTAACTTGTTCTTCATTTAATTTTTACCTTTGTTTTATCTTTTGTTTTGAATATACTGGTGAGTTAATTACATCTAATACGTAAGCAACAAGTATGGCAAGTTATTATATATATAATATATATATATATATAATATATATATATATATATATATATATATCATATATATATATATATATATATAGTATATATATATATATATACATACATATATATATATTATATATATATATATATACTATATATATTATATATATATATATATATATATATATATATTATTACTATACATACACATAATATATATGTATATATATATATTGTATATATATATATATATATATTATATATATATATATACTTATATGTGTTTGAATGTGTGTGCGTCGCTGTGACAAATGTACATAAAAGATTCCGCGTCAGTGGTGGAAAGTCATGGACTTGCAGACTGTCCTTAAGTATCGCAGTGGTTATCAGATATGACAACGACAACGTATAACTGTCTACAATTGCTCTTTTTTCTATCTGTTCAGCGGATGTCCTCTTCATAATAGTGTTGCTGTAGCTACTGCTCCCGTTGTTATGCCGTTGGGTTTTTAGATACAACTGTCGTTACAGTTACAGCTACAGCCGAAAATACTGTCGCAACAGCTGTATGTTTTGCTGCTTCTGCTGCTGGTTTTGATGTTAGTACAGCTGCTGTTCCTCTGGGTTTGAAGTTGATATATAGGTTTGTTTTCTCCCCCTCCCCCTCCCCTACCCCTCCCTCTCTTACTCTCTTATTCTCTCGTCAAATCAGATGTACTCATCTGTTATTTACCGAACTTGTCTTCTGTTACACTTCACCTACTGAAGACCACAATGGCAAAGTTCATGCAGCAATGCTCCCCTGCCCCCATAACATATCAACCCTCCCCCCCGTGTTCCCCCGCCCCGCCCAGGACGGTTCCATCTCCCTATTATCTGTTTTTTTTTCAACCTTCCTAGCTTTCTAATTCTATGCAGGTACCCGATTATGTTGGTTTGTTTGTTAATATAACCAAGTCGGATTCCCCAAAAAACCCCGGATGACCCAGCACCCCTCCTCTCTCTCTCTCTCTCTCTCTCTCTCTCTCTCTCTCTCTCTCTCTCATTTTAAGTGGGTTTCTGAGTTTGATTTGTTTTCATAGCCTCCCCTCTCACACACAAAGTTCCCCATCACGTTTATTTATCAGAATATATCAGAATATCAGAAGTGCTTTCGCTCCAGCTCTATTTTTTAGTTTGCTTCCGCTTCGGAATCATTATAATTAGTGATGCACCTCCTCCTAAACATCTTCAGATGAGCCCATCGCCAAACATTCTTTCATCTGGAAGACCATCGAGATCTCGCTCTGATTTCTTAGTTTCCAGGCCCCACTCTATAACTCATTTCTCGCGTAAGGGGGTTAGTGAGGTGCTCTGTAGGCATTACTTAAGGTTCTTTGCGGCGTCCCTTCGGCCCGTAGTTGCAACCCCTTTCATTCCTTTTACTGTACCTCCGTTCTCATTATTCTTCTTTCATCTTACTTTCCACCCACTCCTAACCTGTTGCGAGGTTTTCCTCCTGGTATATACCTTTCAAACTTTTTTTATTATCAGTTACCGTTTCAGCACTGAATGACTTTATAGGTCCTGCGCTTGGCCCTTGTGCCTAAAATCTATATTCTGTTCTATTCTACAACCAATTGCCATTTGCACCAATTCTAAAAAATTTTGCAGTTTTCAGTAGCGCATAGGATTTCAAGGTCAAACCCTCTTCTTCCATCCGTGTCCTCTGATCCGCCTCAGCGAATAAGCTTCCATGGAAGATATCCTCCCGATCGTCTGATGCAATGAGGTCACCGCATAGGAGATGTTGAGTAATTGCCAGGCGGGACAGAGTCGTCTCTCGATGCGGGCTGCCATTCCTTTTCGGTACTTTTCTTTGACATGCGATAGGTCTGAGTCGTTGCCCCTTCGGCCTCCTACCAAAGCATGTAGGATATAATCTGGTAATCTCAGCCTACTTCTTTGTTTGTTTGTGTGTTTGCCGCCTTACCTCTCTCTCTCTCTCTCTAGGTTTCATTTCAGATTTTACGTATACAAATTATATATATTCTATTATATATATATATATATATATATATATATATATATATTATATATATATATATTTATATACATATATGTATATAATATATATATATATATATAAATTATATATATATATATATATATATATATATATACACATATAGAGGTGTGTGAGTGTATGTGTGTGTGCGTGTTTGCCACTGTGAACGCAAATTTGAACTGATAAACCAATCTATCAATTTTACGCAGACAGATCTCTTAGTATGTGGTGGAATTTCAATAACGAATGAATATTTATGGTGATAATAATAACGGTAAGTGCTGATTAATTTTCAGTGACAGTTGTCTTTTCGTAAGCATATTCATTTTTATTGACATGGATATTACATTTGAACATAAATAAACTTAGGATATTTGTGGTAATTTTAGGTAATACTTCATTTATTTTTAATGCGTCTTGGAAAGATATTTTTGCCTATAAAAACTGTCCCTCGACAAGAGCAGTTATTTGATTTTGTATAACCATGATTAACGCTCAAGTACTGTCCTTCAGATTGCAATGTGCTCTCTCTCTCTCTCTCTCTCTCTCTCTCTCTCTCTCTCTCTCTCTCTCTCAGACCTTCATTGTGAAGCACATAACTAACACGAATGGAAGTTCCTTTCAGTAGTTGGGTTCATCAAGGTTGATGTCAAAAGTTGAAGTCTGTTGACGACTCCTTGTGAGGGGAACAATGACGCCGCTAAGTCTGTTCACCGACAATTTCAGTTTGTCGCTGCACCGTCAGCAGCGAGTTGTAGGTCTCGAGTTGAAGAGCTTCTTGAATCGCAAGCGCACGTAGCAAAGAAAAGCAAAAATGTGCCGTCAAGGAATTAACATCACGCGTCCCAAGGAATTTCGAAAGCATACGCTGACGTATCACGCCGTTCTTTTGTTGTCGTCGAAAACTCTCAGGAGCGTATGCTAAACTCTCCCTGAGCGGACACTAAAACCTCGGCTATTAAACCAACTTTAGAAGCTGTAAATTGTTGATAGTTAGTTTACAGCTCGTGAGAGAGAGAGAGAGAGAGAGAGAGAGAGAGAGAGAGAGAGAGAGAGAGAGAGAGTGGGGGGAGACTGACATCCTCTTTCCGTTTGGAAGAACATATTCGTAAACTATGGAAGTTCTTCGTAATGTTTCTCAAGCATTGATGTGCATGCTCTTATATCGCCGCAATTAAATTGGCTACTGGAGTGATTGCCGACGGTAAAAGGTAATTGTCGGAATCCGGCGTAATTTTAAGATGAAATTTCGTCCAGTTTCTTCAATTACCGACATGATTTACGATCGCAATTTTCGATTCCTAATGTAGGTGGTAGGTGCGATCACAGAAATTGCCGGTAAAAAAAAAATCAAATGTTGTATCTCGGTTTGCTACTTGCCTTGGCACAAACGATGTGAATATGTTCGACCGTTAACAAATTTTCGTAGGGCTATATTCTTTTTAATGTATACATAACTGTTTTGAAGAATGTTTCTTTTTCTATAAGTAAGGGTAACCTCAGATCCTATTCTTTTGAATAAAAAAGGTATATTTGGTATACCCTTTTGTGTATATCTTCTTGATGTAGAGGATGATACGTAGGTACCTTACGATCTGGACTTTTTCAAGACCCTTGTTTTTAACGGTGTGGGTACATTATTATTATTATTATTATTATTATTATTATTATTATTATTATTATTATTATTATTATTATTATTATTATTATTGTATGTGAATAATACTAAATAATAAACGTTAGTCACTCCCTGCAGACAGGAACAGATGTGTGATGAACTATGACACATATACATAATATACATACAGAGAGAGAGAGAAAGTGTGTGTGTGTGTGTGTGTATGCTGAAACGTCGTACACTTGCTTGGCTCGACTCAGATCCTGTCTTTACCTCCACGCCGAACAGTCACCTCCAATGTCATGTCGTAAAAATAATGCCTATTTGCAGGGCCTGCCATCACGCTCGCGAGCAGCCGAGTGACTCTGTGAAGTGGCAGCCTGCAATCATTCCAGCAGCCTCCCTTGTCTCACTCCGGCGGCATCCTGCATTCTGGAGTTCCATGAGCGGTGAACAGCCATTCCAGGATTGTCGGGAGCTCTTGTTTGAAAGCAGGAAGACGAGGGTCGTTGCAGCGGCAATAAGCATTGATCCGGAGGACATCTACCAGTTTAGTTTTAAAAGCCAACTGGCCCTCGTTTTCGCGGCAGTCGACATTGATCCAGCACGAGTCGCCAGTCGTTCCAAAACGCCGCCCCCCTCCCCCCACCCCCCAACCCCCCACCCCACCAACCCCCCCTCCTTCCCCCAGCCCCTGTTCCAGCCCATTCTCTCCTAGTCCTCCCTACTCCTCCTCCTCTCCTTCTCCTCCTCCTCTCCTCCTGTCATCCATAACCCTAGACTTACTGAGCCTCAATTCGCCCAACTACAAACAAACCATTTCTTCTGCTTCTTCCTCTTGGTCTGGAAAGTGGCTGACGGAGGCATCTGTCAACGCCTTGGCTCTAGATCAGAGAGAGGGGACATTCCAAAACATTATTCTGTCCCCGTTTCCCCTCGTGGTCCCACCTTTTCACCATTATTCCCCGGGAATTCCGTTAATTGGCTCCACCTTTTCCTTGTCGAGATATCTGGCGCCAATTTGCCTCTCTTGTTGGTTCTGCTGGGTCAAGCCAGGTCAAGGGGAATGGTTTAAAAAAGAGAGGGAGGCTAAGGCAGGGGAGAGAGAGAGAGAGACCTCACCAAGACGCGATCGTTGAAAAATAAGACTTTGGCTCTTTATTTCCAAACAAAATCAGAAAGGTTTAAATAACAGATGGAATAGAATAGCAAGGACAAAAAAAGAGGCAGAGAAAAGGGAGTGACGAGTTCCCAAAAACTTATGCTAAATCGATCACCAGCAAGGAAAAGAGAAGAGGGTTTTTCAACCTCAAAAAAAAAAAAAGTATTCAATCAATACGGAAAAGCGTCTCTTGAGCAAATAAGAGAAAATGGGAGAAAAGGAGAATACACGACGCCTCGTTTTAGAAGAACCAAAGCCATTGAAAATCTGGTGATATATCAAGAAGAGAAAGGAAAAAGGACCACAGGAAACGGAGGAAATGGACAAGGGAAAGAGGCCGAAAAAGGGGAAATATAGAGTTTCAGGGGAAAAAAGGAGTCGGAACATCTGAGGGGATGGATTAATTGATACAGAAATAAAAGATCGAGGAAAACCCTTTCGGAATTATTAATGGTGTCATTTCACGTTTCAGCGAATAAAAAGGACTTCCCTTTCTGTATGTGAATGTGCACACACGTAACGGTGACTTACATATATTGTATATTCAAAGCTACATATGTGTATATATATATATATATATATATATATATATATATATTATGTATATTTTTATGTGTGTATAATAAAAAACACATATATATTAATAGTACAAACTTCCTGTTCTTTACAGGTTCGTCACATAAACTAAGGAATAGATAATAAAGGAAATAACTGTGACTTGAGCCATCCACTTAAAGAGTAGGCGAAAAACAGATGATTGAAAGAGAAAGACAATTCGAAAGCGATGATTGGTGATGAGCGCAGATTGAGATTGGAGGATAGCAGGAGGGAAGAGGGGAGAAGAAGCTGAAAGGGGGAAAAGATAAACTAATAACGAAACAGGCAGTGAGGTGGAGAGGGTACTGGAGAGTAATGGGAGGGAATGAAAAGCACAATTAAAAGGGTATCAATTGAGTTCTCCCTCTCCCTTGAAAAAAAAATTGAGCGGTAAGAAGGGAGTTTGTGTTTGATTTATATTAAATGTAGTTCTTTTCCACCCCTTCTTAAAATAGAGGGAATACCTTCTGAATAAATGTAACAACAGTATCCTAACTTTCATTGTTATTAATCATTTCATAAAGGAAGTATACAAATTATATATATTACTATATACACACACACACAACACACACACCATATATATATATATATAATATATATATATATATATATATATACATACCACAAACACACACACACACAATATATATATATATAATATATATATATATATATGTGTGTGTGTGTGTGTGTGTGTGTGTGTGTTTTGTAAGTTTCGTGAGGGCATGTCTTTATAAATATTTGCATTTACAGTAGATTTGAAGATTTAGCTTTATGTACTTCTACTTTTATTCTATCAGTGTGACGTCTAAAGTGACTTTCATAATTAGAGAAAGAAGATAAAGTAGATATTGTAACAAGATTAAGACGATTTTGTCAATGGCAGTTGGGAATTTGACACACTATGCATTTGAACCTGGAACAGTAAAGAGATCTAAAGTAAGAGATGGTTGATCATCGTAAAAAAAAAAAAAAAAAAAAAAAAAAACGAAAACTGATAACGAAGAGAGATTTTGCAGAGGACAGAGTGAATGAAGAACAGAGGATTATGAAAAATACTGAACTTTTGAGGCAAAATGAAACCTTGTGCAAGTCATAGATTCTACAACAAATGATGTGACTATTGCGTATTGGTGTATCTTAGCAAGATGGTGAGAGAGAGAGAGAGAGAGAGAGAGAGAGAGAGAGAGAGAGAGAATGGAAAGACGTCTCTATTGCCTATCGATTAACTCCCTTCAGTTCTGATGGGGTGATTCCGTGAACAGCTCTCTCTCTCTCTCTCTCTCTCTCTCTCTCTCTCTCTCTCTCTCATACAAACACACACACACACACACACACACAGTGTTGCTGCCTAAATATAATCGCCACACCAGATGCTCTCTAACTCGCTGCCGTTTAATTAAATCATTCGATCCGATAAATAATCTTGGTGTAGTGGTGTACGTCATCTCTGTGAAGGGGGAGGGGAAGGGAGGGTGGGGGGAGGTGTCTTGAAAGAGTTAAGAAGTTTTTCGAGGGGGAGGGGGGGGGGGGAGGAGGATGGTTTAACGATGACCCGTTACCTTCTTCCCTAAAAGACTTTTTTTTTTTTTTAATAAGTGGGTGATTTTTTTTCTTTAGCTAACTGGAGATTTAAATGAATTGGAGAAATTTGTTTTCACACTTGTGGAAATTATTCTTACATATTGCATCATATATTTTGTCTTAAGCTGGAATTATTGTGATATTTCTAAAGGGAGCATCTTCAGTTTCAAAAACGCATATGGTTATTCTTAGCACAGTATGCCATGAATTAGTCAGTAGTACCGTATATGTATATATATATATATATATATATATATATATATATATATATATATATATATCTATATATATAATCATATATATATATATATATATATATATATAGATATATATATATATATATATATATATATATATATATATATATATATATATATATAGTGAAGAGAGACAGTCACGTATTCTTTTCGTGCTTACAAAAAATGATGACATGGGAAGTTTTTGTCAGAAAGATCAACTGATGAGAGAGAGAGAGAGAGAGAGAGAGAGAGAGAGAGAGAGAGAGAGAGAGACGAGAGAGAGAGAGAGAGATAAAAACTGGACAATTTTTGGAAAGCCTCTGAACCCTTTTTTTTAATCTTCCCTTTTATTTTGTGTAGTGTCTTTTTTTAATAAAAGCGCGTAGCCCCGAGACTTATCTGACTACAATCTCATTTTCTCGAAGATAAATCCGACACAACGAAGACAAGAAATGCCTCGAAACGTAAGACTTGATTAGTAAAAGGGCTGAAGAAATTAACCTCCTTTTTGTCGACTCCGCGGTCGGATAGGGGGAGCAGGACAGGATGACCCATAATCTCCCTAATGCGAAAGTACAATTAAGATGTTTTTCCCTTCTGCCGCCAAAGGGAAATTGATCTTTAGTGGACGCGGAGTGTTAGGTCGAAATAGCTCCATATATTTAGCGATTCCCGGTCAAGTCGTCGGTGTTGAAGGGGGGGGGGGTCGTGTTGGGGGGTGTAGTGGGAGCGTGTAGTAGTGAAGGGGAGCGGGGAAGCAAGTAGAGAAAGACGAAGATCCAAATGACGGTCGTGAGTCGTGATAGAAGCTAATCATTTCTTCCCAGTCGTAATGACATTCCGGATAATTGGCACGGAATTAGGGTTGCAACGGGAGGAGGAGTGCATTGATCGTCTTCCCTCTTCGCTAATTGATGCTAAGAGCTATTTTTGCAGTGTCAAAGCAGATATGCCCCATTTCCCTTCGTCCCTCATACACTTGCATACATACGTCTATATCTGACTATGCATCCTTATCCTGCATAGTATATATATATATATATATATATATATATATATATATATATATATATATATATATATATATATATATATATATAATACACACTGCGCCAACAACCACAAACATTTCTCCCTCATCAGAAGCCAATTTCTTACGATAAATTACCATAATTTTCTCTCGTAATTGCTGGGAGAAAAATTACGAAAACATATCCTCCAATTTCCTATAAACAACAATCACCCTAAGAATAAAAACTGACATTCGATTGCTATCTTCTACTGACAAATATTCTGAAGAACCTGATTTCCGGTTCCCCCCACAGCAACTTACGTAAGAATAAGATCATCCACCCCTTGCCCTATACCAATACAGTAGCTAATGTCAGTGTTGATGGTATAATTTCTGTACATTGTTATCAATAACTAAACCTCTGCCTCGAGTACTGAATTATACAACGAGACAGACAGAGTTTTGGGGAGAAAGAGTGAGACTTCTACGGCTTTCATATCTTAAAACAATTTTCATTTATCGTTGCAGTAGAAATCTCTTTTTATTATAGATACCTGGATTCTGAAATATCTTTGTCACTGATGATTGTTCGTATGGAAGATTATTCTTTAGCTTCTCTGGTGTTGTTTTCAAGTCTCATTTTCTTATGATGCCTTTTTTGTCACTTTCCATACTTTTTTCAAAGGTTCGGAGTTAGGTGACGTCTAGATTTGCTTGAAAACCCTTATTTTTATGTGTCAAGTTTGATGC
Organism: Macrobrachium nipponense; assembly: GCF_015104395.2. Taxonomy (NCBI): domain Eukaryota; kingdom Metazoa; phylum Arthropoda; class Malacostraca; order Decapoda; family Palaemonidae; genus Macrobrachium; species Macrobrachium nipponense. The sequence continues at coordinate 10,473,576 of NC_061104.1, forward strand.
TCATATTATCTGTTTACCATCTGGGAAAGGAAGCTACCCAGTTTAGTGCATTCATTCTAAAGGAGTTTTATTAACATCTGGCAATTACCAACTGTGTAAACCTGGAACACTGAGGATTTCCAAATTCTTTGGTAATCTTATTTTTTAACTTTACGTTCTTCCGAGTTTCTTGGCTTTCATTTTCGGAACTCCCACTAAAATTTGGCGTCTTTTTGACACTTTCGCAAGATTATGCAACCCTGTTCGAAAAAATAGCACAAGCTAAAAAGTCTGTCACATAAACCAAACTTTCTGCTTCCAGTTCGTGATCCCACGAAAACCAGACTGTTCTGCAGAGAAGTTACAAAGTTGTCAGTCTTCTGTAGTACTTGCATTAATATTTCATGTGACACAACTGATTAACTGGATGATAGGCACGATTATTTGCATATTAATGGTACGATGATTCGTAAGATTAGAAGGAAAAATATGATGTCAACTGTTTACGAAAAATATGTTTATGAAAACTGGGGTTCTGATTATTTTCAAGTAGTCAGAGATCTGTATGACCTAAGTTTAGCAGAAATACCATTTACTCCTAATCACGAAAATATAAGCACCTGACTTTTAACTTCGAAAACTGGTAATATGATTTAGGAACAAAAAAAAAAAATAGAAATCAAAGATACATAGGAACATAACGATAGCATTTCTTGCCACCAGCTCTTAGAGCCTCTTTGTAACCCATAACCACTCCTACTTGACTCCTTAAGTGTGTTAGTTTTTTTCCATGTTAATTAATGATCACAAAACTTAAACTTCTGCAAAGTCTGGCATATCCAGTGCTGTTCAGTTTCAGTGGTCGAGTTGGCTCAAGATTATCAAACTGTACGAGCAACGTCGTGTTTGTGTTAGAAAAATAAACAAAATAAAGTCTGTATTGACAAAGAACAAATAACGACAGATCATATGAATATGGAGTGAGTGGATTTTTATGATCGCCATTTCAAAATATGAAAAATGTGAGGGGCCCAACTGTTACTTAGAAAAGGGAAAACTCAGTAATGTTACAACAGTATTCCGAATAAATCACCGTGCTCATTATTACTTACATGAGCTAAGATTTGTGATTGTTCGGTATTCTATAAGTTTGAGAAATAAAATAGGAAAATCACAAGTTTCAAATAACATAACTCTGAGACAACCCGCGAATTACGTTCGATTCCTGGCCATCAGCCGCGGCCACGACCACGACCACCAGCCCGAGAGATTCAATATAAGACGGAGGATGTATTTCAATTTGTCGGAATATCATCGTAAATCGAGGCCGTCTCCGAATCAAAATCAATATCCTCCCCAATTTCAGACGGCAAGAAGACACTTAGGCAGCTGTGATGGCCAGGAGGGTGCTGACACCGGCCGTATCAACGGTCGTATCCTTCTCTCCTTTACACCTTGTATTGGACAGGATTGTGGCGATATATGGCCCTGCAGACACTGCCGAGGGGTCACGCTTATTGCACCGCGCGGATTGGGTATTACGGAAGGCCGAGCTCGGCCCAATTCATGATAAGGTGGATGCGTTCTCTTGGTCTCTCTTCCAAGGCATACACACGAGAGGCAGACAGACAGACATATATCTAGCTGGAAGTGGGAACTTATTTCTAGTTAAACTCTTACTTGAATCTTCTTGAAAATAAAATAGACAAAATCTTGGAAAGTTGGCTATATATCATTACGTTGTCCTTACCAGCGTGGAAGTTTTTATGTAAATATCTCTTTATTTTCTCATTTATTTGGTATTTTCTTCTGTTTTCTTTCCATTTTTCACTTGCCATTGTATTATTTTGAGTTTATTCTGCAAGACGTGAAAGTTTACTCATTGTGAATGATATGGCCACAAACATATTCACATCATTCATTTTTTATACAGCCGGAGAGACGTAAACAAATAAGGTAATATCTGAAGACATGTTAATCAAAGCCACACCTTTCAGCGTCATTTAAAATTGAATAACACTGGAACGGTCTTGCAAAACACGACGTCTTCCCGTCGCAGTCAGCGCTGTGCTCCGTCCCCGAGAGTTAATCAAGGCTTTCAAAGTAAACCTGAATTATTCCTTCAAGTCGGAAAAGTACGCTTGAATGATTAAACTTAAAAGGCATTTCCTTTGTTCACTGCGGGATAGCCAGTCTCCCAGAACCTTAGGCCCACACAGAGCTTTAAGAATGCTGAATAATTGAGTAAAATTATTCACACGTTCAGCGTCCGCACACACAACACACACACACTCACACACACAGGAGAAGTAGTGGTAAATGGTACCTGCGTTTGTATGCTGGATGAATAAGAGTAAAGTGTTTACGTACAATGAAAATGAAAAACTCTTGGGAATATGAAAACTCATGAGAAAACTTATTTAGGTCAACGTGGGTAACTGCTAATTGAGGATAAGTTATCTTCTGTATATCCTATCGCTAAAATATTCAGTTTCCATCCCGTTTCTTTTTCGCTGCCTCTTCACTTCTTGTTAACATGGTAAGGAAATAAGAGGAATAAGTGAAAGCTGTAATAATATTCGAAAGCAATTGCTTTCAGGGAGCTCTTACCACAGATGATCCCTTTTTAATCCGTGCCTCATGCTGAACTTCGTAACCGACTGATGACACCGACACTTAAAATTGTATTAAAAAAAATGAAAGGCATTTGTTTGATAATCAGTTTTGCAATCCTGTCTCAGTCGAATCCCAAAGCAAGTGAAGTGTTTAACAACTCCTAATTGTTGAGGATTAACCTGAAGCAATAAGAGAGAATCCCTTTGAATAAAGCCATGCCTAGATATTCACACTCCGTTCCTATGATGAATAATGAAAAGCCTTAGTAAGCATTCACACAAAAAATAAAATGAATAATTCTGCCTTCCATTACAGAGTCATCAACTCCAAAAATCGTTGAAAGTGAAGAAACTATTTTTCGAATCGACCTTTAAAGCAGAAATTGGCGGGAAAAATATAGGATGGAGGCAACTGGCGTCGGCGGTCGTCTGACGCTAATGAAGAGCGGAGGACAAGAAACCCTCTTGATGACGGGACGATATTCTTCCATTATCGAGATCCTTCGCAGACCGGCGTTTAAATCATTTGTTAAACCGCAATTGCGACCATCATTAAACTCAGAGCAACAGGGACTGTACATACAAATTCTTTCAGAAGCCCAATGAAAGA
>NC_061104.1:10479279-10539279 GCF_015104395.2 Macrobrachium nipponense
TCCTCTTGCAATATTTCTTGGTCCTCAGCCATTCACAAAATATATAGACATTCACGAAAGTGGAAATAAATCTTCACTCGCCCTTTTTTGTTGACAAACTTTTTCCCAGTTCCAAGGAATACTGGAATCCAAATACTTCTTCTTTCAGCTCTTACACAAAGAGACATACGACTGTGAATTAAGAAGTTCTCGCAGTTATAGTGGAAAAGAGTGCAAAGAAAAGGACCCTTGAATGTATGGTTACATTTTAATCTTATCTTTACATTTTGCCGTAAGATCTGGAGTTTTCCAATTACTCCCACCCCAAAATAATTGGAGTTTTTAAAATATAATTTAAGTTAAGATCCCCGCCACCAAAAAAAAAATAAATAAATAACAGTACTCTACGAAAAGGTGGGCAACGTGGCTAGGTAAATAGCTGTATGCCTCGCGTGCAATTTTATGTTAAAAACAGCTTTTACTATTTTCAAGCTTTGGTCATTATGTTTGCCGACAAAGTTCCCGATAAACCTCTGAATTCGTGCAGGCCTTTTTTTTTATTATTATTATTTTTTCCCCTGTTGTCCAGAGCATTAGGATCTGCTTCCTGATCTTCTTATACAAATGTCAAGTACATATTTGAAAAATGTCAAATTGTTTGATTGTCCTGAAATTTCGAATTAAACCCGGCTGGGCATCGTTCTTTTGCTGGTGTTCACAAATCGTGTAACAGAAAATAACAAAAATGGAACGTGATTTCCACAGTTTATTTTTTCTTTTCTTTTCTTTCCCTTGTAGAAATCACGCTGCTAGTAAAAGTTAAAGTCCCACGGAACACTCATCCGAAGATAACATATATATAACTTATATGCACGTCTATTGGAATATGTATTATAATTATATTACTAAAGTATACAATTACGTACATTTTTCTTCTTATTTAAAATCCTTAATAATGACACTTATAGTACATACGTTATTATTTAGTAATCGGTATTTAAATTTTCCTGTAACAATTTTTCTGGGGCTTGAAAACTTACATAAAATGTCTGTTCTTTGTACATGAATTAAGTCGACATAAGTCATATTAAAGTAAATACAGAACGTTATTAGGACTTTTAATTGGCATATTTATCGTCTCCTCTAGTTATTATGATTATTATTATCATTATTGTAGGAACCATAATAGCCTAAAACTTTTCTCTCGTCCGGACGCCGGGCCCTTGTTAAAGAATGCATAACAGTTACTCCTTTTTGAAGGCTACGTACATACTAGCATCGGAAGCAGAGTCAACAACATTAGTAGCAAAAGTAGTTATCAGTTGTAATAATTACACAAAGGCTCTAAAAGAAAGCATGCCTAAAGATATATGGGGGTCTGTAAAAAGATCATTAACCTGACTTGGTCAGTATCAAAATTTTATATCCCCAATCACCGGTCAGCATGTCTTTAAAAACGAGTAATTAAGATAAGATTCCGATTAAAAGGATGTTAAACATCAGTCACGAAGCCTTCATTAGCTATGCGATGTTTTCTGTGATGTTGGGGATAATGTATTAGTTTTATGAGCTCTAAGTTAATGATATATTTTTGGATCTTTGCTCTATTTCTGAATTATAAGGTCTGGGAGGATGTGTCTGTTCTTGCAATGATAATAATTACCGTAATAATAAACAACAATGATCTATTTTACCTTCTCCCTAATTCCATATCCCCTAACAATTTTGCAATGATTAATAAACAGTTTTTTTTGTCTTAGCCTTCGTTGTATGCACACGACGGATAACAGATATTCCTAAATGAAAAACAGTGAATGGCATCTTCAACACCGGTACGCCCTTAGCACAGACAAATGACCTCGTTTAATGAAGCTTGCTGTTTTAGCAGCGACATATTACCGCAGAGTTAAGAAATTCACTGGCATTTTTGTGTGAATTCGGATCCGAGATATTCTTGTTTGAGCAAAATCCTTTTATTTTGACGATAGGCGAACCAGAAACTGATTAACGTTGGCTGTGGCGCCGCTAGCGAAGTGTATGTGTGTGTGTGTGTGCGGCCGACCAAATAAGAACCATTTTAATGTGTTCGCTGGCATTTCTTTCCATATTTATACGTCGGAGTATTATTGTTTACTTTTTGTTTTTATGATCCGGTTTCCCGTTACACTTTATTCGTATCCCCGCTCCCCCCAACTCCCTCCAGGGGAAGAAATTTAATCATCCTGCTGTTGTCGCTCCTAAGATTTGGTGAACTGCAATAAATGGTTTACCCTGATAACCAATTACAGGTTGATAGCTCACTTCACACTAAATACTCCGCGGGATCAAAGTCGAAAACCTCTTGGGAATCGAACACATTAATTGGCCTCCAAGTTTACTTTGTAGAGTATGATCCGACAACGGGGCTCTGGCAGATCCTCTGAGACCCCCGTTCTGCCGTCGCCCCCCCCCCCCCCCCCCCCCCCCCCATCCCTCAACTAGGCTTCAAGGGGAGAGAGAGAGAGAGATGAGAGACGAGAGAGAGAAGAGGAGAGAGAGTGAGTAGGTAGGTAGCATTCAAGTCCGAAACTGTGCTTTACGTCCCAGTATCCATAAGGCTTAACGGCTCATTAAACAAAATCACAAAATTCGCCCCAAAGCCTCTTTGTCCGTAGGTCATTTTTTGGGGGGGCGTGTTTTTCTTTTTTTCTTTTTCTTTCTTTTTTTTTTATTTTGCGGCCGCGTGTAGAGGATTAAGGCCGGGGCTGCATCATTGACGAGCTGGTGATCCCCGCTCGAATGTTCCGCCTTTTTAGGCGCAGTTTTTACTCGTCGGCTAAATTAGTGGAGGCGCGTTGAGTCTATGTCTCACACGAGGACGAGCTCGCCCAGGCCGCCTCCAGGGGCCTGCTGCCAACCAAGTTCTCCCGAATTCCCTCCTCCCACCCCTCCATTTTTCCCACTGCATTTGAAGGAGGAGGAGGAGGAGGAGGAAGGTGGGGGGTTAGCCTCCAACATCCTCCCCTCCCCTCCCGAGACTTTTAAAAAAAAAATCTTACCCATTCCAATTTCACCTCAGACTCTTAAAATGGGAGAACAAGGACGTTCTTTTCTCCTGACTATGTAGAGTTCTTTGTCGTTGACCAATTTCGTTGTAACGCCAACTTATGGCATTAGAGCAATCAACCCGAATAAATAAAGGCAATGATACTTAGCACTTTTAAGAGTTTATGGTAAAAATATCAAAACTGTTGATACAATTTTTTAGGGACGTAATTGTGGATGATTATGTCAAAACATCGTTCCTTAAATATGAAATATAAGTAGGTCTGAAGGTGAAATTACATCTTCTGAGAGTTCAGAACATGTTAAGCCTTTTAAATTAAGGTTAAAATAATGTCCGTGTAAATATAAATTTGAAAATGCGGATTAAACATTGCCAATACGGCCCTTGCATGTGACTCTGGGACCAGTGAATAATTCTTAGTTACCTCTTTATGGTGATCCTAATTTTTTTCATATCTTTTAATTCAATCCTAAAACAATGAGAAAATTGTTTTAGCCAGCAGAAAGTAAATAACGATGTGGAAAGAAGCGGAAAAAGACTAATATCCAATGAAACCGAGGGTGAAAACGTTAGCAGGACGCAAAAGGATGAACCAATGAGATGAGCATCTTTGTGAGGAAAGAAAAAGAGAAAGAGAGAGAGAAAGGAAGAAAAGAGAGACGACGAAAAGAACAAAAAATGTGAGATCTTAGGAAACTGAAAACGATGATGGGAATTGGGCCCTTTTGGTAGAGGAAGAGGTCATATATTCTTGGTGGGAGTTTATGGGGCTCATCACTTTATTTAGTTTGCGGACGACCGCTGAAATTGAGAGAGAGAGAGAGAGAGAGAGAGAGAGAGAGAGAGAGAGAGAGAGAGATCACAATGCGAAAGCTTTGTGTTACATTATCAGCGTACAGGCGTCTCGTTATTTACATCATCGTTACGAGCATGTGTTTTCACATTCAAAAATCTGTACAGCAATCATAAACAGTAGTTTTTAAAACTGGGAAATGTTGATAACACACATTAACATTATGTTCGACTGTTTCTGTATTTCATAACTTTGATTTTTAATACAAGCAGATACCCAGAATCCTTTGCCTATCACTTCGGTGGTCGCGGGTTCGATTCTCGGCCATTCCATTGAGGAGTGAGAGATGTGTATTTCTGGTGATAGAAGTTCACTCTCGACGTGGTTCGGAAGTCACGTAAAGCCGTTGGTCCCGTTGCTGAATAACCGCTGGTTCCATGCAACGTTAAAAACCATACAAACAAACAAACAAACAGAATCTATGAAAAAGTAATCACAAAAACTATTCTTATGCCTGATTTCGTAACCTGTGTACAAGACAGCTGTTGACTCACTTTTTATTTCGAAACTTTGAAAAGGGTCAGTGAACTTTATTGTTTTTTTTGTTTTTGTTTTTTTAGTAATTTCTTAGATTTCCAGGTTTTTTTAGTAAGGTTTTAGAATGTTCAATTCATTAGATATTCACTCTCTTGTATTTCTACTCGTTTTTCATCCATTTAAATCACTGTTCAAATGACTCAGGATGTGAACCGAAAAAGTAGTTCTTGCTAAGGGCATCAGTGATAAAAATTTGCTAGTTTAAAATGAGAGAGAAAATCTCAGAGTAAGATGAGTAAGTCCTTTTTATTTTGCATTTTACGTGCAAAGGGAGAAGGATACGCGCATATGCAAACACACAGGAACCATATTGGAAAAAAGTAGCACTGAAAAGTTCCAATTAAACCGATGAAGGTAGGTGAAATTTACATGAGGAGAGGCTTAGATTATTAATCAAAAATTACTCTCCAGAAACGCTCCTCTCCCTCTGAATGATTTTGCAGCTATTTAATTAAAGCAATTGTTGTTGATTTGGAAATGATGATTTATGAATTAAACATCCGAATTTCACAGCAAAATATTCTTGCTTAATTAGCGGCGCTGGGGTCATCATTAGACGTTTAATTGAGCACAATTTTTTTCTCTCGCTTCACGCTGACAAAGCACTCGAACACTTGATTCGTGTAAAGAGAAGTTATTTTATATTGAAATATAAAATGTCAAAATTCTTTGGACAGTCTTTACTTTACCTCGACCTCGAGATGGAACAAAAATGAAACTGAAATATTATTTAACACAGTTAAAACTACACATGAGAAAAGAAAAATCTGACATAATTATGGAATTATCATTTTATATGGGTTAATAGAAGGAAATGCTATTTTTTCTGGATTTCTTCAGTTTAACTGTGTACACACACACACACACACACACACACCAACACACACACACATATATATATATATATATTATATATATATATATATATATAGATTATATATATATATATATGTGTGTGTGTGTGTGTGTGTGTGGTGTGTGTGTGTGTGTGTGTGTGTGTGTTGTGCGTGTTGTGTTGTGCGTGCGTGCATCCTTGTTTTGTTTTTATCGACAATTAATGATTCATTACACTTCATTTTGCAAATGTTCGTATGCACAAGAATAACCAATATAAATGCAGAGATATTATGTGACATTACTGACTTCGGTATATTTGCCATTCGACAGTGAATTATGCTTTTTGTTTATTCTTCACATTTTCTGGAAAGTTTTCGAGGAATGTGAAGAAGTTATCTTTGTATATTTATTTTGGTAATTTCCGGAAGATGAGGGCAATAATGTCATTCCTTTCAGTGTGAATTCTTATCAAATGAAATAAGGAAATTGAGGATAAACCGAACGCTATTCGGGTTCTTTGGAAGGAAAATGAGGGAAATATATGTTATCATGAATATATATCTAGCGCTTTGGTATTCATTGGTGAATTTTAGTGTAACGTCACTGATCAACCACATTCAGGAAGGGGTAAGGTGGTGGTGGGGGGGGGGGGGGGTGGCATTCCTGACACACTCAGGCCAGAAGGAAACGAATAGGCCTTCTTTAAATCCGGGCGATTTCTCATCTAGAGCGACTGCCGTTGCTAGATTAATGTCATTGAGAAGTGCACTGCCTTCTTCACTAATGGACTTGCATGACTAAGAAGTGAAAGGAGGATCAACGTCGGAATTATTTGCATAAACTGACAGTCATAAAAGAGAAAATGCTATTTGTTCTCGACTAATGGACGTACTTTTATGTTAATGACTTTCGGACGAGTCTGGTTTCGAAAATTTTTTTTTTTCCTGTGCGTGTCGTTCAGGCATAGAACAACTTCATTTAATGTAAGCCGGACTAAATACCTTTTTAAGAGAAAATCATGTTATATATATTAAATAGATCTCTTGAATTAACAAGGTACAAGGTAAAGCATATACTATGGTAACTGACAATAATGTCTCCTTTTTTTTTCTCTCTTTTTTTTTTTAGGAAGAAACCGTTTCATATATCTCAGACATGTAAATTTCATCTTACTGGACAGAGTATATATTAAAAATCATCCATATATATTTTATATGTGAACTGTTATCCAATGAAATGTCAGGTATCAGATGTTAATACATTGTGCAAATAGTATAGTCGTATTAGATACATGCATTTTAAACATCCTGATTATCTCTTAAAATTGCAGATATTCGCAGGTTACTAGGCAGAGCATAAATTCCAAGATTCAGATGTTATCCTCCATGTATGATAATACACTAAGTGTTAACAGATAAAGTCTCAGAAATTAAAGCATGGAAGACAGAGTATGAATTGCAACCCTGTTAGTCCTGGTGTTTTCAGGGCATCTATTTAAAGTGATTATTTAGATTTAATCGTGAAGAAAACGCTGTGAATGTTGATACTCAGATAAGCAAAAACATTGCGCTATTAATCCGAATGTACACAAGGCAGAAGGATTGTTCCATTTTTATGCATATACAAATCTTACACGTGTTGTGCCCTTAATCCGGAAAATACTAAGACCGAGATCAATTGCACCTGTAATCCGGAAATCCAAAATCGGAGACGGCTTTTCATTAAAGTTATCTAAAAGTCTTTAGATGTTAACTACTAATCTCATACAATTTAATTTAGTCCGTGACATAAGTCGAACCTCAGTAAGAAAGTAGATGCAATCAATGCGCTGTATTCCCGACCTACAAACATGGGACTGCGCCACAATGCTTAAAGAATACAGCCTGTAAGACTTGATTGAATGAATTATTGGGTGAAGTAAACTCTGCAAGATGTACGGCACCTGGATATATATATATATATATATGATGTATATATATATATATATATAGATATATATATATATCTAATATATATATATATATATATGATGTATGTATTATAATATTATAATTATATGATGTATGTATATCTATATCTATATATATGATGGAGGTATATAAATATATATTATAATACTATACTTATAATGTATATATATAATATTATTATATATATTATATATATATATATATATAATATTACATTAGATATATATATATTTATATATATATATATATATATAAATAAGACTAATTGGCAGAGTGATTTAATTATAAGTTGGAGAAGCTTAAGGGTTGTCAAGGAGGTGTTTAAAAACGTAATGTGAGGTAGGCCACATGTAAACAGATATGTGTAAATTGTTCAGAATTAAAGGGTCAGTAAAGACTTGCAATGAAAAAGGAAGCATATTCCAAATTTCTATCGAAATAAATATATTTCGAAGTTCCCTGTCTGCTTTATGTATATTATAAAATAAACAGGAGACCTAAAACGCTGCAGATTTTTCAAGAAGCGGATGGCTTTCGAGATTCACATCAAGCCAGTGAAAATTGAAAAGTAATATAAAAAAAACCCGTAAACAAAAAAACAAAAAAAAAAAAACGTGAAATTACAAAACCGTACGGATGTTTTTCAAAATAGCATTTGAAATTTCATGTCCTGTTTGTAATAGATAACTTGAACGTAAATGATTAAGTTTCACGGAATTTACAAGAGGGAAGTTGAAATCGGTGATTATGATATATAACATCTGAACCCCATATATGATGTCGCTTATGAGCTGTAAATCATTTGATGTAATACATACGTGTGATTCTGACACACAAAGTTCCTGTCATGCTTTTGATCTGACACATAACTTCTGCATTATTTTAGATGACAGGCTTGACATACACACACAGCCCAATCTTGAGTACTTACCCGTAGGCGGCGAAAGTAGGGTCGTAGGGGTAATACCCAGCAGGGGACGCCCCTAGACCACTGCCGTACATTGATACGTCCCCAGCTCCGCCCTCTTTCATGCCGTAACCGGAGCCCTGAAAAAAGAGAGAATATATTTATATTGTACAGAATAAATACATGCGAAGGTACATAATCTGACATGAATCATTTATATGTATATATGTATGTACACAAGTACGGTATACATACACATTATATATATAATTATATGTGTGTGTATTAATGTGTGTAACACACAAACACTTACACAGCTCGTCAGGCATTCAACCAGCAATTGTATGATTACTTGGTAGGTACGCAAAAGATCGTTAGATATTTTACTTTGTGTGTGGCACTTTGTTTACCTTTTACAGTTTTATTTATGCTTGCGCTTTTTATGTTCATATATATATAGAATATATATATATATAATATTATAATATATATATTTGTGCGTTTTATGAGTGTGTGTGTGCGTGTACTTTCTCTGGTATGTGTGTTTGCATGTATGTATGCCTGGGAATTGCATGACTAGTGGTTTTCTCTTAAACACGTCATTACAAGTAACCACTAACATTACTCCGTTCATCACCATGAGACTCTCTCTCTCTCTCTCTCTCTCTCTCTCTCTCTCTCTCTCTCTCTCATGGAAATTGTAATATTTAGAATTCCACTCATCTCTTCCAAACCCAGTGATTGACAGAATGTAATTGATGTCTCCAATCAGAACAGTTGAAGGACCAATTAGATTTAATACGATAAACTGGCGTTACAACGGCGGAGGTTCTCGACGCCTCCACTCCATTATTACATTACTAATATCGAAACTCGGGATGTCACATCTCCATAGGAAATGATCAAAATAACAGGAGAGTCAACGTTCATATCCAGAGAGGATTATGCTATACATTGTTCGGTCGTTATGTATCATCATCTGGTATCGATCTTCGATTATCTCCTTTCACCCCACTCCCAAACCCCTCACCCGCCCCCCCAACCCCCTGTTCCAAGGGCGGGTTGGAAGAGGTAGGGATTTCGGTCGTCTTACGTACCATTATAAATGATATTGAATATTGGGTTAAATAAATTAAGTAGTACCTATACACACATAATATATATATATGTGTGTGTGTATATATGTGTCTGTTAAATGACTGACTGTATATCGTTTGGGGTGTACGTGTCACTGATAAAACAATATATTCATCTAATAATTTATCATCAACTAAACAACAATTGTATACTTTCCCATTCAAGACATGGTGAATTTTTTTTAGTTTCGAAAATAAGCTAAGACAGGAAACCAATTATTTGTCCCGCCCCCCCCCCAAAAAAAAAAAAAAAAAAAAAATCCCCCATCCCTCATGTTATTGTTAAAAGTCAACTCGTACCGTAAAAGACCGCCTGGAAAGGATGCTTCCCGATTCGCCATGATACCCAGATGTAAATTCTTCAAAGGGGAGAAAAACAACCCACCGAGATTCGGACTGAATAAAAATCGTGTAAATCTTAAGTTGGAACTGTATACAAATGACCCTTAAACGAAAGAGGCAATAAAGACCACTATAACGGGGAGGGGGGCCCAGGGGGGGTGGAGGTGGAGGAGGAAAGAGTAAAGGGATAAAGAGGCCTTTTCGTAATGGGCCCAATACTATAAAATAAACAAAAGATGATAAAAAAATGAAGGGGGGGAAGGGACGGCCATTATGAAGTGGTCCGGATTCCCCTCGAGTCATATATTGCCTTTCTTGTGATGATTCAGCCGCTTTGACCGATGACTCGAAATTATTAGAGTGTTTCGCTGTGTCAAAAAATATGTGTGCCAGCATTCAATTAAAGGACTTTTCCCTTTCCTTCTCCTTCTCCTTCTTTGCTGTCTGGGAAATTGGATTTCTGGCAAATGCGTCAGTCACTCTCAGGGTTTTGTTTTGATGCTCACGCCGCACAGGAGATCAAGGGGCGAGGGAAGGAGGGAGGGAGGGAGGGAGTATTATGAAGTAAACGAGGGAATAAGAGTTAAGGAAGAGGCTGGTGCTGAGAGAGAGGTGCTGAGAGAGAGAGAGAGAGAGAGAGAGAGAGAGAGAGAAGACTAACAAAACTAACGTCAAAAGCTGATGCTCTGGAATCTTCGTAAGGAAAAATCGAATGAAAATCATTTTAAAAAGTAAATTAAAGGCTCTCTCTCTCTCTCTCTCTCTCTCTCTCTCTCTCTCTCTCTCTCTCTCATTTAATTCTTGCCATGCCATGTATCACGGCGTACACGACTTTTATGGCCGTATTAAGATCAAGTGGGCATAACGTCTGCCGTATTGTGAGTGCGCTGAGTTTATGGCCCTGGCTGTTTTCACGAGACGTGCCAAACTACGCCAGTTACGCAGACGGTATATCAAATTTCAAATAATCTTACGCAGGTTCAAATAATCTTACTCAGTGGTCTCCCTTTTTTTCATTAAAATGGGTGTTAAGTTACGGTATGCTGACAAATCGTTGACGCGTTTTTCTTCAGCCTTAATTTGCCTAAAACATAAATTCCAAGGCTTCTTTTCATTCGGATGCGATCCGAAAAGTGCCACATCGGGTATCATCATCCTTTAACAGTAGTTTAGTTAAATTTAATGAAGAAACGCCGCGAAAATTCATATGCGCTTCTTCTTTTGACATCATCAGATGTATAATAAGATTTATACACTCAAAGATTATTTATCAACTGGAAAAACATTCAAAGGTCAGGGTAAATAAGAGATGGGGTTTAGTTTTATATCTGAACCACAAATTGTGTCGTCAGCCATTTATGAAAATACCAGCACCGTGGCCAAGACGAGTAATTTCTGTCAAAATCCGTTCCTTATTTTAAAGACCTGAAGCCTAGGCACCGTTGAGAAATCCACTAACTCACTGCAAGAAGTAATAAACGCTTAACCGTTTGAATGCTAAAATAGAAAAATGCCTCAAATCGGCATTTAGTGCTAGTATTTTGTCGATTTATGATTTAGCATTTAAATTTCTACTCAAGTTTAAGAGGTCGGCGCTTCAACACTAGGAACCAAATTTACGACTTTTAAATATTTTCATATCTGTAATAGCATTTAATTTCAATATCTTTTGAATTTCAAAGGGCTAAAAGAAATTCAGTATATCGGCGATATCGCACATTTCAAATAAATTTTCCGTATAGCAGACAACCGTCCTTGTGGAGTGGCTTAAATTAAACGAACAACGAACTGAAATATATCCTTCCGAGATTTCCAGGTGTTGAAATATCTAATTATTGAACCAATAATCCCTTGGATATCAAGAGTAAATGACTTCACCCACGCACTTTCAATCAATTATTACCCCTCCCATTGCTCTCAACAGAGATATCAATGGATCAGCTGGATCAGCATCTGTGAGGAGACAGCTAATTTAGGCAAGCAATTTCCGTGAAGTCTCTTCACTGCCATTGTTCTGAATGGAGAGATGTCGATTTGTCTCTCGCACGACAGTAACAGGAAGAAAAATAAGACTTTGTTGTATGCTAAAGTTTCACCATAACACTCCAGCATTAAACTGCAGGCCAGTCCGGTGTTTGCATTTTGGTGTATCGGTCTTCCAACGGCCTTAGTACCTCTGGCGGTCTCCACCATTTTAATTAGCGGTGTGCGACATGTCTGGCAACGGTTATGTCCTCCCTGGAGGCTCCCCCTCCCCCCCAATCATCCCCCGCCCCTCATTCCCCGCCCCTCCCCTCCTCCCGAATCCCTCCAGGTATGCTTAATGTGACGAACAGGGACACCGGTCGCATATTAACCAGCCACATTTTATAATGTGGTATGCAAATGAGATGGATCAATTACCACAAATGAAGCACATATTAGTTTCTTTTTTATGCAATTTTTTCATCCTATTTTCTACGGTGCGACCGGCTTTCGTCTTTTTTTTATTTCCAGGTTTGTTGTTTGGAATCTTCGCTTAACTAAATCTGCATGACATCTAGTTTGCTTAATTTAAAATGACTTTTCATATCCATACGCGTGTGTAAACGAAATCTTACATGGAAAAATAATCACGCATACCTACATGCTTACAAATGTGAATGAAAATATTTTAAAATGTACAACACTATACACAAAGACTATTCTAACGTGTCATTCCAGCACATATTCAGGAAAATTAATAGCGCACAGGATGATGTAGAAACATACATTCCTGTATATAAACACAGCGCTAATATCCTTGATGCAAATAAAAGCAGCGAGCGGAATTGAATGTTACGTTTTCTCATCCTCATTTCAGGTAAAATTATGTTTACCAATAAGACCGAATGTTATTTTTTAATGAATAGAAAGAAATTTTTAGAGGAAGGTTATATCGTGCATAGTCAACTTTTAACTTTTGAATTTAAGGACACATACAAATACAGAAAACAGTCACACGTTACAAATATATATGTATGTATATATATATATATATATATATATATATATATATATATATATTGAGCATATATATATTAGGCATATTTAGTTACACTGGCAAGATGCATGTGTTCTCTCCGTTTCAGCATAACCGTAATAAAGGGGTCCCAAATGAATGAGCTCCATTAGAGTTTACGTAGAGGAACACACACACAGTATCGTTGGCGTGTGACACTGGCTCCTTTATGCGACTCACATCGCCTCATTGACGTCATCTATAGACATTGGAGACTCTATACCGACGATATTAGGCTCTTGGAGGAAACAATATTCTCCTCAATAGGCCCGGATCGTTTATACACGCTACTGGATCCCCTATCTTCGTCCGCAGCGAGCCTCCTTGGTATTCAACTCCGGAGAGGGCGCTGTTTACTCAGGAGGCGTAAGCTATGGCTGCTCGTTTATATACCTCGAATTGCAGCCCCCAATGTGGGTAATGATGTGGCCTGTTCAGCCGTGTCTCGGTCTGTTTTAATCGGGGGGTCTGCCACTGCGATGATTGAAAGATGTCGATCTCTCTCTCTCTCTCTCTCTCTCTCTCTCTCTCTCTCAGACATTATGTAGAAGGATGTCGCTTTGGTTCATTTTTTTGATTTCCATTATGCGCTGGACGTTCTCTGTCATGTTTTGGTATCGGTTTGTGTCGTTGATTAGAACAGTATCGGAGAACGCTGGTCGTCTGGCCTGAGGACAACACACGACCAAATGCATTATTCTTGTTTTCGTCAGTCGTAAAAATATCTTGCATTATTTTAATGTCAGCGATACAAGGCGAGTGCTGGGGACCGATCCGTGATTCTCTCTCTCTCTCTCTCTCTCTCTCTCTCTCTCTCTCTATATATATATATATATATATATATCTATATATAAAAATATATATATATATATACATTATTTGAGGGAATGAGACATCAGTTTTGAGACATTTCCCGTTAACTACTCCTCCCCTCTCATTGCTACCCCATATCCTGAATGCCCCTTCCATTCCCCCCCCCCCCGCCCTTCCCATCCCCTGCCACCGTCCCACCCCGCCCTCTCCCCCGTGGGTCTGTTCCAGGGGCCTTGGATAGGATGGGTTCGCAGTGCAGCAGCACGCAACCCTCGCTCACCTCCGAACACACCACACAATCTTCCAGCGGATAAAACCCTCTCGGTCGGTACCCGAAGGGCGGCCCTGAAGGCAGCCAGCCCGCCGTGTCTATATATACCTCCTGGGGTCCTGGGGTGGATTTTCGCATGGGAAGAAAAATCCGCTTCGATGTAACGAGGTTAGAGTGAAACGTGTCCCTCGGGTAATAAAAGAGCATCGGGGAAAAGAAAGAAAAAGAAGAAAAAAAGAATAAATGTGACAGGTGTTAAAGGCAGATGACGGAAAAAGTAGTAGATATATGTAGAGAGATGTAACTTCTGATACTATCGATATCACGCCAATACCACCATGTACGTATACTACTATTTTACTATAGTATATAGCAAGTCCTCCTGTATACCCATCAGTTGTATGTCGAGTGTATACGGGATTTCAAATCTCATTTTATTGTAGCGTTATATCATGCTATGAAATCCATTGCGTTTCTCCATTTGCTTTGTACGTATCATATGCATTCAAACTTCCCCAAACGTTACGCGACCTTCAAGAAGAAGGTGAAGAAGAAGAATTTAAAAAAAAAAAAAGGAAACTGCTAAAAAGAAAAAAACGGTCTCCCACTGCGAACGTATTCATTGCCGAATTACCGAAGTTCCGGTCTGGCGCTTCGGTGGCCCCGTTGAGATGGTAAGATAGAAATTAGGTGCAAATGGCGTTAATAGACGCTCTTAAGACTAATGAGACAGGATTATGAATAGTAAAAAAAGTCCCCTCGATGGTGATGGCGATGATAGCACAATTGACTGGGTTGTATGAGGACCCCCAGGGGGAGGGGGAGGGGGGGAGGAGAGGGTTGTTTAAGCGTTCTCTCACGGGCGCAGCAGGGGGCTAAACGGACAGTGATATATACAAGGCGGCTGAATGCTGGGGAGTAAATCCGAATTACAGGATTTTTGCCACCGGGTGATAAAGTGACCCTCAGTCATTCATTCAGATCTGACGGGAAGCCAGACTTTTGATCATTCAGGATTCCTTAGTCTGAAATTGAAATTAAATGTCGAAATTGTTTTGTCCGGGTATATGGTTCATGTTACAGAATTCACTAGGATTGTGTCTGTAATATATGGGAAACATATATAAAAAAAAATCTTACGTATTAAATAGGAAACATATGCAAAAAGATTTGATGCATTATAGGGGAATCATACAAACATCTGATGCATTATGTGGGAAACATATACAAAAATCTGATGCATCAATGGGGGGATCATACAAAAAAATCTGATGTATTATATGGGAAATATATAAAAAAAAATCTGATGCATCAATGGGGGATCATACAAAAAATCTGATGTATTATATGGGAAATATACAAAAACCTGACCCATTGTATGGAAAACTTACAAAAACCTGGTGCATTATATGGGAAACATATACGAAAATCTGATGCATTATATAGATAACATATTTAATAAAATCTCATGGAAGTGGCCTAATTTTTCATGCACATATCTCCAAATGTAAAATGGCGAGAAACATACGATTTCATTAGAAAATATAACTCGTTTCTAAATGTTTTTTTTTTACAATTCATTCCATCAAGTAAGTCCATTTTCCGAAATAAGTTACGGCCACAATACCAGTCACGTTATTTCCGAAATATTAATGAAATGTTACTGAAGTCCGCACGTCAGTCACTGTTAGTGTTTTCTAACATGATTATATATTTATCTCCCTAGGCAGGTGTGAGTTCGGGTATAACACCTGTAGGCCACTCTCTCTCTCTCTCTCTCTCTCTCTCTCTCTCTCTCTCTCTCTCTCTCTCTCTCTCTCTCTCTCTCTCTCTCTCTCTCTCTCTCATGTCAATTGGGAAATATTACATACGTAATCACGCTTCCTTTATCTTTAAGAAGCTATAGAATGAAAAACGTACTCATTAAGAGTACAATTTGAATTTTATTGAAAGAACGTTTTTCCTATATGTAACCTTTAAAATATTTTATTAGAAAATCTGAGTAAATAAATTAATCTGACTGTTACCATTGCCTCATAAATTCCAGATGAATCGGACTCTTATTCTCCAAATCCAAGTATCTATCCAAGTGTCACATTATCATATAAAGGGAAATGGGTAAGGATTAAGTAATGGGCAGAATGTAATAAGAGACGGTTGCCGAGAGAGAGAGAGAGAGAGCTTGCATACCAAAGTCCCCTACAAACTGATATTCTTACGGTAACCTCTACTTCTGTCATTCTTACCTAAATATTTAGTTATTAGTTCTAATTAATTTCCCAGTGAATTGCGTTTGACTTCTTTCTTTTTCTTTTATTTTTCAGACTTTGCTTCAGCTTTTTCGTTTTCGTGGCCACGAAAGGATTATAAAATCGTCATGTATCTTCGCTTTCCATGTTTCCTTAATAACTTGGCTGGTGTAAATACATACATATATATATATATATATATAATATATATATAATATATATATATATATATATATATGTGTGTGTGTGTGTGTGTGTGTGTGTGTGTATGTGTGTGTGTGCGTGTGTTTATATAGGCGTCATCGTTCTATCGAGTAGTATTCCCGCCTTCCTAGTAAGAGATTCCTAGAATCTTAAAGATTTTGTTGGATGGGACGCCATCCACTAAAACCTGTTCTGCTTTTGTCCACATGCGCAGTGAATTAGGTACTGAGTCACAATAAATTTTATAAAGAGCATGGGGCTAGTAACTGCATAAAAACCGTTAAGTCTGCTTACGAAAAACTTCCGTAATATATCACAACACTAAGGTGTCACGGTCAGGGTACAAATATAGTTTCATTCATACACCGATAGCGTGAGTAAATATTTAGAATTATGGCCTTCTCTGAATCAGTAAACATGGGACCTTGGGTAAATTAGCCAACAACTGTGGCTTTATCGCAAGAACAGTCGTTTCAACATGATTTTGATTGTCAGTAAATAGAAGGTTTGATGGATGACGTATGCACCAGTTGGACTCTTTCTATGCTAAGGATTAGGTGTCTTTCCTTAGAGTTTCCTGTGGTTTATCATATCTGCTGGTCTTCTTATATTAGTAACTCTCTCGAATTCTACATCATCAACTTGTAAGTTTTTTTTACGAAGAGAAGTAGTTTAGCTTTATATTAGTTTTGTTTGTTTGTATACTCATACTTTGCTTTCTGACTAATCCTCGACATCTAAGGTGTTTATGTAGGTAAAATTTATTGGATAAGAAACTGGGTCCTGAATGGAGTATGAAATGGCTGACATTTGCAGATGATACAGTTTCGATGGGGGATAGCGATAAAAACTGCAAAAAATTATAAAAGAAGGTTTTTAACAAATGATAATTGATCTAAAGTAAATGAGGGCAAAATTAAGGCTAGAGAAGTGAATGGAAACAATTAGAAGATAGAGTAATAGCTCAAAATATGGACAGAGGAAAAACGTAAGTAACTGATCCGCTTAAGTTATTTGGCAGTAAATATAATTAATGATTATAGGATAGTCACAGAATAGGCAAATTAAGAAATGTAGGTAGCAGGATGTGTACAGTGGACTGAGAAGACTTGGAGAGTCTAGGGAAGCTAAAGTTTGAAAGCAATGAAGAATGTTGAGCTTATTCTCCTTAATGGAAGTTACGTGTGGATGTTGACTTCGGGGGAAAATAAGCAGGTCGTAGCTGTACAGATGAGAAAGCAGGAAATACGTAGAAGTATTTAAAATGTTAGCTTTAGGGAAGAGAATGCAGAAAGATTATTTGGAGGAAAATACTATTCAAGTTGTGAAGATATATATATATATATATAGTATATATATATATATATATATATATATATATATATATATATATATGCTACACATAAGCACACATTTGTATGTATGTATGTATGTATGTATGTATGCATATGTTATGTACAAGAATGGATTGCTTAAGTCACGTTCGTATTTTCCCTGATCGACTTTCCATTATATCATAGAATTTTAAAACGGTACTATTTCTCCTCCTTCCACAAGGCAGTGCGTTAGGTATAAGCAGATCAATGAGGATATGCCGTCGTCGTGTTTATACTAACACCCGTTCACTTTTTTTTTTCTTTTCCGTTACGCCCCTATCACGTCTTATTTCCGACTTCCTGGCTGATGGCTTCATTAGCGTTTTCTGTTTCCTTTGTCTATAATTATCTGAGTCTTGTTCTTTTATCATCCGTCGCTAATGTTGTGCTTATGAAGATTTTATTATTTGAACGGAAGCTTTAAAGATTTTTTTTCATGCTGCATAAACTTTTGATTATTTTAACTCGAAAAACTATAGATGAGTCATTTGATGTTTAACGTACTTTGTATTAAATTGGCTAAATTCCCAGGTTCTTTTTCCCAGATATTTTAATCGCATTCGAATAAACAAATAGTAGATATGCATGTAGTAATGTCGCACCGTAATAATGGGGAACTATTATACACGCATACATTATACTCGTACACGCCAAAGATATATATCAGATATCTTACCCACTTCCATCCGGCTCAAATTAACATACGACGTGCAGAAAAAAAAAAAACAAAAAAAAAAAGCTCAAGTAGACAATATCAACTCATAAATATTCATATCGGGACATTTGAATTTCTTACAATAAGAGGCAGGCAATGTTGATGTTATTGGTTGTTGTAGCGAATATTTACGTAGGGGTAAAACCTTTAGTAAGCTTCCTGTTTTATGTTCTGCAACGGCGTTGCAGAAAAAATAATAATAGTAAATAGTATTCCTTGCATTAAAACGGAAGCAATGCTGATGTTGTTGGTTGTATTAGCGAATACGATTGAGAGAACCCTATGTTAGGGGTCAATTTAATATTCTGTAATGGTATTTAAAAAAAAAAAAGTGATCTTTCGTGAGATATTCCACGTTCAATTCCATGTTCAGTGTTTATCGATGTTTATTTTCATCCCTGTGACGCGCGAATGGATTCAGAACCCAATAATAAATACTTCTGCTAACGCGTCAATCTATAGACGTCCCTCCCCCCTTAAACGTGGCATTAGCGGGGTGAACTGGGGTGTGGAATCGAACTCTTTAACGGGAAAAGGAATCGATTTGTTTCGTTGGAATATTTCCGCGGCTGCTTCCGATTTTACCCGGCGTCTAGACTCACGGGACCTACCTGATCGTAAATAAGGGAAATGGTTGTGACCAAATTGAAAAGGTTATTTATTTGCTGCATGCCAGGCTTCGACTCCTTCATTGAGTACGGACACGTAATGGCGCAATTTGGTGTATTGACCGAACAAGGCGCGAATACTATTACTTCGTAGGGCGAGAAGGACGTGCCGATATGTTTTATCGGATTTATAATGTGCTGATATTGTTTTGATTATAATCAAACTTTCATGCCGGTGTCATTTAATATCCGTATGAAACATTCGGTATTGATGCGATGAGTAATCTTCTTAATTCGATATTGCCTTGGTTTTACCGTAAGAGAAGAGGTTTTAATAATGAAAAGTGAATAGAATTTTGATGCTCTCAGATTTCAAAATATTACTGACACCGTTATTTATAAGCAGCTTTTGATCACTCGAAACTAAACAGATTTTTTCCATCAGCAGAAGAGATAAATTCACCCTTGAATGAACAACAGGTTCCGTCATAAATGACAGGGTAGAAAGACGGGGAGGTCGCCCGGGTGGGGTTGTGGGGGGGGGATGGAAGAAGGAAAGGGACATCTAGGCATTATGGTGATTAAGACGAGATGAAGCTACTTTGCATACCGCCGCCTTCCCCATCGCAGCCTCCAAGGTTCCCTTTTTTTTTTTGGAGAGGGGGGGGAGAGAGGGGAGGGGTGTTGCCTGGGCCATCTCCCCTTCGGAATCGCTAAATAACATTTTCGCCGAATTAAAATTCCCCCGGTCGCGCCTCGATGCTTTCAAGGTCTGACACCTCGACGTGGGTGTGTAGATAATGTTAATTAATTTGAGTCTTAATTAATTTAAAAGGGGGATCTCCCAAGGTGCGGGTGAGGTGGTTGAGTGTGTGTGTGTGTGTTCAGTGGTGCGTCTCAAGATCTTTCGTTTTACTAACATTTTTTATTTGCGTAATCTGTCATTTCTTCAGGAATGCGTATTAATAATGATAATAATGACAATAATAATATATTATTATTATTATTATTTATTATTATTATTATTATTATTATTATTATTATATTTGTAGCGGCAGGTAAATCATATAGCAGCTGTCCAAAGTTCATTTCTTCCTTGACGTTTCGACAGAGCTTTCTACCATAATCAAATAGCGAATGAAGTCAGGAAAAGCATATTTATACCAGCAGGCGGTCTTGCAAAAATTTGTTGGCGATTTTATTATTATTATTATTATTATTATTGTTTTTTTTTTTTTTTTTTTTTTTTTTTTTGCTCTATCACAGTCCTCCAATTCGACTGGGTGGTATTTATAGTGTCCGGGGTTCCCGGGTTGTCCTGCCTCCTAGGAGGTCCATCATTTTCTTACTATGTGCCGTTTCTAGGATCACATCTTCTGCATCAGTCCTGGAGCTACTTCAGCCTCTAGTTTTTTCTAGATTCCTTTTCAGGGATCTTGGGATCGTGCCTAGTGCTCCTCTGATTATGGGTACGATTTCCACGGCCATATCCCATATCCTTCTTATTTTCTATTTTCAGATCTGATTAACTTATCCATTTTTCCCTCTCTTTCTCTTCAACTCTGGTGTTTTTCCCATTTTTTGGTATTGCGACATCAATGAGTGATACTTTCTTCTTAACTTTGTCAATCAACGTCACGTCTGGTCTGTTTGCACGTATCCACCCTATCCGTTCTGATACCATAGTCCCAGAGGATCTTTGCCTGATCGTTTTCTATCACTCCTTCAGGATGGTGCTCGTACCACTTATTACTGCAATGTAGCTGATGTTTCTTGCACAGGCTCCAGTGGAGGGCTTTTGCCACTGAATCATGCCTCTTTTTGTACTGTTCTGTGCAAGTGCCGGGCATTCACTTGCTATGTGGTTTATGGTTTCATTTTTCGTATTGCACTTCCTACATATGGGAGAGATGTTATTTCCGTTCTTATAGTGCTTTTTAATGAAACATATCTGGTTCTTAGGGCCTGATCTTGTGCTGCTGTTATCATTCCTTCAGTTTCCTTCTTTAGCTCTCTCTCTGTAGCCATTGCCAATTGTCATCGCTGGCTAGTTCTTTAGTCTGTCTCATGTATTGTCCGTGCATTGGTTTGTTGTGCCAGTCCTCTGTTCTTTCTGTCTTTCTCCTGTCTCTGTATACTCTGGGTCTTCGTCTACTTTTATTAGTCCTTCTTCCCATGCACTCTTTAGCCACTCGTCTTCACTGGTTTTCAGATATTGCCCCAGATGCTCTGTTTTCGATGTTGACGCAGTCCTCTATACTTAGTATCCTCTCCCTCCTTCCTTTCGTGTTATGTATAGTCTGTCCGTATTTGCTTCTTGGGTGTAG
The DNA here is from genome assembly GCF_015104395.2 of Macrobrachium nipponense. NCBI lineage: Eukaryota > Metazoa > Arthropoda > Malacostraca > Decapoda > Palaemonidae > Macrobrachium > Macrobrachium nipponense. The sequence continues at coordinate 10,500,490 of NC_061104.1, forward strand.
TGCTTTGTGTATTGTCATTTGTTTCCTGGTTTTCTGATCTATGCTGCGGAGTTCTGCCTTCGTCCATTCCACTATTCCTGCGTTGTATCTGATTACTGGCACTGCCCATGTGTTTATGGCTTTTATCATATTTCCGGCGTTGAGTTTTGACTTGAGTATCGCCTTGAGTCTCTGCATATATTCTTTCCTGATCGTGTCCTTCATCTCTTGGTGTTTTATATCTCCTCCTTCCATTATTCCCAGGTATTTGTATCCTGTCTCATCTATGTGTTTGATGTTGCTCCCATCTGGTAGCTTTATCCCTTCAGTTCTCGTTACTTTGCCTTTTTGTATGTTGACTAAGGCGCATTTTTCTATTCCAAACTCCATCCTGATGTCCCCAGATACAATCCTTACAGTCTGGATTAAGGTATCTATTTCCTTGATGCTCTTATTATTATTATTATTATTATTATTATTATTATTATTATTATTATTATTATTATTATTATTATTATTATTATTATTATTATTAACACCAGAGCCAAAGTGAGAATGATAACTAATTTTCTCTTTCCTAAATAATCGTATGAAGCTGTTTCATATTTGTGAAGTTACGCTGCATAAATTAACGTAAAATAATCTCTCCCTGCATTGCCCAACTTTGCAGGACCTTGCAGTATTAAAGACATTCTTAGTACTACGTGCAACATAAAGTATGTGATGGAGAACAGGCTTTATTTAACTTATATAACTTCATTTTTTAATTGATGGAATCACTGTGAGGCTGACATGGGATAAGACCATATCACTATTTTAGTTCCCTTATATCGTTATCCTCCCGTTATTGCATAAATACTGATTGGTTGCATCTTTTGTGTATGAAGCGGATTATGAAATATCAGTATGGCGTCACAGTGCTTGTGGTCGTTGGTTCTACCTTCCTTGATTTCCACTGCGACCTACCAATATGGCGTCACATCATCACTGGTATGAAGTAAACTGAGCGATTTTACGTCTATAGTGCTTTGACCTAATTCTTTTGAAATAGGTATATAGTTAATAATTGGTACAAAACTCTATGTATATGAATGGTTGATCGAGTTGCAGTGTTAGTCACACACCATGACCTTGTATCGAAATCTATTATTTACACGTAATAAACGTAAATTATACAAATATTTTACTATTATTAAGATTGCACACATTCATGTGAAATAAGCCAAAATGTCCTTGAACATCTTAATAGGTTCCAAAAAATAGATTTTCGATAAATTAAAAATTAGAACCCAAAAACGTTTGATAAAATATTTCACGGCTTTTATTTATTTATTATTATTTTATTTTTACACCTGGACCCAACACGAAAATCTATGGCGTCCCAAATCCGAAAGATGTATAACTGATACGTGGTTGTCCATACAACAAACGCCAAATGCTTCGTTGAACAACGGCCACAGAACATCTCCATTGGGAAATGCGCCCCGATAAACGATACCAAGTTGTTTATCAAATCAGTTGATGGAACAGACACGTCAATTGTCATGCTAATTTTCCGTCCTATCTTCTTCCGCGGCGCGACAGCCTCCTCCTCCTCCTCACCCTCAGTCGATGTCACATGGTGTCAACTGTTTTTATGCAAATTTGGGGAAATAATAACGTGCAGAATAGGGTGATTTTTTTTTTTTTTTTGTTTTTTTTTTTAGGATGTCTACACCCTCATTTCTGTTTATTCTCTTGAATATTAATCCGGTTTCCTGTCAGTATTTGGCAGAATTCAAATTCGTTTCATTTCTAGCGTTTCAGGCATCGGGACATACTTTTCGTTAAGCGTCCATAAATAATTGCGATACTTTTCGTGATGAATGCTAAGCAGGAGTGAGGGATTAAGGAAAAAAAAAGTTGAATTCAGTCCGTCCTGAAACGTCACTTCTCCGCAAATAGATGCGAATGATTATAACGTAGATTCTCGTTTATTAGCAACAACGCTCGCGCGTGATCTCTGTGGCCTCCAGTCAGTCAGTCATATTTCCATATGAATTATATAATCAAGTTAATAGAAGTAAATAATTTGCCCCGACATGAATCCCCTTTTTCTCCACCTCTCAGTTCCTTTTCCTTTTCCTTCTCCTCCCCTTTCTTTCCCTGTTCCCCTCCTCTCCCCAACTTGAATAATAGAATAAGTAGAGCGATTCGTCCTTAGGCGACGTCCATTTTACATTTGAAGTCCACCTTCTGGACCAGTTGTCGGGACTTTCTTATCGCACTTATTTTTCCACATTCCGATTCTCTCCTTCCCACCGCCGCCACTTTCCCCTCTCTCCCCCTTTCTCCCTTTTTTATCTTTTATTCCATTCGAGAGAAAAGTTAAAACTTTGAAAGTGTAGATATCTGGTGGGATCTTAAACTCCTCGCGACCGAACCTGCTGCTGCTGCTGTTTCCCCCTAAAGTTGGGGTGTTTGGCCAGACGACAGCTGCCAACGGCGACGTTATAGAGGGACAAGGAGAAAGGGAGAGCCTGACAAAGAGAAGAGGAGAGCAGCGGCAGCAGGAGAAAGAGAAAGAGGAAATAACTGAGATAGAGAGAGAGAGAGAGAAGGGGGGGGGGGGGGGTGACGGGCGGCGTTGGGGGGGATCAACACTACATTCTGCATCTGCAGTAATCCATCTTAAGCTTGCTGACATCAAGAAAAAACATGAGGAGTGAAGCTATGTACATGTAAAAAATTAAAAATATTTTTAAAAAAAGGTGTTAAAAGAAGAGAAAACATAAGAGAAAATATCTTTTAAAATCGATGTGAAAAAGATGAAATCTTATCACTTACAATTCATCTCTAACTGAAAACAAATAAATATTATTACCATAACGGTCGCAAGGAAAGAAAAAATTGCGTTGACGACAGCATTCCATTTCGGGCCAAGAATGACATCATATCGTGGGAGGCTCGAGTAATATCTTATTTACGCGGAAGGCTATTCTTACCAAGGACCAGTATCCGAATAATAAGCTAGCTATGGGGCAAATATAGAGTACAGAATATGGTACGTCGTGAAATGGACTTGAAAATTTGTGTTCAAGTTAAGCTTATCGTCCAGGAAAGACGTTGGAAAAAGTTCCGTACGTTGGCACATTGTAGTAAATGTCGAACGTATAACTAACGTCAAAATACAAACTAAAATTAAACAAATTGGAAATATTACGCAAATAGTGCACATAATTTTTTAAGTGTCACCGTCGGTGTTGACAAAATTTCGGTAACATACTGGATTATTTCTTGGTAAATACGATTTTATAACGGTGGCAAACCATACTGTGTAAAAGTAGGACCACGAGAAATGACTAGAGAAGAAGCGATGCAGAATTTAGTTGGACAAGTCCTGATGCCCACACCAGGCATTCTGTCCCTTGTCACACCATGCCATGTCCAAGCAATGTGCCCGGCCAGACTTAATCCATTCGAACCAACTGACAGAAATTTTAGTAGAAAGCTTTGAGAGACCTGACCTACAGCTGATCAGAAGCGTGTTTCATTGTTAAGAGGGAAAACAATTGACGATTCAATTGGAATTGAAGATAGAGATGAATGGAACATTGTGTATCGGCTGGTTCGACGCGCTGCTGATGCGCTTTCTGTGTACGTGTATGAAACGGCTAATGATCATGTAGTTACAATATGATTGTGACAATGATTGCTGTCTCGTCTCCCGAGAGCTGCTTACAGCTATGGAAAACTGAATGACGTTGAAAAAATATACATAACCGATGTTGAATCGTTAACATTGTCCATACAAAAGATAAAATTAGAATGTAATTACAATAAACAAATTAAAACGCAAAGACAAGAGAATGTATAAGGCGAGATTGTGATCATATCGCTAAAGAATAGGAAACGGGAAAATAAAGAAAAGGCCGAATAAGGAAGATTGTTTCTTACAAAATGGGGTACATGATCTCTTTAATATGCTCGACCAGAACTGGCCATCAGAAGAAATGAGACCAGCGGCCCCCTTCTTACTCCCGCTACCCTTCTCTCTCTCTCTCTCTCTCTCTCTCTCTCTCTCTCTCTCTCTCTCTCTCTCTCTCTCTCTCTCTCTCTCTCTCTCAGAGAAAGCATCCCTTAAGCACAATTTTACTTATCCTTTCAAATCGCTAATTTCTTGCTAATCTGTATTAAGGTAAAATTTCTTCTTGTAGACGATTATAAACATAATATATGAATAATCTATTCATAGCTTGTTCCTTTAGCGTTAGCATCGCTATCTGTGAAACATAACTCAATATTACTATCTTCACGGAATTTCATCAAGCCACAGTTATCCGTCAGTGTATAATTACAGACTTTTATTTGACGCCAGTCCAGTATTTTTTTTTTTTTTTTTTTTTCACATTTTAATGAACTTTTTTTTTTTTTTTCTTTCTTGGTCTGCTAGGTAACATCCTGTGTTACCTTAGTGGTAGTACTCAGACTTTTAATTAATTTATAATGTGGGGTTCTTTTTGTTTCACGATACAAAAAGTTGTAATGAACCTTCGTTCTCGGTATGTGATCTAGCATGTCTGTGTGAGCATGATAGTTTCTGCCTGTCATTAGATTCGTACTTTCGTGCTCTCTCTCTCTCTCTCTCTCTCTCTCTTCTCTCTCTCTCTCTCTCTCTCCTATTAGGAAATCGTTACTCGCTATGCAATGTGCCCCCTATCCTCTTACTGTCTAGTAGAACTCCCTTCTGTCTCCCCCTTGACAGTGATCGCTTCTCCGGCTCTGCAATCTGTCCCTCGTGCAATATGCAATATGCAATGAACCATCTGAGACCTCGCCCCCATTATATCACAGGCTGTCGTCACCTTCCATTGGTCTCTCTCTCTCTCTCTCTCTCTCTCTCTCTCTCCTTCATCTTCCCCCTTCCCAACTTCTTGCTGTCCCGCTGCGCCCTGTCTTTTTTTCCTTCAACCCCATCTGTCTCTCCTTTTCCCCCCCATTTAGCTCCGCCTCTATTACCCTTATTCGCTCCTGTTTCCCTCTCGCAGTGGTTTTATTTCACCCTCTCCGTCTCTCTCTCCCCTCTCCTATTTTAGTCTGTCTCTCTCTCTCCCCTATTCTCTCCCCGACACCATCGCCATTCAGAGCTAATTGTTTAACTGTCAGCGTGTAACTGGCGAGCCTAAAGCGACGTGCTGGCCCTTCTATTAAGCCCGGAATATATTGCTAGTTTGTTTTCATGGCGAGGATTTGTTTGTGGTAGGGAGCTTCCAGTTCATACTCGGCACCCACCCCCTTCCCTCCCCCTCTCTACCCACCCACTCTCCCCCTAATCAGAGTCCCCAATCCACCCCCTTGCTGGAATCCTCTACTTATTCTGGATCGTTCTCTTGGCCACAAAGATCTATAGGTGGAGGTGCAGACTCGTGGTGAAATTCATCCTTTAAAATTCATCCTTGCGTTTCCGTGCATAGAGTGGGTTTTTCCCATTAAATTCGGTTCTTCGAAGTGCCAAATAATTCCAGCTTAGATCGCTTGTTGACATTGATTATATTCAAGATAGAAGAAATGCGAATATCTTACATTAAACTACTCTGCAGTTGTACAGCCCTCATTCTAATTAGTTTCCACTCTCTCTCTCTCTCTCTCTCTCTCTCTCTCTCTCTCTCTCTCTCTCTCTCTCTCTCTCCGCGAGATGCTTTATTTAGCTCGTAATGTCTGGAATGTCTTGGGTGCTTTTGAATCTAAGGAATGCGGTCGGCATTTGGAGACCTTCGGGAATGACCTTATTTATGTCTCACTCGGAAGAACTAACGTAAAAATCGTGTAAGACCAACTTCATCGCAATCCCCCCGAAAATTAATTACCTCTGACCGCTTCGTGTTAATGAGAATCACCAAAACCATTTTCCTTTTTTCCTTTTTTTTTCCTTTGAATCGATTGGGGTTCTCTTCACGTCCTCGTGAGTTTTTCATGCGATGAAAACTGGGAAATCTGCTCTGCATTTGCAGATTTCTCCCCGATTTCTGAGCCTTCTTCTTCTCTTTCTCTCCTCCTCCTCTTCCTCCCTTTCCACTTAAGCCATCTTAGGAAAACAAGTAAACGCAGGGCGCCTGTGAAGGCGGCTGAATATTTTGTCATATTTTGCAGTTAGGACCTTGTGTGACTTCAGTCCATGTCTTCCCATACTTTTCGCCCGGTACCAGGCAGTATCTGAAACACCTCGATTTCTAATCCAAATTTCGTCTTTGCCCTCCAACCGCCTTTGCCTTTGGGAAGTAAAAGTTTATAAATGTGCGGCGCTATCACTGGCTCCAAGGATTATTATTATAACTCTTATTATTATTATTATTAAATTGGGTAACTTTGAAACTATGTAAGTGGGTTATATTCTAATAAACACACACCTTATTCTATATTCGTTTCAGTACTCAAATTATTGTTCATCATTATCTGTCGAACTAAACTCCCTTGTTACCTCTTTGCATCGATCGTTACGTTACACGATATATCTATATATATATATATATATATATATATATATATATATATATATATATCTATATATATATACTATATATATATATATATATATATATATATATATATATATATATATATATGTATGTATGTGTGTATATTTCCTCAGAAGGCAGAATATGTATACGCCCTTTCTGCCCAAATTATCCAACATCATTTTCAGGTACTTCCTATAATACATTTTATTTCTCTAGTTCTGTTTATTGTTTTTCTTTCACATCATCTGTTATTTAATTATCCTTTAATCATCACCACGACTTTAGGCCTTGTTTCGGAATGCCGACCTCTCCGGTTATTGCCTTTTATTTTCCCATCGTTTCCCCCACCGGATTCCTGCACCCCTCTCTCCCTCCCTCCCTCCCTCCCCCAACCCCCTCCGTTGAGTGCTGGAATCTCAGAACATAAAATAGTATCGAGTTTCCAGTTCTCATGTCAGTTTCTGAAGGGGTGGTCCTCATCACCTATTCAAGCTTCAGGAGGTATGGGACGAAGTCGAATTTTTTCTTGACCAAGCAACCGATTTTTAGGTTTGTTGATGCTTTCCCCTTCCCGTCCCCCTACACAACCTACAACTAGCCGATTGTGTTCTGTTTTATTACCTTTTCTCCAAACCAACCGTTTTTTTTTTTTTTTTTTTTTTTTTTTTTGAGATTGTCATTTCTTTTAAACTTTTTTCTGCTTGTTTTGAATACGCCACATCATTTGATTTCATCATGTTTTCTTGCTTTCTTTTTTAAACAACGATTTTTTTCCCTCGAATCTACTGATATTCAGTTCAGTAAGCATTCATCCAAAGTCACCATTATTCATTCACCTTGCAGCCTCCAGATTAATTATCAGTTGCATCTCTGAGCTTTTAACCATTTTCTTCCTTCTAAAGTATTGCTCTTCTAGATTACCATCATGACAACACCATTCACTATTCTCATATTCATGTAATAACCACTAAACATTCTTCTGAATATTCATAAGCGGCTCATTCGCATTCTGCCTTACACTTATATTTATATGTGGCTGCGCAATACTTCATTGCACAACAAACACTGCAAACCTGTTTTTAAGAAAAGATTCTTCCCACCAGTTTTTGCATATTCCTAAGCATCGCTTGTCGTCCTATCCATACAGATATCCAAACCCTTGGTAAATTTCGTGTACCAATGACCTTTCAGATAACAAGAGCTTTCGACATTACATTCCACAAAAAATTCCTTCTCTGCTTAGTAAATTTATTTCCTTAATCTTAAATATTCAAAGTTTTCTTAACAAACTTAACTACAGCAGGGGGCTAGCTTGGCTGAAGGTTTCATTATTGTACCTGGCAACCTACTGTTTAGAAATCTATTTTACCGTAGATTGCCAGGCCACACTAAAACCTTCAGACTTTTTCCGTGGTTATAGTCAAACCTGAACTATATACCTAAACCTCCGATGACTGATTACTACTATTCACGTTTCAAGAAGTCGCAGCATCAGCCTTCGTAGAACCCTTCCAAAATATAGAGTGAACTGGTTCCCCTTCTTGCACGCCCGTCTCAATTCCAACTTGATAAATTTAACATCTGCAAAGCTCAGCTAATCTTTTGAAACTTCCCCCTCCAAGTTCCTTTGCTTCTTCTTTCAAACAATTTGAGAATATTTTCATTCAATAATGCGGTATTTTAGCTATGATTCTATGGAGTTGTTTTTTTTTTTCAATCCATCTGTCCTATTATTACCTCAGATTTTTTTTTACCCGACAACAAGCAACATTTGCCTTTACAAATTTTTCAACATATTTTTAAAGTTATTCAGATACTTGCCGATCTTTTATCCTTCATTCGTTGTTCTTTAATTGTTCTGTTCAAGCTGAACACCCCTTCATTCGCATCGAACCATTAGGCTATTTGGATATACTAGGCCATGAAAAGATTGGTAAAAGTTCTATTAATGTATTCTTGTCTTTAGTGCTTTTTCAACACTTAGATCCAGCTTACTTCTGAATAGGCACTTTGCTGCCATTAGTATTAATTCACAGTCCTGAGAGATACGCCATTATATGAGATTTCAGATTTAATTAATAAATTCGGTCGACCATTGGCAGAACTGTGCATGGTGACTGATACATCATCTAAGTTATTGTTATCGTTACTGTTGTAAATATCTGATCTCATAGAACAAAAACAAATTTCAACAGAAGATTGCAAACAAAGAACGAGAGAGGAGAGAGAGAGAGAGAGAGAGAGAGAGAGAGAGAGGGTGGAGGGGATGCTTTCTTCTTGATCTTCCAGATGTTCGTGCGTAAGCGAATAATCCTGAGACTTGAACAACACAAAAGAAAAAAAAAAGAAAAATAAGAGGCCTCCCAGAAGGAGAACTAAACGTTCAAAATCTGTGGACATTATTCTTTTGTGTTGTTGTCATCGAAATTGCAACAAGTCCAGCTTTACTTTATCCCAGGGACAATCCTTTTTATTGAGTGTTTGTTCAAGAGATTTGGCATGTTTTCCTCTGAAACATTTATTTGCGGAAACTTGTCGCGACACAAGATACAGAAATATCACAGAGAGGGGGGAAGGGAAGGGAAGGAAGCGTTCGTACCAGAATGCGCCCAAGAAATCAGACAAATATATTCGTACTTCAACTGCAGAAATATCCCTGGTGTAATGTCTGTACCAGAAAGCGTTTTCAAGAATTCGCGCACAAATACGCACTTTAAATTACAGGAGTGTTACGCATGTAATCTTTATGCAAGAATAAATCTTAGTTTATACTCTATAAAATTTACTTACTTGCAAGAATGCTCACCAGGTGAAAAAGCTACATGTGCTGAAATCAGATTCAGTTTAATAAACACACAAACGCTGTGTAAAGAAAATAGATTTAAGTAAAGTTATTCATTACTGAATACCAAACTGGAAAAACACTCGGTTATACTATTACGGATTTCGAATTACCTTCAGACATCCGGTTTTTGTCGTGTTGATTGGACAAAGCAGTTGTCATGATGGCTAGTAAATAAAATAAGTACTTCTGTATTTCTCTTTTAATTTGTCAGTTGTTCATTCATACTGAAAAAAAAGCAAGTGATAAACAAAAAACGTGCTTGGAATAAGCTAACTGAAATTACAACCAGTGCATCCTCCCGTTTTTGGTAATCACTCGATTGAGAGAGAGAGAGAGAGAGAGAGAGAGAGAGAGAGATGTCGCCTGTCAAGAAGGTCCATAACACCGATCAGTCTCATGACATTCTAGTCCTTACCGCTCTCAGAAAAAATATCCGACGGGGGAACACAAACGAGACTGTTGCTTTTGTCAAGTTTGCCTGCATGTGCTGAATTAACCAGGCATTATTGACGCCCCAATGAATTAGTTAATCGCTGTAACAGTGCCTTGCCTGATCCCCCCCCCTCCTCCTCCTCCTATTACTCCCCTCTTTCCTGCTTCCCCTCCATATTTCCTCCTCCTCCTTCTCCTCCTCCTCCCTCTACAACAACCACCTATAACTACCTCTATATTTGCCTGCTGTCCTCTACTGCCCCCTCCGTATTTCCCCTTCTGTCACTCCTCCCCTCGTGTTTTCTATCCCCCTACTACCCTTGGTTGCTCTCCTCCTTACCACCCCACTATCTCCCCTCCCTTACCACTCCTTGTCTCGGTTCCCTCCTACCTATCTTGCATTTCCCCTCCAATGCACGCCTAATGAACACACCATCTACTCCCACTATCATGACCGCCCCCTTTCCCCCAACAGTCCCCCCCTCCCTGCTTCCCCCAACAATCTCCCCCACCCCTTCGACCCACCCTTCTCCTCTCGCCTTGTTACGCCCCTTATTGCGTCCCCCAACCCCCCACCCCCGCTTTCCCCCAGCGAAACGAACCTTTAATGCTGGGAAAATGGATCACCGAGAAAATTAGCCCGTAATTAAACCTCGTCTATTAATGAAATTTGGCAAGACTACTGTTATTAGATCGTCGTTCTCGTATGCTTCAATGTAAATCCAGCGGACTCTATATTTATGACTCGTGTTTAAAGATAACTTTTTTTTCTCTCTCCCTTCCTTTTTTTGATTACAATAGACACGTTAGTTTCATTTCGATTTTAGGAGGGACCCCTCTACCCCTCTGACCATTCCCTGTCTCAGTGCCATTATAAAGCTCACACACTATTTTTTTTATTTTTTTTATTCCTTGTCATCCGTTTACGTGTTGCAATCGTCACAAGAAAAAGTAGAATGGAACAGGATTTATGGTATAATAAATATGACAAGATATTTGTTCGAAGGCTTTTATTGTCATGGCGCATGCAGTGCAGTGATCGTGCTGAAAAGCTGAATGAATTCAGATTTTACATAATAGAACTTTGGGCTCATATTTTGCAAAATAAGAAAAGGATCTTTCCCCTGACACGCGAGTGAGTGATCTATGAGCATACAAATACTGCAAGTAGGAGGTAAGGAGAACAACCATTACATTACCCAAAGAGTACCGCAACTGACATAAAATGCATATTTTTTTACTTAACTTTTCTTATGTTTACTAGAATGCACTGTCGGTGTGTACTTAATGTTTGCAATTTTACTGGTGCGTAATTTTGCGTATAGATATAAATAACATAAAAGTTATATTTCCTTGTGGAAGAATTATAAAAAGTAGAGAAGATGATTTCTTCTTTTTTATAGGAATTATTTCCTTGATATTGTATGCATGTTTACTTAGTCCCTAATGGTAAAATAGGCACTGATGACAAGGTAGCTATATATATTTCTATATATATATATAGATATTATAATAATTATATATTATCTATATATTATATATATATCTATATTATTATACATACATATATATACATAATTTTCATCGCTCATTCATATTTTGTTGCATCGGTATCGAAATGATTTTCTCCCGTATTATCTTTGCCCTTCCTCCCATTCATCACCCACTTGTTACGTCCTAATGAGGTAGAAAAGGCGTTTCCCATTAAGGAGCCTTTTGCTGCCACTAAGGGGAACCTCGTAAGAGGGGAAACAGGGAAGAGAGAGAGAGAGAGAGAGAGAGAGAGAGAGAGAGAGAGAGAGAGAGGCGGTTTAAGTGTGTTTGCTTAAGAAATTATATAACTAGGATAGGAGGGACACTATGTGAAATGCTGTTCAAAGGCGTGAAGGAATATCTTGTTAAATTCAGTAACGATGTAAAAAAGACGGTTATCGAATGTGAGATCAGAAAAGCAATAGAGGTTTATTTAAAGCTAATGCCTCCCTAAAGGTTAACGAAACCATTCGCTGTATGTCCATTACCGCACGAAGGAGCATCACATGCCACTTGTATATGTCAGAAACAGAAATGTATTGCGATCATTGACCTGAATAATATTTGCATGTAGTACAAAGAGGGGAGCATGTGTTACAAAATGGTGCTCGCGAATAAAAACAAAAATTGTTCTGACGTAGCACATGAAATATGTCTCGTAAAGATAATGAAAGATGTCAAAGAAACCTTTGGGGCCTGCTATTTTAAGAATAAGATATTATGCCTTCGAGTCAGGACGGGATCGGTGATTCGCTTGTGTCTTGTTCAAGTCAGTCAGATTCGGGGTTTATTGCCTTGACTGACTAACAATTGTTGTACTGCATCTGTTCATAATTCCTAACGCCAGTTTGAGGAACTTATTGAGTCAGACCTCTTTCAGCATTTGTAGCAAGCAAAACCGCAAACCAGATGAGTAAGGAGACTGCTAATTGAGCTTGTTAGAGATTCAGGGATCAATATTATTCAGGCAGACAAGACTGCTCCTTTGTGCTTATCTTAAGCAGAGGATGTCACAAAAGGCTCCTCTAATCCATGTACGCGAACCAAAGCTTGGGATCGAGTTGAGTGACTCTTCAAAAGGAATTGCTGATTGTGTCTTGTACTTGTGTTCTCAGTCGTGTGTACAATTTTGTGTGACTGGCTAAACGAACCTTTAGTCAAGTATGCGTTTGTTATTTTCTTTTAAGGTTGCATAAAAGAACTGCTGTCTGGGATAAAAGACTCTCTGCTGCTAAAGATTCACAGCACTACATATTGGATGTTTTTGGGCCTAGACGCTTACTTGTTTATTTTACTGAAAAATATATCTGTAAATGTAGAATCTGAGGAGAAACAAAATTTGATGTAGTTTGCTTAGCTTTGCTCATTTTTTATTCACGAGAGCGAAAAATTAGTAAATTTTTAATTAGTTGCTTTTCCCTGGAAGGTTTTTGCGTACAGCATTAAACAACACATGAGTTGTTCGTGAAACTGAAAGAACAGAGGCAGAAAAAATCCTATAGTTGTGCTACCAGCGGGTCATCCTCAAATGACGGCCTTGAAATTTACTAAGGATATTGATATGAATGTCCGCGTAAAATAATAACGAAGTACCCTAACAACATAAACTGGCCTACTGTGCTAGATAATACCAAGGGCCTCTTAACCTGAGCGTGACCTCTGGTATTGGCACCACACTAAGTAGTAAAAATGCTAATGCCGATATTCTCATTGAACGTTAAAGAAATAATGCCACTTAGGTGACGTCCACTGCATGAAAAAAACTGGAGGAGGAGACGCAGAAAGCGTCATACGGCAAAAACGAAGTGCCGAGGTCAAAATAATTTTCCTTCCTTGACAGAGGCGGCATTTCCATTGCAAATTTTCACACAGAATTTCTCCGCAGATGAGGAAGGAAGGGGGGGGGGAATGAGGCGGGGGGGGGGGGGGTTAAAAAAAAGTTGGTTGGAAGTTCCCACGCATCCGCATCTGCCCCATGATCCCGTTGACATCCAGCTCCCCTTGTTATCTGTTAATGAGAAGGGGAGACCTGCCCTCACTCCCCTAGCGACCCCTCGGGCACTGAGGGGAAACCTGCTACAGGTTAACAGCCTCAGCCACCGCTGTTCTTTTCGAAAGGACGAGGAATGCCCCGGGAGAGGCGCGCGAGGGTCCCACAAGTGTAATGATCAGAGGGGAGAAGCTGAAATTGGGGTATCGCCACAAACAGAGGGGAAACTTGTTCAGATGAAGACCTAGCAGTCTCTTGGTGAAGAATATCCGTTTGTAACTTTAATTCCCGACTTGGTATTCAAATTCTTGACTGAAAATGTGAAAATTGTCATATTGATTATGAAAAAACACAATGAATAAAATATTTTAAGTAATTATTCACAATAAGAGGAATAAAGGAATTAAACTGTCGCTCGTTTTTAACGTGGAACTTATTAATAATAATAGAAACATTAGTACTGCTGCGCCCTAGTACCAGTTTAAAGTTTACTTGTGATCAGTAAACGTAAATAACAGAAAAAAACCAAAATGAAAATATACATAAATTTACAAATTTAATCGTTATTCAGAAATTATAAATAGGCTCCGCCAGTCCTGCCAAAAGGCACCGATCGACAGACCTGTGCGTCCAGAAAACCGAGCGAACGGAGACAACCTTTCGGGAAATATCCAAAGACGTTCGGAATTGTCAAAACATCCTGGCCTGTAATTGACGCAGCGCTGACATCGTGTCCGTCCATTAACGCTTCGTTTATATAAATCGACTATGGATACCGTGCCCCGCCAGAGCAGCCATTACCGTTATTGACAAGCAAATAAGCAAGCGTCCGGCGAACGAGCGGCTGGTGGTAGTAGTAGTAGTAGTAGTAGTAGTCCGCGGGAGAAGTCGATTATGCCAAAAATGCGACCTGCCATTCTCGAAACGAAGCCATAACCAGGACCTCTCTCGCTCGCGTAGCCGAGGGCAATCCTCACAGCGGCAGCGGCGGAGCGAATCTTGCCATTCCTAATCTTCCCCCCCATTCCTAATCAAAACATGCTCATCATTTAGCCCTGGACGCGGCCCTCATACTGCGACAATGTCTCCATCATTTAGCTTTAATGTGGAATCCTAATTTCGTCTGCTAGGTTTTAGCCCTGATTTCTCTCTCTCTCTCTCTCTCTCTCTCTCTCTCTCTCTCTCTCTCTCGTAATGTTTGCATATGCAGTTTGTGACTCCCTTTCCCTTCGTTTAGGCCTAAATTTAAGTTCAAAGGCGGTGTTGATTATCTCTTTAAAATAAAGCAGGTCCTTTAATGTGCGCTGCTATTTCGTGTTAGTTTAATGCGGGATAGTTTATTGGTTTAAGTTACCAGGATTTTGTGAAGTTTGAATTTGTTCTGTTGTATATGAAATTACTTTTTTACATAGTACGTATAAACTATATATTCATAAGATATTAAGCAAATAACCATGTAACATATAAATAACAATCTTCATTGCTTCACTACAAATTTTTCAATAGTTGTAAATACCACTGAGTACCTATAACTGATTCACTTAAGGTAGATTTGCGGATGAGCCTTATTCTTACTAGACGTTTGTTTGGTGGCCGCTGATTGGCTGGTACCGGGAGGTAGGCAGCTCCCAGCCAATCAGCGGCCGCCAAACTAACGTCTCGTAGGCATAGGGCTCACCCAAGAATCTACCTTAAGTGAACCAGTTATAGTTGCTGTTCTATAGCTAGTATCAGAACTGGGAGCCGGATCTTCCTTATCGGAAAGAAACATTGCTGAAAAGACATTCTTTTCTACAATAATTTCTGCAGTTTCGTTCTGGGTTGTCCGAGACACTTTTTGTAAAAATACAAATTTTCAGTAAGATTCCTTAACGAGAGAGACAGAATTTTAATAGCTTACGGAAAGATTATCATCAAGTTTAGAATGATACACCAAAAAGACTATTAGAACTCTCTCTCTCTCTCTCTCTCTCTCTCTCCTCTCTCTCCAGTTTACCATGAGATTCTTGGCTTCATGACATGATAAATTGAAACAAGTTGCAGACGCTTCACAATATGGCTGAGACAAGGATGTCCCCACTAAAGTAGACGAGGAGAATGGGGTAAGAGACATGGGGTCCCTTACTCCCTCCACTAACCCCCTCCCCCCCACCCCACCCAACCTCCTTTCCCCTCAACTCACTCTCCCTCCGGCGGGGGAAACACAAGCTGTTGGCTGGGATTTTTACCCCGATATTCCTCCCCAACTCCTAATTTTTTCCCTTAGGCCTCGAAAGAGGGAAAACCAAGACGTTCCCGAATGTTAATACCAGATTCTGTTGTTTAGAATGTTTTATTCTCTCTCTCTCTCTCTCTCTCTCTCTCTCTCTCTCTCTCTCTCTCTCTCTCTCTCTCACTGATGGAATTCATTAGAAAATCGAATATGTTAGGAAACTTAAAAACGGAAGCATTAGCGGACATTATTTTGACCGGCATTTTTTTATTTATTCTTTCAGTTGTCACGTGTAGATACCCTTAACCAAAATAATTTGCTATAAAGAGCTAAATGTAATAACTTATTATAAAATATTTAAAAGGCTAGACTATTCGTGATACTTATAATTTGATATAAATTTAAAACAAATCGAACAGTTGCGAAATGATACACAAGCCTCTTTAGAACTATATGATAAAATTCCCAAAATGAAATGAGAAAAAAAATGCTTCTGCAGAATAGAATGTCCATAGGTATGAAAAGAGAAAAGAAGGGGAGAAAGGAGATAATTGCATTAAAGAATAAATCCGATAAAATAGCTATCTAATCTGACGTAAATATTTTCAGGATGACTATCACCAGTTGGTACCAGCATTACAAGAAGTTGAAAAAATTCTTGTGAACATTGTTGAAAATGGCTAACCGAGGGGCTATAGAAATGAAAGTGAATAGACAACAGTGAAAACAAGATGTTTGGGGTCTGAATATTTAAAAGGATTCGCCTGTGAATCAAAGGGAAAAGGGATTTCATGAAACTTCTACTTTACTTTCTATGTCACTGGAAAACAAAAATTCTTAGAAGGATGAGGAAGGTAAATAAAAGAGAGAGGATGTAGTTTCAACCCATCATGAAGTGGAAAGGAATTCATTAGGAAAATAATTGAAAGCTAAACAGGCGAGAATTGGAATATCATCAATGAAAAGATGAACTTCCATCGTATGTCACTTAAAAACAAAAATTCTTAGAAGGATGAGGAAGGAAATTGGAAAAAAAGAATGTAGTTTCAACCCATCATGAAGTAGAAAGGAATTAATTTAGAAAGTAATTGAACGCTAACGGACGATAATTACAATATCAATGAAAAGATGAATTTCTAGTCAGGAAAAGAGAAATTCGAATGCTGAAAGATGTGAAGAAACGAGAATAATATCAAAATTCCTTCAAATGCAAAGGACAAAAAAAGGGGGGGGGGGGCGCGGGGAAAGGGATCAAATAAAGTCATAAACAGAACAACAAAGACAATGAAGAGGGGGCGAATATCTATCGTTGTCTATGGTGGCATTTCCTCATGTTCGGTGCATCGAGGAGGGACAAACCCAGGCCTTACTTAACCGACCGAAGGGAACCGGCGAGGGGAAATCTGCGGCTTAAAGTGGGGACCCATGTTTGGGGCCATGCCGGAGGGAATGGAGAGAGAGAGAGAGAGAGAGAGAGAGGAGAGAGAGAGAGAGAGAATTAGTCTACGAGTAAGGAAGCTGAGGAAAGCTTCGGTGACCACTAAACAAAAGTGGGATTGATGATACAATTGCGACCCAGGGAAGTGGTCAGATAAGATTGTTAAATGAGGGGGAAAATTGCTCTAAACAAAGAAATTGTAAAAGTTTCAGTAAAATCTGAAGAAATTAGCGAATCTTAAGTTTTAAATGAAAGGAGCCGGTAAAGTGAATGAAATATAGGGTGACATTTTTCGATTTTTTTTTTTTTATAGAAATTTTTTCGATTATAAAATTTTTGAAATAAGGGTGTTGTTTTTTTTGAGAAAATGAAATAAACAGAGGGTGACGAACGATAAAGAGAATGAATTTGCAATTAGAGCTGGTGATCGTTTAGGCACCTAATCAAAAAGAGTAAAATTCTTATAACAGTTGTTAGTGAGCTATACAGAGAGAGAGAGAGAGAGAGAGAGAGAGAGAGAGAGACCTAATTCACTGATGAGACGCGGAATAACAGGTCCTTCCCATCTCCACGCGTCCGTCAATCGTCCTCGAAGGAGAAGGCAAATTCATCCATATTGCTGAACTTTTAATTCCAGAGGGAATTGTGGATGTATGGAACATCCTTCCTACAAAACCGCATTTCCTTTTCCGGTATTCCTTGATTTGTATCTTGCATTATCACCTATTTTTGTTTCAGTTGGTCTGCTGGTATAGTTGTTAGTGTCGTGGCCTGCCACTCAGATGTCGCGGGTTCGCGTTTCCCTCAGGGGGATAAGAAATCATTGGCTCTGTTTCATGATCAGTTACTGACGCAGTGTGGGGTCTGCGGTGGGAGGCTGGTACCAACATTCTTTGGAAGCTCCAATTTCAAGTCAGTGGCCCCTGTGTGCTTATTCCACGTGGATAGGTTTCATCTATCTACTGAAATAATAATACTGTACATTGCTTAAGTATCTACTATATAGGAATGCATGCAAGACAGGTGAGTGGCCCAGTGTATGCTGGGGGATTTAACATCCTGCAGCAGAAGTGAAAAACATGGATATATATTTACAAGTATATGTTCTTCAGTTTTTTTTAAGCTTGTGTATCTTGTGTCAAAAAAAGACAAATTTCTCATCTCCCCAAAAAGTTGAATTAAAGTTCCCTGATGTACTGGTACTGTCTACTTATAATTTTTTTTCCTAACCATAACATATTAGTTTAACATACTTGACAATAAGAGTTGCGCATAAATTTAGTTGTCTCTGATTTTCATCTGTTTTTACCAGTTAAACCTTTAGTTTCATTAGGATATGCAAATAAATAGAATAATATTTCATTCGAATTTAAGAGATTGATTATAAAACTTCATTATATTTCAAAGATAGATTTCTATGCACAGTACTTGAACTAAATGAAGACAGTATTAGATAAAGAATAAAGTCGTCAACGTTTTTGTTATTCCTGGCTGCGGAGTATGACACCTGACACACACACCACGGTTTCTGCGTGGATGTATGCATATATTTGAATGGACACCAAGGGAAGAAAATTTGCAGATAAATGTATGAGCAATAATTGTAATCTAAATGTATCGTATGAAAAACTTTCCTCAATAAGACGAGTCTCCAACGTATCTGTCCCCTTCCCCACTTTTCCCTCCCACCCCCTCATGCGCCCAGACCCCCCCCCCCCCAACCCCCCACACTCCAGCCCAACTCGTTTGGCTTCTTATCCCCTTGGCCTTTAGTCCTTCTCTCCTTACCACCTTCTACCCAATGCACCCCTCCCCCTCCCCCACCCACCCCGGGGGTGCACGGTCTCACTTCTCACCCTAACGTGTTTAAGTATCCTCAGTTACGCTATCCGTTTACCAGGAAGATAAAGAAAAGGATGAACGAGAAAAACGTACACATAGAGAGGACTAGTGCGCGCGCGCATACTCACGCATGCACCTCTGTCTGTCAAAAGGGCGGATGCGGACTAACAAACCGTATATCTGTCGAGGGGAACAGAAAGGATACGGTAATGCCACGATTCCCTTTGTCAAAATACACAAACATTCGCCATGATGAAAAGCGCGAGAGGCAGGACGGAAGGAAGAGGCGGGATAATTGATGATAAAGATGGTCGAGAGATAGAAAGGAAATTGTCAGTTGGATTTAATGCCAGCTCGGCAATGAACGTTGTTTTATAGGTAAATGATAGTGTTTGCGAGTGATGGGATACTGCCCCACTGACATAAGACACACATCACGGGGAGGAAGTACGAATGGGCTGATGATGGGGGTGGGAGGGACACAGGAAATGAGAGAGAGAGAGAGAGAGAGAGAGAGAGAGAGGAGGAGAGAGACGAGAGAGAGAGAGAGAGAGAGAGAGAGAGAGAGAGAGAGAGAGAGTCGAGTGCGTTCAAAATGTATATGAATAAATTCGAATGTGTACATATTTAAAATATAGATGCTAATCTGCTAGGCATAAAAACAAATATCCAAATCCATTCTGGTATATATATAATATATATATATATATAATATATATATATATTATATTATATGTAGTATATATATTATATATATATATATATATATCATATATACATTATAATACACAATACTTTGTTCCAATAAGACAGCAGAATGAGGACAAGTAGAATTGAGGAAATAGAAACGTGTGATTATTTTGTATTAAGTTATTACGAACACATGCAGAATTATTTACAGTTGAAGCAAATGCACTCTAATGATTGATACGGCGGTAATGGTGAGACAGCAAAATGACAAGGTTTTGCAATCGAAGGAAATTGCAAAGCGGATGATATAATTTCATGCAGGGGAATGCTGCGGATGAAAGCGTGGATGATAGTGTGTGTACTGTATGCAATTAACTAATATGGATGAAATTCGGCGTATGTTATGGTCTTATATCTTGTTAATGAAAATATTCATAATGCTTTCATTTCAAATTGAGATTACAAACGTAGCTGATGAAAACATTGATGAAAATAGGCATAATTACTTTCGACTAAGCATTTTTGTTTTTGAAAGACTCGATAAATTTATTCCGTTTCTTATTGCAAATTAAAATTAATATAAAACATATAAGAATAACCCGAAATTCACACAAATATTCCGAAATAAAACCGTTGAAAATACTTTGTAAACCTTTGTAAACAAAAAATGAATAAGTTGGAAAAATGAATAAATAGGGTAAGAAGAAGGAAGAAGGGAGAGAAGCTGAAGGGACAAATAGCACTTAGATGAAATATGGGAAGGGAAAGGATGAGTGAAATACGTGGGAGAAAAGGGATTGGAAGGGATATTCATCCTTCCCTAATACAAATAAGTAGTATTTCTCTTTGCGGGAAAAGAAACTTAGAACATGTGTTGTTTTGTCAGTAAATATTGAACTCCGTAAAACATTCTCTCTCTCTCTCTCTCTCTCTCTCTCTCTCTCTCTCTCTCTCTCTCTCTCTCTCTCTCTCTCTCTATATATATATATATATATATATATATTTATATATATATATATGTAAATGTGTTCATGTACTTCTAGCAATGTACGATAAAAAATAAACACAAAGAAAATAAGAACTCCCACTCTCCATATCATTACATGTTTTTCTCAAAACAGTAAAAAAAAAGCTGTAAAAAGACAAATAGTTCTAAATGTCATCCATTTTACAGACAAATTTCACGAATAACGATGATTATGCATCATTATCAGGACTTGAATAATGCAAATTGCCCCGAGAAATGATAACATTGGAAGACATCGTGAAATTTCCGAGAAAGGATGAACATAACTTAGCCCTTCTTAAGTCATTATTCAATAACGAATGAAGACGACAACAGCTTTATATCTTTACGATTTCCTCGTGATCGCTGTTTGTTCTCGTTGCCTAAATTTATTTTAGGAGAGAAATAATTTCAAGCGGATTTTTCATTGTTTGCTTAAATGTAAGTTCTCTATTATTTACCTAGAAAGCAACCCTTTGCTCACATGAATGTTTTCGTGGACCGAAAAACACTTTATAATATAATAATAATAATAATTATGTTTGTGTTTAGTAACTTCATCATTCATCTAGAAATGAATCCAGTTATTTAAATATACTGAATTTCATTCGTTTAAGTAGTGTCCAAACAGATCAGTAATTCACAGTTCTCTCTTTATATCGTCGTTAGATGCAAGAATTCATTCGAAGCGAACCTCGTCCCTTCTAAGAATACAAACGAACCCACACTAAGCAAGGCAAGATGTCAACCGCATGGATGAGTCGCGTATCTTTAAAAGAAATTCTATCGGAGGCTGACAACAAAACACCATTGAAAGAATCTCGTTCTCTCTTTTTAATGAAGCAAAGGTCTGGGTGAAATACTTCACTGTCACCAAACACTGAGTAAAATACTAAAATGTTTTTTTTTTTTTTTTCACTTTCTTTTTGTCTTTCTTTTTTCCTTCTTTTGTTTGGAGAGGAAGAGGTGGGGTTGGGGGGGGGGAGCGTGTTGAGAGGGGATGGGAGAGGTATGTCTCCCGCGTATGCAACTTGCTACATTTTGTGTAGCATTGCGAGTTACTTTTACCGATGACATACACTTTTTAATTTTTTTGTCTATATTTTATAAGACAATATTTAAGTGGATTAAAAGTAAGTTCTTAATCTTTAATTTATTTTAGATAACGAAAAAAAATAAAACTTTTTCATTCTACCCGGCAATGATTTATATATTATATCCACAAATACAAAAATCTACAGCAAATTAAAGATACCTTTTTCCCTTAATTACTCAGAAAAACAAACCGCATGTGGCCATAGCCGTTAACGCAAATTACAGAGTTCCCTAAAATCGTAATTGACTGGTAATCAGGTTCGCATCCAGGGAATGATGTAATTACCCAATACAAGAAACGAGTCAATGCGAAATAAGACATTTAATCAATGGTTAGGAGACGACAGCCGACAGTTGAAGAAGGGAGTAGCGCTGTCTAATCCCCACCTATTAGGGCGATCTCTCGAGGCGAAACAGTTGACATGCGGCCAGGAAGAGAGAGAGAGAGAGAGAGAGAGAGAGAGAGAGAGAGAGAGGCGCAAAACCAAGGAGAAGATATACTTGTAGCCGACGGTAACAGTAATAGAAGGAAACGGAAGGAGAAATAGATAAATCGACACGATGGCCAAAAAAAAAAGAAAAAAAAAAGTCGAACAGGTGACGAATGCTCCATCCGCAGATATCACTCATTTGCCCGTTCCTTCTTTCGCTCCGTTTTTTTTTTCCTCTCTTTCTCTTTCTTCTCTTCTCTCTGTCACTTCTCCCTTCTTCTGCCGTTTTCCTTAATTGCCTTCGAATAGCTGGCGATAATGATGGTAGGAAAAAACAAAAAACAAAAAAATACAAAAAACGCTCAAGGGTTGAAGGCGTATAAGGACGGTCGTTACCATAATGTTACTATAAACATCTTTGTTCCGTAATTTGTATACGCGCGCTGTGCTAAGGATTTCTTTCCGAAGGTGAATCTTGAATACGAAGACGAAAGGAAATTTGATCATGTTTTTTCCTTCAGATATACTCTTTCAAATTGTATAATAATACGATAATGCATCAAGGTTTATTGTTGAAAATTATACATAGTATTCAAAACTTCTGCGCTAAGAAAAGTGGAAAAAAGTAATCATGAAATCTTTTAGTTTGTATTATTGGCAACTCGGAAAGACACGTAACACTGAAGATTACTAAATATGATGATTATAAACTCATGAAATTAAACTTATGAAAAAGTGTATATAGATCATGTATTACATGAAAATTGTAAACAATTATATATCGACAAATGGAAAGCAGTATGCAGATCGATATTAAAATATCATTGCCTTATCGAGGGCTGTTTGTGAATTCTGAGTATGAGAGAGAGAGAGAGAGAGAGAGAGAGTGTGTGTGTTAATACGGAAACTGGTTTGTATGTACTCAAGAAGTGAATGTAAGTGTTATGTACTGCAGCTGCAAATTACTTTCAAATTGAACATTTATAATGCAATTTTTGAACATGGGCTTCCTTTTCTATATAATTTTCAGCAATCGAGTTTTCACTTACATTAATAGCAGCAGCAGGTCTGATTTCGTCCTCTCGTTACCCAAACACTTAGAATATATTTATTTATTCTTTCTCCTCTTCAATCCAAAATTTATTTATTGTTCTTTTTTCCTCTTAAATCCAACAATTATTTATTTTGCCACAAAAATCCAAAATTTATTTATTGGTCTTTTTCATCTCAAACCAAAATTTATTTTTTGTACTCATTCCTCCTAAATCCAAAATTTATTTATTGTTCTTTTTCCTCGTAAATCCAACATTTATTTATTGTTTTTCCTCAAAAATCTAAAAAAAAAACTTTATTGGTCTTTTTCATCTGAAATCCCAAATTTATTTTTTGTACTCATTCCTCCTAAATCCAAAATTTATTTATTGTTCTTTTTCCTCGTAAATCCGTCCAGTTTTGCGCTCCTAAATCTCCCGTTGATTTCCTGTGCCCTTCTCTGAGGGATCGGCTGGGGAGGAAACACAAGGTGTTGGCTTACCAGGAAGTTAAAACCACCACCGCAGATTTAGCTAATGGCCCTGAGGACTCTCTCTCTCTCTCTCTCTCTCTCTCTCTCTCTCTCTCTCTCGTGTGTGTGTGTGTGAGTGTGTGTGTGTGTGTGTGTGTGCGCGCGTCCCCGTATGCGTGCGTGAAATTAGTTGCTAAAACGGTCATTCTTTCGCTCACCATGATTAGGTGTTATAACATATTCTCTCTCTCTCTCTCTCTCTCTCTCTCTCTCTCTCTCACACACACTTAGACAGATATAACATGGGATAGAGCACGAAAATTCCGAGAAAAAACTTCACATTGGTTACAGTACACCATGCAGTGAAGATGGAATCATCGTTCATGAAGTAGTCTCTCTCTCTCTCTCTCTCTCTCTCTCTCTCTCTCTCTCTCTCTCTCAAAATCCTGTTAAGCGTTTCATTATTGATGCATTTCATAACTCATAATCGGAATCAATGAAAACAGGAAGGAAAATAAACTCTTATATTTTTTTTTCCTTTTGCATACGCGTGACTGCTTTATTTCATGGTAGGTCAGTAACCTGTACCAAGCCTGTTAGTGTGCTCCACGGCGTATTAATTCCATCGCTGTGTGTGTGTGTGTGTGGTGTGTGTGTGTGAGAGAGAGAGAGAGAGAGAGAGAGAGAGAGAGAGAGAGAGAGCAAAGCGTTTCGTCGAAAGTAAGATTTTTTGGGGGGAGGGTGGGGAGCCGGTTATGAAAACATCTATTAGCGAATCCTTTTTTTTTCTCAATTTTCATTTTGCTCAATATATTAGTTGTGTTTACAATTAATTTATTTCATTTAGTTTTATTTTAAAATGAGGGTATTTCACAGTAGATACTTTGTTGCGTCTCATGTTTAGTGTATATTATTTTCCTAATACTTTGCATTCTTACAATATCTTTAGATTTGCTTGATGATTTCTTCTCTTCGTTGTGTATATGTGTGTTTTCGTTTCATATAATTTTACTTATTATTTCACTGCTGGTCATCTTTTTTTGTGTTTAATGTATGATCTATATATGTTCGTTTCATTATTTTGTGCAGACGTGCATCGTGTTGTATATAGGAGCGCCGTTTTATATTTTTCTGCCATTCTAGAAGTGTATTCGTTCCGTAGTCAACAGCGAAATTCTCTATAATACTGTGTTTTTGTCATTTGTATTTGTTTCATGACGTTTTCGCGCCATTTTTTATTTATTTTTTCCATGACATTCTCTTGCGCCATTCTGCTCGTACATGAGTTTGTTTCATGTTTTCTCGTCGTTCTGTATACCACATAATATTATGTTCATTGCTTTTAGGAGCCTTTCTGTGTCATTTTCTTCGTTTTCACAATTCTCCTTCTGCTCTTGCTCCCTTCTTTATCACGTATTTGCTTCACCAAGCTTTCGCGCCCTTCTTACCTCCTTCCCTTTATCTTTCCTCCCTCGTGCAGCGAGAGAGCGATGGTGGTCTTTCTCTCATAATAAGGTGGTAGTGTCGATCCCTCGGAGAGGTGGAAGGGTGTTAATTATTATCATCTTCGCCTCGGCATAACAACCCTGCAGCTACACCAGCTATCCACTAGATATTCTTCGTCCTCCTTCCACAACAACAGCAATTCCTCAGCCTCATCACAAACGAGATTAACTCCGCCATGTCAAAATCAGGTCCCCATTTGCCATTACTGCTAGGCTACTACCTACTCGGTTCAGTCTGGCCAACTCTGACGTGATATTTGATTACGGCATCGTAAACATTCTTTTCGATGAACGCCTCATTTTATTTTTTTGAAGAAGGAATGTGCTCGCTAGGGCTTCTTTGCTTGTTTTCAAATCCTCAGGATTATTCAGGAGGCTTTGTATCTCGCAATTCTTGCGAGGAATTCTTTAGAATCTATGACCAAGACTCGGCGTCACTTTCAGGAGGGGAACAGGAACACTCATTCTCAAGTTTTAGGCTCGTGAAAGGCGTATGCAGAATTTCCCATGAGGAGCTTGCGCGCCCCCCTTCCATCCCAGGGAAAATCTTGCGCTGTGATTTTCCTTCAGTTAGGGAGGGAGCAGGAAGGGGGTTGGGGGGTCTCACCGGCTCTGGTTTTGAAATAATGTCCGAGAGTGACGTTTTGTTTTCATCAAATAGTTGACCATTCTGCGACCCAGTTCACTGTGATCTGATGTCTTTGAAATGATCTCAATCCTGGTTAGGTTCTGCACGAGTGGTTGCTTTTCCTACACCACCAAGTTCTGGAATTCATATCTTGCTTCCGTTTTCCTCTAATCTTGTTAATATTCTTTCTTTTAAACGAGACTTCTATCATTTTTCCCAACTAGATACCATTCGTTCAGCTTGTTCATTTCATCGTCTGCATTTCTTCAGTTATAGTAGTTTGTTTATGCCGATTAAGTTTTTGCCCGTCCTGTCAGCATATATATATATATATATATATATATATATATATATATATATATATATATATATATATATATACATACATACATACATACATACATACATACATACATAAATTATACTTCTTCTCCCATTAAACCTCCAGCGTATTCGGGTATGTCGTATGACATGCAAATACCGACCACAGAAACAGGCGTTATATCATTGTCTAGATTAAATAGTTGTGAAGGAACTAATTGTAAAAGCTTCAGAACATTTGTTTTATATTGCAACGCTTTTTCAGGCTATTGAGGTCATGGCCACGTTCAGTCACATCAAGCGAACGCAAAACTGTTTCGTTTTGGAAACCTACTTTCAGCTTTCACGAGTCGTACATGGGTGTTTTTTTTTTATGATATCCAATTCTCTCTCTCTCTCTCTCTCTCTCTCTCTCTCTCTCTCTCTCTCTCTCTCTCTCTCTCTAGAAGATGTAAGAGAGAAATTTATTTGTTTACTGATGTCTTGCATATCTCAAGACGACTTTTCAATTAATAAACTTTAAGGGAAAATTCACTATTATACTTTGTTTTATCGTATTGTATGTATTACGTATATACTATACAAACGTATTATATATACCTATATATATATATATATATATATTATATATATATATATATATATAATATATATAATATATATGTATATATAAAATCTGCGTTTGTATTCATGCACGCCATGTATGCCGATATGAGCTTACAAACAGAGAAAATGGGGAACTTGTGTTGAGCACCTTCCCATGTCTCTGTTATAACAACGCAAACAAGAAAAGATATTTCCAAGGTAATATTTTGTATCAAAGCACAAGTATTTCATTATTAAGCACACTGTCAATAGCCGTACCCATATTTGCTTCCTTGATCGTGTATTTCTTTTTAAGGATACAATAGCGATTATTCATGCTTGTGTTGACAAGCAGTATTACAAAATAATGTTTCCTGATCCTTGCGTAAACATTTGTTTTGCCACTGATACCCCCCCCCCCCCCACACACACACACAGCCCCACTTCCCAGAGAAAACCAGTCCAAAATCTCTTGACAGCATGAATAAAAAATAATTTTCCCATTAACACCATAAAGAAGAATTCTGTTTTTCCTGATTGGCTCTCAATTTTACTTCGGAAGCCAGTCAGCTTCCTCCATGCTTCCGTGTTCAAATATACATAAGCTTATCAGAATTTCTAATATCAACGCATAAACGCGTTCTCACGGACATTAGGTATTGAGAGCAAGCAAGCATTCACTGTGTCATCGGCCGGTTCTTAGCAGCGAGTTGTGCCTTTATTACCACACTGCCCGCCTGCGATAACCAGCAATTTCCAGTTCCGCAACAAGAAATACGACCTTTGCTCTAATGGCATCAGGGCTGGTGGAAAATTTCGTCGGCCGTAATTACCGCGCGTTGTCTTCTTCTCTCCTGGGAGCCCTCATTCAGAATTAATGCGCCACCGATGTATGTATTAATAAAATCTCCCAAGTAATGGAGGTTATGATGTGCAAATGAATAATCCAACGCGTAGCACTCTCTTAACAACGCCACAAATCACGGCTAAAACCAATACGGACGCCAAAGAAAAGTCATTCCCGGGAGACTTCTCTGGGAATCCGCAATTCCCCCAATAACAACGTTTCAGTGGAGGCTTTGAGTGACTGACGTAGCCACCGCGATGGAAGGAAGTACACAGCGTATAATCCCTTCTCGGGATTATACGTTCAATTAAAAACGATTAACACCCACTTTGCTGAAAATAAATTCGGGGTGAAATTATATCTCTGCGTATACTCTGATTGTAAGGCTTACATTTGCATAATGTAACTGCTATATATATATATATATAGATATATATATATATATATATATATATATATATATATATATATATATATATATATATACACACACACAGTTACATAATGCAAATGTAAGCTTACAATCAGAGTATACGCAGAGATCATTTCACCCGGAATTCATTTCAGCAAAATGGGTGTTAATCGTTTTTTATTTGAACGTATAATCCCGAAAAGGGGTTATATATATATATATATATATATATATATATATATATATATATTTATATATATATATATATATATTATTATATATATATATATTATATATATAATATTATATATATCATATATATATGTGTGTGTGTATATATAATAATATATTGTATGTATGTATATAATATTGATAATCTTATATAACATTAAATATTTATATTATGTATATATGATATTATATATATACTAGTATATAATTATACTATATTACATATATACATACATGCATACTTATAGGGTGTGTGATCTTTATATCAGTATAACTTTTAAGTGACACCTAATCTTGCTTGTCACATTCGATCAGTGTTTCACAACGAGCACTTGTTTGTATGCATTTGTTTACGAACTACATTATCATGCGTAGTTCAGTTCAGTTCAGAGAATACGTAGTACTCCGGTGAAACTGAAGCGTGACTGTTTTCTTATTTCTGTTTCGCTTTTCCTACAAATAGAAAAAAAAAAGAATGTAAATGAAACGCCCGCGATAAAGGGAAGCATTAATCCGGCGATTAATCTAATTCATTTGAGTACCGAAATCGATCCCGGGCGGATCACTTTAATTTTCCAACATACACGAAATCCGGCAGATGTTGGAATTAAAACCCACTCGAAATTCATTGAAGAACTTGTGAACAGAAGCAGTCTTCAGAGGCAGGAGCTTTGGGCGCGCCGCTCAAATCCTCCGCCGTAATCCAGAGCAAACCCTTCAAGAGCCTCCATTGCGGCCTCCGGTGCATAGTTGCCATTGCTAGGCCAAGTCGTCACGGGGTAGAAGCAGCTAAGCCGGCGGGGCCCGGAAACAAGATTCAAGACTTTCATGACGTCCATGTCGAGATTAAC
Organism: Macrobrachium nipponense; assembly: GCF_015104395.2. NCBI lineage: Eukaryota > Metazoa > Arthropoda > Malacostraca > Decapoda > Palaemonidae > Macrobrachium > Macrobrachium nipponense. Next base: position 10,529,364 of record NC_061104.1, read on the forward strand.
GCGGAAGAAACATCACAGAGAGAGAGAGAGAGAGAGAGAGATAGAGAGAGAGAGAGAGAGAGAGAGAGAGGGGAGGTTTATCCCTAAATCCACCCACGTAATACCTTCGAAGGGGATTAGGGGCGAGATGATGCTACGGTGCAGATAGACCTAACTTTCACTTATCATCGATCAACTGGTGAATTTCATCTTTGAAGTAATGAATCAGAATATTCAGATAACCAGCCGTGTTTTCCTTCAAAGATATACTACAGTAACAGCTTCAGAGAGAGAGAGAGAGAGAGAGAGAGAGAGAGAGAGAGAGAGAGAGAGAGAGTGATATACTACAGTAACAGCTTCAGAGAGAGAGAGAGGAGAGAGAGAGAGAGAGAGAGAGTTTACACCTTCGCGCTAAAAATGCGACCAGTGATGTCTTTTAGGATCGGAACACGAGGTCTCGACAGTTATGAGCAGTCCGTCTTCTTCCCTAGGGTTAGGACGGTCTATAATTCGAGAGGGAATTTTGGGCTTTTGCGATCACCTGCCACCGAATTGCACTTTTATGTACCATCAACCATAATACTTTGAAATACATTAAAGATAGTGCCATGAATTGTAAGCGAGCTCGAACAAACTTACTATTCAGATCAGAGGTCCCAAGATAGATGTAATATATTCTCTGATGTTACCATGATTTTAGCATTGTTTTATTAGATATTCCAAAAATTGGACAGTTGGGGTTATTCCATATCACTCCGATGATATCAGATTTGACCAGCTCTCTTCTCTGCTTTAGAGCAGATTTTTATTTTTTTTTTATTATTTCTGCTAGGTATTAATCAGCTGACTAGTTATTTATCCCTTCGGTAATAACAACTGACACAGCATTTTTTTTAATCTTCATTCAAACTTCCTCCCCCACCCCAATATTTCATCCTAATTTTGGATTAAAAAAAAGAAAAAAGGAGGCAGGACAGATATCCAACACTTTAAAATCCCCACAAGGAGAGACCAAATGGCTTTAAAATTTATGTATCAATTTTTTTTCTAATAACCACTTATTATTATTCAGATTTGATAACTAGTATCATTTGTACATTTATGGGCTGTGCACAAGCTTGAACCCGTGCTTAGCGTTTAGGCATTACCATATAACCGTAATTTCATCAACACATGCACGACTCGTAAACAATCGTAATGACTGAAATTTAAAAGTTCACTTTCAGAACAAATCCTCTTGTGGCCATCTCTGGTCCACATGAGCTACTTTCTATTCCACAGAGTATTCCTCACACGACATGAGATGAGATATTCTCCTCTCAGAATATATAGAATATTAATTATTCAGAGATCTTGCTCAGCATTCATGACTTCTGCTGTGTTATATTTGCTCTCTCTGTTTTTTAGGTAGTAATTGTTGAATTATGTTTACATTTATGCATCGTGTTTTTTTCTTTTTTTTATGTTGATGTTCGCTTAGGTGACATAACACGTTGAACCACTTAATTTATTTGCGCCATGATTCGTTTTCTCCAGTTTCTACAACTTCTCCAGCCTATAAAACCAGTTCTCTATCTGTTGGTTAGTACCTGAGGAATTAGCCCTTAAAACAATTCCCTCTGAACTTTTGCTTTCAACTCAAGGAACGCTCGCCAACATCTGTTCTTACACCCACGCATAATTACTTCATCAGAAAGAAAGCAAAGGAAAGGCAGGACGGAAGAGAAAAACGCGTAACAGCCAGAGACAGGCACAGGTTGCAGACTTGTTTTTCCTGCCTACTTTGTTTCACAAACAAATCTTAATGTTCACGAAACATATTCTCAATCCAGAAAGCAATTCGTGGAACATTCCCGAGACACCTCCGATTGCAACCTTCTGCTTACAGATGTTCCGTCTCTCTCTCTCTCTCTCTCTCTCTCTCTCTCTCTCTCTCTCTCTCTCTCTCTGCCAACCAGCAAGAAGGCTTAGATATGTTTATAAATACATATTTCATCTCAGTCGTACACAAAAATACTATTAGATACAATGAAAAATTGAACAGTTGTACTCATAGCTACATCTACTTCTAATGATGATAATGAAAATAACCTATATTTAAGTGTGTGGTATTTTTGTGTCTGAACTTTAAAATCTGTTCATGTTCTTTCTAAAATCTTCTCGTCCCAATGATCATATCCCTTCCATGTTCAAAAAATTCTGTCAATAAATGCAAGTCTTCTGCTAGCATTTTGACAATTTCATAGTTACACTGAAGAAAATACATAACATGTATAATTCGTGTTCATAAATCTTTCATCTTCCACTGTAAAGAAAAAGATAGCTGCACCTTCCTCAAAAGAATTTTGAATACTTTTAATATAATTTGAAAGCTTAATTAGCATTTTCATTATGCGTTTTAACGAATCGTTTTATTAGAACTTAAGTGAATGCATTCTAGTGAAAAAGTGTGGTTATACTTTTAACATAAGTCCATGTTCATTGTCTTATATTACATAATATATGTGTGTCTGTGTGTACGTGTGTATATATGCACACAAATATATATGTATGTATATATATATATATATATATATATATATATATATGTATATATATATATATAATACTATATATATATATATATATACTTACACGAACATAGCGTATATGAATGTGTACCGAAAAAAACTGAGTTTTATTGCGATAATCAATGCCAATATTACATCCAAGTCCAGTAACTTGACTTTCTAAAATCCTGTCCTTTTTGGACGTGGCAGCTATGATTTATTTACACCAAAATAGTAGGGACCAGAGACATCTCTCTCTCTCTCTCTCTCTCTCTCTCTCTCTCTCTCTCTCTCTCTCTGTTAGTTCTGCCGGAAGCTCCCCAGTTCAAGGGTCACTCGAAGAGTCGGTAACGAACCTTCGAAAGGGGATCCTCACAATGATATCTTCCCGTCTCGGTCCATTTTATTTCCGACTACATCACGTCCTCCAGAAAGGTATTGAACACTTTCTCTCTGCCGCTTGACAGAAAAACGCCGAACTTCTTCTGGGAGATGGAAGGTGAAGGAAAGATCGAGGGCAAATATCCACCAGCCCTCTGGTTTATTAGTCATAAACCAGAGAGTTGGACATTTGCTCTCGATCAGTTTTACTTCCCGTTTCATCTTCGAGGAGAGGTCGGGGGCGATTTTCTCTCAAGCAACTTTCCATATTGGACTGGAAAGGGGTAGATCATATATTCCTGACAGCTGTCCACAAGAGGGACAGATTTTGTTTTCTTTTTCTGACAGATGCAATAATGTACTGAATGTCAGGTATCTGCTTTTCGCTATCTTTATGGCGGATACAATATATATATATATATATATATATATATATATATATATATATATATATATATATATATTATATATATATACACATACATATTGTGTAAATATATATATATATGTATTTGTAAGTAGATCAAAAACATTATGCTACGACATTTTCCTTATTATTCACCTCCATAACATGACCTGATTATTATCTTCAGCCATCATTTTAATGATTTTTGTAACCTTACATGTAAAAAGTCTTGAGTGCATATACTATTTATCTAAACATGCTGAATATACTTAGGTAACTGTCCGTGTACATAAACATGTTGTGTATACTCAGACTAGCCATTGTGGTAATACAGTAATTATCTGATAAAATTTACAATATTAATTCACATTCAAGTATATTCACATTTTTGTGCACAATTACATAAAGGGGCCGTGTTAATGTTTAAATTTATATAAGGGAAACTAACTAGTTAAGGAAGTGGCGAAAATTAGATTTGCAGTTGGGAAGTAGTTTTAATGTGATTCAAGTCATGCACATCATATAAATAACTAGTAAGAAATTAATTTAGAGAGGAAGCTAATTTTTACTTTAGATGAAGAATGTTGAATATGAAAAAAATTTGTATGAGTAAAAGCCTTGTCAAGAATAAACAGATTTCCCTTAAATTTGCTGAGATAGGAAATGTTCAAGAAGAAATATGCCATGAAATTAATTACCTTCTGATTAAAAAGCATAAAGTAAAAGACAAAAAGCCCCATAAAACAACAAAAGTATTAAATTTCATACAAATGAAGGCTGTATATAAATGCCTTTAAAGGAAAGTTTTGACATAACGTTTTCAATAGATACAAAAACGTATATACAAGAAAAATTCCATTTAAAAGAGAATGTTATAAGAATGGAACATTTTCCAGTTTTCAAAAATTTAAACTGGCCATAATAAAAATTGTTACGAAAGAAAACATCCAGGTAAAGAGTTTTGTGACAAAAAAAAAACTTTTTTATAAAAAAAATCCATTGGAATCATCCTACATAAGAGATTTCGACCAAGAAAATTATGACAACTTATAAACCATATACAATCAAGAAATCCAAAGAATAAAGAAGAATTATGAATAGTAGATAAAATCCGTGTTAAAAGAACATGCAGTTGTTGAGAGAGAGAGAGAGAGAGAATGCATTCCATGGACGTTTCCTCCTCGTACTCACCAACGGACTGTAGAAAGCCGACGAATCCATCCCGATGGAGGGGTAAGGATTCTGTTCGCTGGAGGGGTAAGTGGTGCCGTAGACTCCGCCGGAAGCACCAAGCCCGGACCCGATCCGCGGGTAGGACCCGAGGGCGAGACGGTCGTACTGGCAGGAACACACGGGCTGTCCACTCACAGGATCTGTCATGATGGTACGGCCGCCCTCACAGCAACCCGACCCGCCCGTGCCTCCGCCACTCTGCCCCACCAACAGCTGTGTGGGGGGAGGGGAAAGCAATTCGAATTATTATAACGCTGACGAGAAGGCGTCGATTGTTATTGACGTGATAATCGAGATTGCAGTGTGGGTTCAATAGCTGTAATGTGTAAAAAATAAAACCCCTAATCAGACTCGGTTAGGGAAAAAACAACGCTGGGAGATTGGCGTTTGGGAAAAATTATTTGTCCACATTATATATATATATATATATATATATATATATATATATATATATATAGATATATATATATATATATATATATATATATATATATGAATATATATATATATATATATATATGTATGTGTGTGTGTGTGTGTGTGTGTGTGTCATCAGTTGGGTTACCACCGAAACTCAGAAGATCAATAAGAGTTTATTATGAAACGTTTCGTGCCATCCTGACTCATCATCAGTCTGTAATATAATTCACATTTATAAAATATAAAATTAAAATTTAGTTGCTAGTTTAAACAGGAATATATAAAATTACTAAAATTATTCATAAAAACTAGTTGTTAAGAACTATAAAGACTAAAATTATTTATAATGACGAAATTTAACATTAAATAAGAATATTAACCTTTACAAAGTGAAGAATAAGAATTATTTATTAACAGCACATATATGTTTTTCAGACAAAAAAAAGTCATTTAAATTCCGCGAAAATATCAAGTCCCAAATTCTCCAAAAACTAATACTTGACTTTGTTTTGAATTCATGCGAGTATCCAAAGGAAAAGCCATCATTGTTCCCGTTGTAGTATATGACAAATAAATGACAGCTTCTGGGCTGTCAGCGTCCTAATTTCCTGTGCATTTTTTCTTCTTCTTCTGTCAGCTTTCACTCCCCCATACAGTTTGTCATGGGCTCATACGTATACAATATAATTTGTCATGCCAATCTTTAGAAGAGTTTGTGGTAAACCACTGTTAAATTACCAGATAATTATTTAGAATGTGATATTGTTGTCAGGAGAGATCAGTGTACTCGAAAAGGGAATTTATGGACAAAGAAAATGTGGGATCAGGTATCACTAGCTGTCCACTGCAGTGAATAAATCCTACAAAACTAGAAATTTATGGACATGGACATACACGCGCACACGTATATATATACTATATATATATATATATATATATATATATATATATATATATACAATGTGTGGGTGCGTATACATATATACTACACACATACATATGTATAATATATATAAACATTTATATATAGTATATACACATATATAACGTATACAGAAACTAATTTTACATCCCCGCCCCAGCAACTCGCCATAACAAATTGTACATGCCGATATAATTTCTTATGCAAATGAAAAAATAATTTCACCCTTGTTAATTATTCATAATACTCAAAGAGTGCGTGTCTGCTGAATCGCGGTATATTTTATATCTATTTGTAATCAATAAACTGACTCATAATTTCCTCACTACGGTTACATTAAGCTTTTGATGAATACGTCAAGGGAATATGGGTATGTTCATTTTCAAAATAACTGGTTACTTAATCACATTTCACTCTTACCTTAGCCACAGGAGTAATCCACAACTAAGTCCTTTTTTGGGGGGATGGGGGGGACCGGATTCGAAGCAGTAAGTCTGACCACGACATTTGCTGCTGCTATATATATATATATATATATATTATATATATGTATATATATATATATATAGATATATATATATATATATATATATATATATATATAGTATTATAATGTGTAATTCCTCTGATTGTCCATTGAAGCTATCTTTGTCAAAGGAAAGGTGTTTCATGGCAGTAACTAGATGAAATCATTTTCATATTACATATTGTAATTAAGCATATATTTATCATTAACAACCTGATCCATCATTTTTGTACTTTTGTTCTTCATACTGAGTAAATGAATACGTGTCACTTTTGTGTGTAATATCCTGAGAGTCCATCAAAAACTTATTATTTTCAAAACCGATTCATCATAGATATATATATATATATATATATATATATTATTTATAGTATATATATTATATAAATATATATATTTATAATATAATAATAGTGTCATTTTGCCATAACTAGGTGAGATCAGTGTCATATTATTACCGATGTGTTGACAGAATATCTGATCATTATTATCAGGCGGATGCATTATATTTATTCTTTGTGTGTCTGTGTGTGCGTGTTTTGTTGTTGTTTTTCCATGTGTGTGTGCCTGTGTAATATTCAGTGTCCTTTAAATACTTTTCGTCAAAAGGGATAATTCCCAAATAAATTACTTGCATAACTAGATGATATCATTTTCATATTATTACTGGTAATGTTAACAAAACATTTGTTAAAATGGCAGAAGCGGAGGCTCTTGTTAATAATACAATCGTTTATCAAGAATTAGTCCGTGTAGCGGAATACTTATTTATGCAAATTGCAGTCACGAAATACAGTTACTGAAGGAAGAAGGATTTCGTAATGGAGTTTGCGTTTCCGATTCGTATTGGCATAGCATACTATTTCAGAAATTCTATTATTTTACGTCGCAGTTACTCCGTTTGATGATTAAAGACGCCGACGTGTGTGTGTGTGTGTGTAACTCCGAAATTTACTGTGGTTTTCATTATTAAAAGTGTGATTAAGTTTATTATATAATGTTGATATTCACTAACTCGATGCTGCTTTCAACATGTAAGACAGCAGAATTATACAGTATTGAGCAAATAAATTGAATATTCCAGTGAATATAGTATTTCTTCGGTAACTGAGGACTAAATCATTTCATGTAACATTTTCTAAAATTTATGAAAGCCGTACAAAGTCAGCACTGCTTTGACAATACCAGTAAGCAATTTCATATGAATCATATATTGTGGATTCAATAATTAAAAATTAGGATATTAAGTCGTCTTAGATTCAGCATGTATTTCATTGAATTCAGCGTATAAATTAATTAATGTTTTACATCGGTAATATTAGACAGCATCAGTTAATATTATTAATTTAATAAAGTTGCACCATACGTTTTGTAACACATGAGACCAGTGCACTGGACTTCCTTACTTGTATTTATTTTAACTACGATCAACAAAGAAGAATATAGTCTATGGATCTCGGTAAATGAACTGCGGCTTTAATGTTTAACATGATTACACTAACAATTTGTGGTATCCTTATCATAAGGACTTCAGTATAGTATGTATTTGATCGAACTTCACTAAAGGCAGCGAAGGCCTTACCATATGGATCTCAGCATTCGAGCTTGGCACGCAGCACTATTTTCATCGGCTGATTAAGTGTACGTGTGGCAACTTTTTCCTTCAACAAAGGATATTCCACGGGGTGATTTATCTTCCTCCGGACAAGGAGACATGAAATATGGCGCCAAACACAACCCTTTTTCAGGGTTATAATAAAGATTGGAATTCCGTTAAGGCGTTTTTTCCCCCCCGTCATTCCTACGCCTCACGCTCCGCAAGGTTCTTTTTAGTGTTTTCGGGAATTCTTACGAATTTTTCTTATTCTTCTTCTTTGTGTAAGCGTTCGTTTTAACTCCTTTTTTTTTTTTTAATAATTTCTACCTTTTTAAACAATTTTTGGACATTTGTATCATTTTACCCTACCACTTCGTACCCCTACCGCCATTTTGCAACGAAAAGTGTTTGGTTAGCCGCCAGACTTAAATATTGCATCATTGCTTTACCTTCTTTTGTTTTCTATCCATGGAGTCTCTTCGTAACTTACACTATTCGGTAGCCAGGAGTGTACCACAACCTTCCTACTGCGAATTATAGCTAGGAACTGTTATGCCCTCCTTTTATTTCTATTTTAAAAATAATTTTATCTCCAGAATAGTATATGTTCTTTTTCCTCACAGCAGGATATGAATAGTTTTGATGTACAAGTTTAAAACACTCCATATAATTAAGTCTTGGAACCATACAGGAAAACAAATGCAGTAGTGTCGCTACCACCAAAGTTATTGGTGAACCGTTCTGTTGGATTATTTGATGAAAAAGCGACATTAATGAAGAGTATTAGATTTTCATTGTTTAACATGATTCACGAAAATTGGATTTGAAACGCCAGCCTCCAAAATCCTTTCCTCCGTATAGGTGCTTTATTCTTTCGAAGAACAAAGCAGTGGTGGGTGGGGGGTGCGGGATGTTTTTGGGGAAAAGAAATGAAAGTAGAAAAGACATATCAATAGTTGAAACAGCCATTACTGGACAACACTTAGAAAGGGTCATCTACTCAAGTTAATATCGTCATTATTTTTTTCTAATATATATTAACGCGAAGATGCCACAAGTAAGCGACGAAGCGCTTAAACAGCGATTATGCTTACGACCGCGAAGGCTTTGTTTTTATATAAACCTGGGCTCGTGTCAGCACAAATCTTGCGCATATAGAATTTCCAAAGTCTAAAGGTATAAACGCTAAATAAAAATTTGTGGAGTAAATCAGCAGATTAAAATTATTTATTTACGTCATTCCTGAACTTTTATCGAAGATGTCGCTAGTTAGGTTTTGGTGTGCGTACTTCGTTTCTGCGATGTTGGAAATTATTTCTCTGTACATATTTCCGTATGTTACCTGGTGTGTTCTTTGAAATCATACGGAAAAGACGTAAGTTTAATATACATGTGTCAAACGCAGTTTAATAGACATATGTCAAACGCACTTACGCATTGACATAAATAGGTATCTCTAAAATTTACATATTAATTCAAACATATTTGGGATAGCATGTAAATTCTTTGGAATCTAGAAAAAATCAAGGAGGTTAGTGTTTGCGAATGTTTATGTAAATGAATCGTAGACTTTTACCTCGTATTTCACTTGCACTAATTTTTTGAACGATTATTTTTTTCCGTGTCCGTATGTCCTTATAAAATTCCTTAATAAAGCGGGCGGTCTGTCTCTTCCTTCAGGGTTAGAAAACCAGATTTTCTTTGTCTTCATTTTTCCTCATCACGGCTGCGGTAGATAAGCCTTATGTTGCCTATTTCTTCGGGCCCAAAGTATTGTACAAAAAAAAAAAAAAAAAAAAAACAAAAAAAAAAAAAAAAAAAAAAAAAATTACCTTATTTTCGGCTCTTTGTCAGATGACATATTTTACCATAGACGCCGGAAGAATAGTTTAAGTTTTTGAAA
>NC_061104.1:10544279-10551779 GCF_015104395.2 Macrobrachium nipponense
GCCTGTGTCAGTGCACACATTCAGTTGTGATTTAAAATCAGTATCGCATTTGTGGTCAAAATAACAGACATACATCAATTTAGCGTTCTCTCATTTGCCACGAGAATATTTTGCAACGTGAATCTATTTTTCATAGGCATTCATTGAAAACTTCCCTCTGGTATTTTTCTGCCATTCCTTCACACCTTTTTCAGAAAACACACGTCGGAGTATCATCGTCGATATCACATCACATGTAAATCCGAATTCATAGTTTCCATCATTCGTCATCGCACTCTCTTAGTCATTTCCTTCGTGAAACCTCATTTCCATCGGGACCCGGCAATATCACCCATAAGGGCAACACTAATATTATCCGCTCGTGCAAAACATCACTTTCTTCTTAGGCATTCACCATAGCGCGTCTAATGACTCCGGCCAACCTTTCCCACACCCATACGCTGTAAAGTCCCATACACACCTATTCTACCCACTCGCGAACTTCCCAACACCCGAACCTGACAATTCATCAACTCCACCCACAATTACCGCAACACCTGAAGAAAGACTTTTATAAGTGTTTAATTTTCCCGTCCCGGGAAGATGTCGATGTTCAGGTGGCCGCAAGATATTCATTAAGGTGTTATTGAAGATAAACATCCTTTGCCTACCTTTCCTCATTTCCATATTTTATAGTCCCTTTCCTTGTATTCATTAATCTCTCTCTCTCTCTCTCTCTCTCTCTCTCTCTCTCTCTCTCTCTCTCTCTCTCTCTCTCTTATAATTCAGTGGTAAGAGCCTGCTGGTGAATAAAGGGTTTTAAAGGCGACCCCTGGCTAATTAGTTTCTACTGAAAGAGTAATAATGGCCATAGGTTCTTTCTAATTACGCTAATTATGTCAAATTCCTCCGAATAGTCAACTTTCAGAGATTGACTACATACTGGAACTTCCAAAAAAATATACCTGGACCTATTTCACTTTCTCAAAAAAAACTTATTAATTTTTCACTGCAATAACTGGAAATAATTCCTTTAAAAAAATATATTTTACTTTAGACTATTTCGGTTGTTTTTATCATCCTAACGTTATCAAAATTTAATATTCGCCTGATATCAAAACGTGAAACAATTGACATTCGCAAACCCTTTGTTTCTGAAATTATAGAAATAATATAAGTCCACCAACGGAATTTATTTTCTCAAAAAAAAATCATATGAAAACAGTCGAAACTAAAAGATGTGTAATGAAATTGTTCCTTTTATGCGATTTGGAACTCCATCACGCTGAAGATTTCGGATGTAAAAATGATATTTAGATCTGTATTCTACGGATTCACTTTATGTAATTTTATTATGATCTCGCATGTAAGTTCGTTATATTTTATTCCTGAGCGTATAAGCGTTGGATTGAGTATTTGTTCACATAGTTACATTTTTGAGAAAGTGAAATAGGTCCAGGTATATTTTTTTTGGAAGTTCCAGTATGTAGTCAATCTCTGAAAGTTGACTATTCGGAGGAATTTGACATAATTAGCGTAATTAGAAAGAACCTATGGCCATTATTACACTTACATACTAACGTGTATGATACATATATATATATATATATATATATATATATATATATTATATATATATTCATATTATATATTTTTTTACAGTTGCGTAATCGTTAAACATTTTTGCGACGACAGCAGATAAATAGTTTGGTTCAATAAATAAAACATTTGTCACTTTAGCCCAACTAACGAATATTATAATTATGGATTAGTAACCTTGTGAATATTTCATAGTCACTTGAATTACAAAAACAGGTTGACTTTTTTTTATTATATTTTTTCTTGCAAAAGTCAATTCGTTCCCCATGACTGATTACTTGTCACTGAAGAATTATCTTTAAATTAATGATAATAATAACCGAAGAGTTATTAAAACGTCCGCAGGTTTCACTTCATCACAAAGACGATATTCGATTTAATGTCTGGAAACGGATAGACATCGTCAGCTTTTCGACAGGCTTTTTCTTTTTTTTTTTTTTTTTTTTTTTTTTCGTCAACAGTCGTTCCCTTGTATGCGATTTGAGTGCTGGCAAATGAGCGCCTTTTCAATGAGGTATGAGGAGCACCAAGAGCGCCCATCCGGTGTCCGATTCCTGCCATTCTCGGAGACGACTTCATCTGAGAGCGGCCGTAATCAACGGTTAAAAGCTTCCGATATGCGCTTATAATATATCTTGCACATCGTTCGGACGTCGTTGAGCCAAAGTCACATTTTACTTTTAAGTCTCAATGATATTTATGAGGCGGGATAAAATATATTTACAATGAAATATATTCACAATAAAATATATTTACAGACGGGGAGAGGGGCCATAAAAGCCGGCGGGTAGTGGCCTAGATGGACAGTTACGGACGCCGAATGTTCTATAAATTCAACGTTGATAATGACGATAAGGAAAGGAAAAAATTCACACGACCTTAACGACATGCTGAACCTCTTTCTCAGAGAGAGAGAGAGAGAGAGAGAGAGAGAGAGAGAGAGAGAGAGAGATCCTCCTCCCACACTTATTTTTCTTCTGAAAAGAACGCATATTTCTAATGCTATCTTGAATTCACATGTGATTTATCAGAAAAAAAAAAAAATTACTGTAACTTATATCACTCGGTCCGAAAGGACAGCGAACCGCGGTATCCTTTATGACAAGTTTTGATACGCTGTTATAATATGAGGCTACAACTCCTTCAGCGAACTTAATGAAAGTTCCCAGAAATCGAGTAAGTTAGACGCTAGACACTGGTTTCTTTTAGCGAACCTTGGTAAGAATATATATATATATATATATATATATATATATATATATATATATATATATATATATATATATATATATATATACACACAGTTTTGTCTATCTATCTATCTATATATCTATATATATATATATATATATATATATATATATATATATATATATTACGTATTTGTTAAATTATTAAATATGGCAGTTTAACATTTTGTTACCAAAGGCGAAGGCATCATAGAGGAAAATAACCGCAGATCAGAAAAATGAGGCAGAAGCATCGCAAATAGCACTGTTTAGTCTAAGCGTCACGCCAAACTTCCATTTAGGATTATCAAAAGGCCAGCTAGATTTGAAGTCACTTTTCATCGATGGTGAGAATTCAACAGTATTAATTGACAGATAAGTTTAATAATCTGTACTTAATTAAAAAGTGATGCGGCAGCATATGATTGAATACAGACACCATAATAAATAGGTCGATTAATTTTTTCTTCTGAATATACATTCTCGTAAGGTCAACGGTTTGTCTAACATTCTGCGAATTATAATTTCAAAATCAACGCCAATCATAATGGAAGCGGGAATGATATCTCCATTTTTCAATTCATAATAAGAGAAAATCTTATGATGGCACGAGGCTAATATCTGTCAAAAAAAAAAAAAAAAAAAAAAGACACGTATCCGTAATTAAAACTTTAATAAAAATCACCCGCCCATACCGTAGCTGAGCCCGATCTGTGAACAAGAAAAAAAAAATGAAAATAAAAGAGCGGCTCATCGGCGAAGAACATCCCAAGCATCGCTGATCATCGGAGCGGCTCGCAAATGAAAAAGCCAATTTTTGCGCCCCCTAAAAACCACCATTCAGCCGCGGAGGTAAACAGCGGTGAGTAAAACGGCGCCCAGAGTGACAATTAGGTTATTTGGCGATGTCGGTTATCACGGGTAGGGCTCTCGCTTAATGAGCGGCCCTTCTTGACCTCACACCGCTGGGGTCAGGAGAGGGTCGCTAGGCTGCTAATCGCCGTGGAAGGGAGAGAGAGAGAGAGAGAGAGAGAGAGAGAGAGAGAGAGAGAGAGAGAGAGAGAGAGAGAGAGAGAGAGAGAGAGAGAGTCAGTCAGTCGGTCGGACAAACCAACAAAGGATTGGGAGTTTCCTCAAAAGAGGAGGTGACGCAGCGCTTATTTTGTAAAATATATATATATATAATACCATTGAGCGGGGAAAAAAAGGGAGTAGATAGATTTCGCAAGAGTTACGGAGGTACCATTTCTATAGATTTTACAAAAGAGTGACAACCAACGAGCACCTGAATGTTTTTACTCCTCGAAATAGCAGACAAAATTGCGAGTGCGGAAGTTTCGAGCCTGGTCAGGTGAGAACAGTACGCTGCCAGTAATGAGGACGACATCGCATTAAAGAACATCATGAAGTTTTGCATTTGTCTGTAGCATTCCGTAAAACCACCATTGTAATAAGGTTGTATTTGGAGGCAGTATTGCTTCAAAATATTTTTCTTCCATAATAGCAAAGAATGTGAGTCGTTATAACAAAACCTGCAATGTCAATTCAGAAATTATACATCATTTTTCATCCATTTATTACGTACACTATAATGGACACAATATCCATAAGCATTCTCTAAATTGTAGCTGGAAATCAAGAGAATATTTGTGGGTTCTTCCTATAGTGATTTATCCAGCAGATACTTAGGCATTATTACCTCCATGCAACTGCAAATATTTATACAAGGATCACACCAGTGACATGACGAAACGCAATGGCTCTGGTCCTTTAATCCGTAAATTTTGGATGTTAGCGCACCTCCTTGGAATTTCCTCTGTGTTTCCTAAACTCAAGTTATCACGTGGACATTGTCACTGTCAATATCATTATCATCATATTAATAAGCGCTAAATAACATAATCATCTATCTGAAAATAATAGCCAGATTTTTCGCGCATTTAAACCGAAATATTTTGATTTGCACCTCTGAGCATCGTAGCGTTTCGACTTATAAACGTTCACAAAATAATAATGTGTAAATTAGGCCTGCGTTGGTGCTGTGCCAAAACTAAAAATCTAAACCAAATATATGTATGTATATATATATATATATATATATATATATATATATATATATATTATATATATATATATATATATATATATATATATATATATATATATATATATATATATATATATTATCTGTGTGCATCGTGCACCTTAACACATAGATAACTTAGGAAGCCTCCACAATCGAACATCAAATATATGCGTAACTAAAGAATAATAACGATCACTCTTATCCTCACCATAACTGTGGTTATTACACAAATAAAGGCTGAAGGTTTATGCTCCAGTTGTGTTTCAGCCACAGTCAAAATTCAGAAGATTTTATATGGAAGGCAAAAGGTAGGTAGAAGGTGCCTCCTACAGAACAGAAATTCCCCAATTATCATGGGAGAACCTCCCTATATGTGATTGGTCATCTCCGTCAGGAAGCCAATGGTCATGCGTCCCCTTTTCAGTTGACCCCCCCACAACCCTATCCATTTTCTACCCTCCTCCCCCCTAGGTAGATCCCCTCCTGCTCAAGCCTTTACCTGGCCACCTCGAGTCCACTGCCTGCGTCCAGTGTCCAGCGAAGCCATGTTTCCACCCCCCCCCCCCCATGCGCTGTCTGCACCCCTCCCCCCAACCCCAACTTTTCCGTTCCTTGTGCCGGACCTTCGGTCATTCCACTATTCCAGTCCGCGTCTTATCCTGAGCATTCCCGTCTCTCCCCCAACTGTGTTTTTCTTGGCTTTTCAGTAGTGTTGATAAATTGAGTACTAAAAATAACAATGGAAAAGTTGTGTCATTTTGTATGGGTCCGTTTATGTTCATTCGCACTTCTCGATTAATAATAAAGTAAGAATTGGCATTTTCACGCAGCATTCATAACATTATAGCGCAGTGTTAGAAGAAATTAACATCGTTCGAAAAGCACTGGATTACATAACAGTTCGCATTTACATCATACTTCTGAATTGTACTGAAATTTTTCTCATAATAGTTACGATATAACAAGTGTCTTTATTTATACACATGCACTTCACGGTCACTTTATCGAATAACGATATCCGGACGAACTGTCAACGCATCGGAATCTATATTCAATGGAAATTAATATTTTGGTCGACCAAATTCGAGGCGGTATGACCAGACGAACCCTTCACTTAATACTTCTAATTAATTTATAATTTTGTGGCAAAACAAATAACTAAATAAATAAAATTGTAAAAAAAAAAAAAAAAACTAATTATAATATTTGGAAAACTATTTCACCGTTCTTCCTGTTAGCATTATTCTGTCCGTCAAACAGTATACGTACAAGTCAAACGCACTTATACGTGAGAATTCTAAACTCAACCTATATATATATATATATATATATATATATATATATATATATATATATATATATATATATATATTTCTTGATCATTCAGGACAGGAAAGATAGCAAAGCACTCGGATGTTGCACCTGCATTCCCAACAAACCTAACACGACGGTAATGACATACAGCAACAGCAATGACAACGTTTATTAACAGGCCGGAGAAGATGTACGGGACAAATTGCATCGCCTTTTATAAGAGCGATGACATCTCGCAGGCCGCATAAAAGGATACTGATTTATTTAGCGCGCCGTGGCCCATTGATGTTATTCTTACCATTGGGGAAAGGAGTGGCAGTCAACGTATTTTCTTTCTCGCCTAAAGGTCTTTTTATTTTACAATTTGCGTACGTCATTGTTACCGTCTTTTTAGTGTTCTTCGTTAGCAGCAAAGTCACGTTACAGTTTCTGCCGTTAAAATTACATGACAAAGGGATCAATACTTTTACACCAGAATACAATTGTTATTGTCGGCGGTGAAAATTAATGACAACTTTTGGTTGATTCCTGACGATATTTCGCAATGTTCTGTGATCATCCTAGACTTTCCTCAAAGGTTATTTTCAAGTATAGCTGAATTACTTTGTAAACTTCACTTCTACCGCACAATTATGATTGGTAGCTGACCCTAAAAACTTAATGTGATATGCTGTTATGAATTAATAAAGAACTTTGCTGTTTACTGCATAGGATACCGAAGTTTCCGTTTTACTTCTAACTTTTAAACTACTCTTGTAACAAAAGCCATTAATATTCACATTTATATGAAAGTATCTTATAAAAAATTACTCTGTATGTGTTTGAACATGAAATATATAATGTCGAAAGGAAGATTCCTATGATGTTCTTTCCTTTATCCTATTCCACGTGAACATTTGTTATATTAAGGACTGTGCGTAAGAACTTCAAGAAATTAAGATCAGACTTTTAATTTGCATTAAAGGCTCCCCGTGCATTTTAACCGCCTTTGGTCATCCTCTCACAAAGCAATAAGTACGGACTTCGTGTACGTGATTTCCCTCCCTGATAGCGCCCCAGAGTCAACCAAAACTTCCAACTACATCCTATTCCCCTCCTTCGAAAACGGAGGGAGAGGCCCTTTCTCAGGCAGAAGTTGACATTTCCTGTCACTTGATGTACCTGTTGCTCGGCGTGATTGATCGACAGGGGCTCGAGGGCCACTTTTACAACACTCGAAGTGTTAGCGCTCTTTGGAGAGCGAGGAGCTCCTGACTTGGTGACATTGATAACATCCGTTCGCTTATCTCTTCT
>NC_061104.1:10556779-10571779 GCF_015104395.2 Macrobrachium nipponense
ATGGGGGCAATTATGAGATGAAATATAGCCTCAGAACGACTGTTGCAGATGTTATTAAGGTAAATGAAATGTAGGCGAGATGTAATTTGGACGCGGACATGGAACGTGACATGACGGATTTTTTTTTTTCGGGCTACATAATTTATCCGAAATTTATGGCACCCATACTTCATTCGTTTAGGGCTGTTCGGATTATTGATTTTGAGCAACAGATTTCAGCGGTGCACTCTGGGGATACTCTCTGAAATGTAATGTATGAAAACTAATTTGATGAGGTTCAATTTATGAAGCCTAGTATATGGAGCTAATTTAATACACCATGTTTAGAGGAGTTTCATTTATGAAACTTAATATATGAAATTAAGTTACCTATTGTAGTCGAATTTATGAAACCTGATTTGGTATATGATACCACATTTAATGAAATTTAGTATATGAAACATTATTTAATCGGATCTAATTTATGAAACCAATTTAATGGAATCTAATCTCCGAAAACTAGTTTAATGAGATTTGATTTGTGAAAACTGATTTAATTGGGTTTAATTTGTGAAGCCCAAGGTACAAAATCTAACTAAACATAATGGAATTTAATTTTAAAACTAGCCATAATGGACTGTAATATTTGAAATCAAACCCAACGGAATCTCATCTAATTTATGAAACCTAATTTCATCGCATCTAATTTATCAAACCTAATATCACGGGATATAATTAACTAAACTTAATTGCTTTTAAGATCATTTATGAAACCTAATTTCTTTGGATCTAATTTATGAGTTCCAATAGGAAGTGTAATTCCCAAGATCAAATTTATGAAACCTAATTTCATTGGACCTAATTTATGAAGTCTGATAAGAAATGTAATTCCCAAAGTAAAATTTATGAAACTTAATTTCATTGGACCTAATTCACGGAATCTAATAAGAAATGCAATTCTCAAAATAAAATTTATGAAACTTAAATTCATGAACCTAATTTATGAAGTCTGATAAGAAATGTAATTTCCAAAATCAAATTTATGAAACATAATTTCATTGGACCTAATTTACGAAGTCTAATAAGAAATGTAATTCCCAAAATCAGATTTATGAAACTTAATAGCCACCGTGGGTGAATTCACTCCGCTTAGAGGTTTCCACCTTTCATTATCCCTGTTAACTTACTTTGAGAAGTTCTCGGGCCGTAAATTAGTTTTTGCTGTTTTTATCCGCTCTCGTCCTTGGGTTATTAACAGCAAGATTTTTTAGCCTTGACGCGAGAATTCTCGCATAATGATTATTCTTTCTTTAATCGTAGTATTTAATTATCTCTTATTTCGTCGCCCAATTCCAGCTGGCAACTCGCCCGAATTCTCGTTGATGTAGAATATGACTTTATCTTTTATTTTTTATGGGGAAGATATTTGGTCGGTTATGGCTGCTATCCAATAAACACGTTTATATATATATATATATATATATATATATATATATATTATATATATATATATATATATATATTATATATATATATATTAGGTATACATATATATTTATAGATTTCGCGAAAAACGTTGATAAAAAATAGCAAACTTCGTGCAAATTCAAAATAATGGGCTTCACCCTTTATTGCGCGAACTCCAGTTCGACTCATTGGTTACCGAAATCCATCCGGTTTATTTTTGTTGGAGGTGTTATAGACGCGATGCGTGTTTGCAATAAAGCCATTGATTGCAAAAAATAAAAACGGTAATCTATAAATTAACTTAGCGCAGAGAAAACAAGCCTTGCTGCCACGCGCAATGAGGTGATGATAATGCGATTTACAAATAAATTCAGGAAATGATGGCTGTGGAACATATGGGTCTTTTTTAAATTTTATTTTATCTTACGTATTTTTTAAATTTTAACTGGAAGTAAATACGTAAGGCTTGTCCGTCAGTTTGCAAGCGTCATGTCATTAAGCTTTTATAATAAAAGCCTAACGTTTTCTTCTATTAAAGTACTTCGTTTGTCATTGCGGTATTCAATATACAATCTCTTGATTGCGATGAATGACGAATAAACTAATGAATGAATCGGTAATGGGCCGAACACTTGGCAGTTGCGCTCATTGGGAGCTGTGATACAGCAGAGGAGACCTATATCGCTTTCAAATGCTGATTGCATTGTAAATCTCTCCCAGGCACAAAGTTGGAGCCCTAGAGTGCTGTCCTCCAATTATTCATTCAAAGCCCCCGTCTTTTTTCCCACCCGAAATTTTGATAGCGGACGCCTGTCGATTAAGCGAAATTGAACCCGGTCGACTGCCCCTCTGACATTGTTGAGGGAAGGATGTAAGCTTGTGCATCGTTCTTCTAATATAATTGCGGCGGTCCTCTTTGTTTGTTTATATCGCTTTTTATATGAGTTTCCTTTAATTTCTGTCATACGGAATGCTAATAGGTGAATTGCCGAACACGGTAAAATCACTGAATTATGCTGAATAATATTCATGTTTATCATCGTGGTGACCTGTAATGAATTGAAAATACCTGTTGTAAGCAAATATTACTATTGTAGGTCATTTTGATTTGACATATTTATCAACTCGCATAATTTATGAAAAAATGCTTAGAAACTCAACGGCGGTTGTCCTCTGAACTTTATTTCGTCACTGACCATAAACTTTGATCACCGACCCATTGATCCCGAGAGATATTTATGAAAAAAGCGCCCTAGATTTGCTCTAGACATAAAGATATCGGTAAGATATCCCTGTGTGAGCGCTCTCCTGCTATGAGGCGGTGAGGACGAGTCAGCCAGCAGAGGGATGCAGCAACAGAATTTCAAAGTCCCCACACTCACAAACTCATCTCACCTTCTGTACCTGTTTCTCTCTCCCCTTCCTTATCTCTTATTCTTTTGAATGCCTTTCGGTTTAGGCTTACGGGCTCTTACGTTGACTTTTTTTTTATTTGTTATTCCAAATAGATCGTTAACTGTCATTTATGTATTCAACCTACATCATTTTAGATTACATTACACAGCGGAGAAGTAGATTTGGTCTAAGTGGCGTATATATGATGAGTGACCGTTTCTTTCAGTCGATTCTGTATTATAAAATTATCGTTGACTCTCGCGTTATTATACAGATAACCTCATTACTGGTTGTATCACATAGCGAATAATGAAACTGGTCATGTAGATGTGCATCCCTGTATAACTAATTCATGTCGGTCGGAAGAATTAGTTTAGTTTCTAAGTTACGTATGAGCTGCGGACCGCTTCATTCTCTTACTATACTATTATGATGACATTTGAGATTATCCCGTTTCTGGAGGTAATAACTTTTATTTCGTGGCGTCCCCGATTATCTGAATATCTCACTGCGTCATATCGTCAGACTCAAAATACCGATATACATTGTGGTCCTTCTCTCTCTCTCTCTCTCTCTCTCTCTCTCTCTCTGAAGCGCGTATCATATTTTCCTGATGAGTAAAAATAAAGAAAATTTTTGATGATATATTTTTAAGAGTATTTATTTAAATTAGAATATGGTTATTTTTCTTGTCCATTCACACTTACATTTTCACACTTTTTGAGTACAACATGGGATATTTAAAAAAAATTATGATCCATATGTCATTACTTTATTAATATCAGTAAGTTATTTCATTTGCGTCAATCATTTTTTCTTATAGAATACGACTATATCATTTAATCTTATATAGTACACTTGTATGTTTCTATACTGCAGTATGCTCAGTATCTCGCTTATACTTATCCATTCAAGATACAGCTACTAAAATTGTTCCAAATGCACTTAAACGTTCTTATATAATACAAAGAAATAGTTGAGAAGTAATTATGCGTGGCTTTGAGTTTTGCATGTGCTTAGAAATATATATATATATATATATATATATATATATATATATATATATATATATATATATATATATATATATATATATATATATAGATATGAGAGAGAGAGAGAGAGAGGAGAGAGAGAGAGAGAGATAGAGAGATTTGATACGGAGATGAGAGAGGAGAGAGGAGATGAGAGAGAGACGAGAGAGTAGAGAGGAGAGAGAGAGAGAGAGAAATTTGGCACACTGAACCAGTAATCGTCCCTGAAAATGAATTCCTGAGGAAAAATCGAGCGCGGACGAAATTATTTCAAGGCTGTCTCCAAGTTCTTATTATCAGTACCAGGAATTTTTCAACGAACCAAGACGAAGCCTCTGTGTTTCTGTGGGTGACAATTTCCTCATGTTATAATATTCTCGAGAATTTGCTTCTGGATTAAGTGCGCGCCAGGGAGCAGCGCTTGAACCCCGCCCGATCATAGTACGGACTTTGTCAACTACTTAATAATGGGCATGGCTCAAAGCGCAATGTTTTTCGTTACAGGAAGTGAGGGGGTGGGGGTGTTGGTCGGGTGGCTGGAGGGGGGATGGAATTCCCGGGGTGGGGGGGAGGAAGGGGTGGGAGTAGCTCTCTTTCCCGACGTCTTTCTGGTCACTGGCCTCCAGTAACATGGGCATTGGAATATAGCTGATATTTAGGTTGTAATACCCATAATTCACTTTTTTTCTTATCCGGTACATTTACATAAGCCAACACTATTCGCTCTCTCTTCCTCAGTGTTTGTATATACGCACACATATTTTATATAAATGAATTTATTTCTATATATGTCTATATTTCTGAATGTAAATATGCATATATAAATGCGTGCATTCATGCAGTACTACATACGTGTATGTATGTATGATGTATGTATGTAGGTATGTATGTATGTATGTAGTATGTGTTTTTTTATGTATGTAGTATATATATATATATTATATATATATGATATATATATATATATATATATATACACATATATATACATGTATCATGTATGTATATTATATATATATATATATATATATATTTACATACATGTATACATGCATACATACATACGTACATACATACATTCATACTATATACACGTATGTAGTACTGCATGAATGCACGCATTTATATATGCATATTTACATTCAGAAACGAAATATAGACATATATAAAAATATTTATTTATATATATATATATATATATATATATATATATAACATACATAGTACATATATATATATATATATATATATATATATAATATATATATATATATCAAACATACATACCTACAGGTGTTCATCAAGATGCTTTCTGTCATCTGTTCACGCTTACCGCTCAAACTGCTGCAAGATTAAAATTTTAGGTTGTCCACTGTTTTATGAAAAATATAGATTAGTCAACATGGTTTTATAAAGTGTTGTCTCTGCAGATGCCTTTGAACTAGCATCAATCTTAATTGTTTGAGATACAAAGTATTTTCCAGTAAACTTGCAGAAAGTGAAATACGTACTATGTAAGTAAATGCAATATTAAATGCAATGTCTAATGTGAAGCGGAGTCTTGGCATTCATGTATTTGTTAGCCTCTATTTGGGATGACCGTGTCATTACTACAGTATTGACTCATAAGACATGATCGCAGCGTACATCAAAGTTTTATAATGTTTCGAAGGAAGAGAAAGAGGACTGAACCAGAAAGATCCAACTTGCCCCAACTCGGGGTGGGGAACACTTCCCAAATTTTGTCATTTACATGGCTTCTGACAAGGGATATCCTGCTGTTATAATGACGTGCGCACCTGTTTTGAATTTTTCTCAGAAATTTTTTTCTAATTCGACAAGGAGTGTAAAGACACCCGCTTTGGGGTATCTCGTAGATATATGTTTTTTTTTTTTTTTTTCGAGGCAGGTTTCGTAATTCGACAGGAAATGCAATGGCCATTACTTGCGTTTTAATCAAAGGCCGAAGATCGCTGAGGGATTACAACCCAGACCTTCATCCCGGTCTAAACATGATGTTATTCTCGTGTTTGCTGTCATTTATAAAAACAGGGACCTTGGGAGGCCATACATAAAAAATAAATAAAAAAAATAATATTGAGGTCTGGCCCACTTAATATCATCTCCATTAGGTTGGGCGATAGTTCTAGTCAGTATCAATCCAGCTTTTTTATTCACCCAAAATTTGCCTATCGAAGATTTTTTTATTTTACCGAAAATCACTTGTTTATTGAGATCTCGATAATTTGAGGAAATAATATCCAGTCACGAGCTTATGCTAAATTACAAAATAGTAAATGAAGTGATGTGTTGAATGAGGAGACGGTTTTTTTCATTTTTTTATAATGCTGAATTTTACAAGAGTAATTTATCCATTTTCTACCTGTGGATAGTTTCGGCCAGATCTAGATGTGTGCAGGTAAAGCCTTGTGTAAGCTCTATATATATATATATTATATATAATATATGGTTATATATTATATATAATTATATAATAAATTATCTATATATATATATATATATACTATTATATATCATACTTATATATATATTATATATACATATATATATATATATATATATATAGATGAGAGAGAGAGAGCAGAGAGAGAGATGAGAGAGAGAGAGAGAGAGAGAAGTTAAGAGGGTATTGTGACTATTACAATTTTATATGTATCTGGTAAAAATGACCAGTAGATTCTACATATATATTTATATGTACGTTTATTATGTAGAAAGAGATAGAGAGATTTGCAAATGTAGTTATGTATATATATATGTACATTGACTTCAGTATGTGGTGTACCTTTTTGGCATACTGTGTAATATTATAGTTGGTGTACGTATATTACCTGCTAATTCTAGTAACATAAATACATGTTTTCATAATTACATGGAGACATGTGCTCTGAAAATCTGACAGTTGTAAGTTGATGGGACACATAAATACGTTGCAGATGTGTGCAGTTGAATCCACCAGGTTATCTCCAAGATATAGATTTTACATATGTTTAAAAAGTCCTAATAAAACTATTATTATAGTTTACGCACCATAAATTACCCCCATTATTAATGAAGACCTGAGGGAGATCTGGTTCATAAATCTCGCCTCGAGACATATCACGTGCTAGTATGCTAATCATTATCATTAAGCTGAATAATATATTCCGTGTATATATAGCTTTTGTGCGTCGCCGTCGTAAATTCCTTCATAATATAAGAACAGATACGGCCGTATCTCATGCCGGTCAGGCGGAACATCGGTTAACTCTAGCCATTAACGAAGATTTATCGTTAGTTGAACGTCCCTATTGCAAATACTACGAAGGTAAAAGAGACTCGAGCGCGGACACTTTCTTCGACGAATCTCTTCAATTGTTTAAATTCGGACGATTCAAAAAAAAAAAAAAAAAAAAAAAAAAAGACATTCGTAAGCTTTTTTTTTTTTTTATTTACTTATTTTTTTGCTGAAGACCAGTAGGACAGGCAACCGAATGTCCTTTTTTCTTGCCCAGACCCGAGGAAAATAAGAAAAAAAAATTAAGGGAAATAAAGAAGGGTGGATCATGCCGGTTGCTATATGGGTATAATTTTTGAGCGCATATACGTTTGCTGGAGATCAAGAGGTCTGACATATCGTATTGTATGCTAATGCTGACGTATATTGTTATGTTTTGACATATGGCTAGCTCGCGTTTTCACGCTAGAACATCTACGCCTTTTATGGCTTTCTTTCATGCTACCGATGTCGGCTAAAGGTGCTTAACACTTGTATTCGTTAACTGTAACGTTCTGCTTGGTGTCGTTCGTTTTTGCTATCATTCTTATTCCTTTTTTTATATTTCGTGTATTGAAATTAAATTTATTACGTCTCTCTCTCTCTCTCTCTCTCTCTCTCTCTCTCTCAAAATAATTTCCGAAACATTGCCGTAGGATTCGATGGCCTCAGTAATTTATTTCTTACATATTCTATAGAATAAAGCTACATATTCGTTAGCATCTCTGTGAAAATAAAATTGTATATTTTCTGCGATGATTTGATTGATTGGGTCATTATTACCAAATAACCTTGGCACCACACAGATAAATGATCGATTATTATCAGAAACAGGTGAGCTCCAGATGAACCACTGATTGATATATAGTGCCATCTCATTATGACATTGTATACTAACTTCGTAAAATAACATAAAAACATTTATATACAGTTGTTCTGCGTTATAGTGGACATTGTATAAGCAGCCACGTGAATAATGAGTGTGGCGCACGAGGAAATGTTAGCTCAAGATTTTAGTGTATTTTTTTTCTTATCAAGGTTGTATTATATAATATAATATACTCAACACCGAAAGAGGTCCGGATATATATATATATATATAATATATATATATATATATAACTATATATATATACATATATATATATATAATATATATATATATATATATATATACTTTATATATATAGCAGGATTAAGCATGAAAGTTACGTAGTTAGATTTTCATACTTGCACAGCTATTATGCAATCCCCCTAGTATTTCTTGTAACCAGGAAATACAAAGACGATTACAGAGTGACGAGACAAACTAGATTTCAAGAAAAACGTGACCGGCATTACTTTCTAAATCAAGCTTGTTCTTTTGGAACTTAGTTAAGGAAATACCGAGGAAATCAGAGAATTCTAAGAAAATATCGAGGAAAACAGATAATTCCAAGAAAATACCGAGGAAAACAGAGAATTTCAGGAATATACCGATGAAAACATAGACTTCCAAGAAAATACCGAGGAAAACAGATAATTCCAAGAGATGCCAAGGAAAACAGAAGTTCTAAGAAAATACCGAGGAAAACAGAAATTCTAAGAAAATAAAGAGGAAAACACAGAATTCCAAGAAAATACCGAGGAAAACTGAGAATTCCAAGGAAATGCCGAGGAAATCACAGAATTCCAAGAATATACCGATGAAAACAGAATTCCAAGAAAATGCCGAAGAAAACTGAGAATTCCACATCTTGGAAGTGAATTCTGTTGAAACTTATAAAAAGCAAGTTGACGCTCGAGTTCGTAACTTCACGTGGGATTGCGCAGGCTGACGTGTGCGGCCAGCGCTGAAGAAGAATGGTGGTGGCAAGCAGTCCATTGTGGGATAAACTTTTAAAGAATGCTGCGCTGCTTTTTGCATTCTACTTTGAAGTTTGTCTGTCCTCCTGTCGCCTCTCAGTTGATCCATTAGGCCAGCTGCCCCTTTTCGTCAATCGAATGTAGCTCGTAGTTTAGTTTCTCAGGGTTTGTTTTCCTTTAGTCATAACCGTATCTGAATACACGCCAGTGTTTGTCAACTATTTCCTTCGTCTGTGAAACATGAATGCATTCTTTGGAGAATACAAATACACCTGCCATTTTCATAATTGCTTTTCATTATTATAATTATTTTGTGTAGGAGAAGGTTCTTCGCTTATTCCTTCTCCAATTTCTTTATTAGGCTACACTATTATTTCGAAAATAATTTTGGAAATATGAAATAAGAATATTACAGTGATATTTGACCCATTTCCACCCACTTCGAAATGGAGAGTAAGATTCGTTGCTGCGTTTGAATTTTTTTTTTTTCTATTTTTTATTTTTTTTTTTTTTTTTTTTTTTTTTTTTTTTTTTTTTTTTTTTTTTTTTTTAGGAATTTCTGACACCACCTGCTGTACACCTGAGAAACGGTCGTGTTTGGTCAGCGTAATAACCACTCGCCTTGCTTTGTTGCACCTCTGGTTACTAAGAGCATTTTTTTTGTAGGTACCTTTCCCTGAAGAGGAGATGAAGGCATCTTGACCACCATATCGCCAGTGACTTTGTTTCAACAGGGTTCGTCTTTATTTATTAATCATTTTCATCATTTTCTCTTTTCAGAGAAATTTATTCTATTTTTTGCCCGTTTATTTTAAAAGCAACCGGTCGTTTTTGCCGGGTTCAAATAATCTCTAATAATAATAATAATAATAATAATAATAATAATAATAATAATAATTCAACTCATATTTGCGTCCGATTGCAAGAACCTCAACTAATACAAAGCCACTGTGAGGGTCACTGGTCAGCATTGCTTTATTGAAATCATCATATACCTGGAAATGACGAAACGTTGTTAATACTTTTTTTTAACAAGCTTAAACTTAAAAGACTACAGGTTAGTTCCACGAAAGATTCCTTTATTGCTTTAAAATTAAATTTATTGGCCATTTGAAAGAAATAATTTTTATGAAATCTTCATTAAGTTTGAGTACTGTGATCAGATTATATATATATATATAATATATATATATATATATATATATATATGATATGTATGTATATATATGTATATATATATATATATATATATATATATATATATATATATATATATATTGCGCGTGTAGAGAGAGGGAGAGTATAAATGGTGAGCGGGAAGGACTTGAATTGGAGATCTCTGCGCCATTGTCATGGTGATTGGCGTTTCAACACACACACACACACACATACAAATCTACACTTGAGAACTTTTCCGACTCATTTTCTCATGATTGCCAAGTGTGAAACGAGCACTAAGCGTTGCAGGTTCTATGCAGAGAAAAGATAATTGGCGCCTACGCCTGGCAGTAGGTGACAATGATTGCGATGATGTTTCAAGTGGCGGTCATTTTTTTCTCTCAATGACGCACAGTTTCCCATCAGTTCCAAGAATATAATTTCTAATGGGCCTTGATGTTATAGTTCCTATGACACCTTCTAATTATCCACTTATCGTGTGATTGCTGCATTCCGTTTTATAATTGCTTAAGAAGTGGTATTAGCGTTTCATGTCAGTGCGTGCTGGTGTGTGTGTGTGTGTGTGTGTGTGTGTAAGATAAGACACACACATATATATCGCAATTTAATAGTTCAATAGTGATTGTCTGCAAGCATAAGTCTCTAGGGTTGTGGTCGCCATCGTCCAGCTTGGGGCAAACCTCTCTTGCCTCTATAGTAGACCTTTTAAAAAATAAGAAATAAAATGGCATTATAAAAATTCTTCTGTACAAGCTTGGTACAAGATTATAACGTCCCCAGGCCCGGAACTTGCGTAATCGGCCTGCTTTTATATTTGACGGTTTTTGACGGTATGGTTACGTTTGCACCTATGCAAATGATGCATGCATGTCTGCATCGGTGTGTGCTTGTTGTATGTGCATAGTAGACACAGCGGTAGGTTTATTTAACATCTGTGACCATTGGAAATGAATGCCCCCATCGTTTCTGTATATATAGAAGTCTTAGTCACTCGAGTCCAGCACAGACTAAATAGAAAAGAGAGAAGTTTCTTTAGGTGACAAATCTCAACTGTAACACCTAATGGCATCTTTAGGTTACAAATCTCAACTGTAATATGCAACGGCGTCTGAAACAAACCGTCCGTCACTCGCGACAACCAGGCGACTGGAGTGTGTCACCGAGCGGAAAATTTCCCTGGGATATTTTTCAGGACACGCGATATCTTATTTGTATCGTCCATTAGAATCTTATCTCGAAAGCTGTTTGTTCAGGTTTTGTGTCTTAAGTGTTCATTTAAGTCGAAAGCTTAATCTCCCGTGACGTCCAGAAACTGAAAGAGACCTGTCGCCCGGCTCTTATTTCAGACTGCGACCGAGAATATTAATGAATTTATTTAGTCATGTCATTTAGGAGAGAGGTTAGCCTCTCTCTCTCTCTCTCTCTCTCTCTCTCTCTCTCTCTCTCTCTCTCTCTCTCTCTCTCCTTTTTCATGGGAATTTATTTTGATCTATTCGTAACCATGAGAGACAGAGAGAGATGTTTTTATGAAAATTTATTTTGATCTATTCGTAACCATGAGAGACAGAGAGACAGAGAGAGATGTTTTTATGAAAATTCATTTTGATCTATTCGTAACCATGAGAGACAGAGAGAGATGATTTTTATGAGAATTTATTATTGATCTATTCCGTAACCTTGAGAGAGAGAGAGAGAGAGAGAGAGAGAATCTGTTTTTTTATGGGAATATATTTTGATCTATTCCGCAACCTTCATAGAGAGAGAGAGAGAGAATTAATTCCGGTGTGTGTAACCTTCAAGCGAAAGAGAGAGAGAGAGAGAGAGAGAGAGAGAGAGAGAGAGAGAATTGCATGATACTGTAAGGCATTAGGACGTTTGCTTGACGTCACTCGTTGTCGCCATCACACTCAATGACCGTTTTCCTACTCAAGTGGTTAGATATTTTTTTCGGTGAAAGGAGTCAACAGACCTTGATGTATTCAACCAAGCAAGGAATTTTCTTAGTCGTGTTCTCCTCTTTAATTATGACCTTTGGTATAGTTGCTGTATTATTATTATTATTATTATTATTATTATTATTATTTTATTATTATTATTATTATTATTATTATTATTATTATTTGTGTTGTTGTACATCTACATTCTGTCGACTTTATATTTAATATTCTGCCATTATTATTATTATCATTATTATATGATGATGATGATGATGTGATGATGAGATGATGATGATGTGATGATTATTATTATTATTATTATTATTATTATTATTATTATTATTATTATTATTATTATTATTATTAAACAGTTGCCGTACCTCTATGAAAGTCATTTTATAAACGTGTATCTTGTATCTTTCTACAACAGCCGGTAATGAACAATTTTAATCACAAAAAAGTTAATTAACCTTCGGGTTGTGTATAAGGGACTGATGAATGCCCACCACCTTTCATATTCGTTTTGTTTCATTGAGTGGTTAAGTATTACGAGTTGGCTGTCAAGCAACCGCGTGAATTCAGAACATTCAAGCAAAAGTAAAATCAATACAGGTCTTTTAGGTATCACACAACTCGGAGGATAAGTGCCATGGTTATGCATGCATATACGTATTACGCTTATGGGCGTGTAATAACTGCATTATTGACTGTAGTATGATATCCGCCTGATTCTTATTCTAATGTTATTAATTGACTCGCCAAAGTAATACGGTACGAGGAACTAAATAATAATAATAATAATAATCCAAAGAAACCTCATAATCACATGAGTTAGTAAAATAAAATGGAAAAGTAAATCCACAATAATATGTCTGATCTTGTTATTTAAAATACAAAGCAGAAAGCTTTCGAAGACCTGCACGGTCTTCCTTGTCAAGGAGGACCGTGCAGGTCTTCGAAAGCTTTCTGCTTTGTATTTTAAATAACAAGATCAGACATATTATTGTGGATTTACTTTTCCAATAATAATAATAATAATAATAATAATAATAATAATAATAATAATAATAATAATAATAATAAAGGATGGTGGTATTGGAAGTAAAGATGAAAGTATAAGTAGTAATAATGATAATAATAACAACGATGTAATAACAATAACAGGAAAGAAATGGACGACGAGGGCCAAGAAGGAACAATGAGAAAGATTCATCAAGCACCTGAACTTCGTCGCCTTCTCCTCCTCCTCGTCCTCCTCCTTCTGTAGGGCAGAACATTACAGCGGATACGACTTCGAGAAGATTATACGAATTAAAGGCGTTCGGGTACCACGAAACCCCGGAGTTTTTCGTAGCATTTCTCGGAATTTAATGCCTAAGTGAACTCGTGAGTGTTATGCATTACATGACGGAGTGAATCCGGCTCTCCGACCTGCCATGTTATGACACTGGGGACTTCGCCCTCGGGAGCTTTTTTCAACCAGGTCCCCCCTCCCCCCCCCTGGGGAAGAGTGGCAGCAGCAGGGGAGAGAGAGAGAGAGAGAGAGAGAGAGAGATGGAGTCATGGGTTCCCGTCGGAGGACCTCTTGCGGGTGGGAAATGGGGCTCTGGGTGGGGTGAGAGTGTTTGTGATGAGGCCATGTAGATGGAGATGCAGAAAAAAAAAAAAAAGAACACAGAGAGATTAGATTATTCTTAAAGGGGCCTTAGAGGGTTTGTGTGGGAACTAAGAGAGCTGGAGAGTCTGTGTTATGATAATCGTACGAGGAAAGATTCTGGGACGAACTGAGTTCCCGTGAAACATACGGATACAGATTTTTTTTTTTCTCACATGTCAAGGAATTGTTTGCTTTAGATAATTTCCGTGAGATATTAATTATCCTAAACAGGATCAAGTCCTTAAAATTCCATTTAAGATGTGGAGGTCATTGCGTTTCTTTAACTGAGCAATTGATACATATTGAATATGTATTAAATCTGCATTATCCGCAATAAATTTGTATTTCTACTGGCCATTTTAATATTCGTTCGCAATATGATTAAGAAATATAATTTAATGCCTTAACTTTTTGGGTGTTAATGAAAGTTTTTCGTATATCTGTGCTGTACATTCATTTTATCATTACATTTTTAATGTTTCTTCTTTTTCATTAAGAAAACATTGCTCATTTATACAACGTTAGGAACCGCGCAGTGACATAAAATGTTCCCAAGAGGTTTCTGAAAGGCATAAATAGCAGCATCTGACTGAAACTGACAAAGGATTTTCTGGAATTGAAAACTATAATTTTCTAGACAATTGCAGCGTCCTACATTTGACAGGTGAATCACCGATTTTTTTTTTTTTTTTTTTTTCTGAGTTTTGTGTGTAATTCGTATTGTTTTTGTTGATTAGTGATAAACAAATTTATTAGCAGTCTTCGATTCTCGTAGAACAATCTCCTTGAACGGCTCATTTCCATAATTACAGAATCTTCCCCCTCCCCCCACCCCCCACCCCGATTTCGCGCGGAGAACGATGACTTCATCCGCGCTGAGAGACGCGACCCGCAGACTGACAGGAACAAATCCGCTGCGGAAAATCGGAGAGCGTCAGACCTTTTCCTCTCCCTTTCCGTAGTAACATAAAAATGGAGATTCTACTTTTGTTCCGAGATGCCGTTGGGCTTTTCAGCTTTAAAGTCTCCAAGTCTTGAGTTTCCTTCCAAGTCTTGGGAGACCCTTTTTTCTTTCCCAGGCTTTTCTTCGCGGCAGCTGTAGTCGGTTACTTTTATGGGAGCAAAGAAAGGGGGGGAGGAGGAAGAAGAAGAGAAAGGAAGGGGGGGATCGCCCGAGTCTCTCTCTCTCTCTCTCTCTCTCTCTCTCTCTCTCTCTCTTCTTGCTAAGGT
>NC_061104.1:10574279-10576779 GCF_015104395.2 Macrobrachium nipponense
CTTTTCGCAGTGTATTCTTAAGAAAACTAGTGATTCTTACAATTTAAAATTTTAAACTCCACTAGTTCCTTTCATTTCAAGTATATTTTTAAAATGATGAACATTACGCAGCAAGAATAATAATAAAAGTGCCAGAAAAAATGCATTTCATGTCAGCAGCCAATCGCCGGAAAAAAATGGAATGGATAACTCTTTTAAACCTCCCTGGATCAGGCGTTATGCAGTCTGTAATCATCTACATGGCAGTGCGCAATAAGAATGGCACATGTCAAAATGGTACACGGAAAATGGCGCAGGTAATACAGACACGGGTAAAAATGGCGCAAGTGGGAAAACTTGGAGAAAATGGCACATTTGATTTAAGCAGTAGCTTGGTGTAGTTTGTTTAAAAACGGCTTAAATGGGAACTACGATTTCGTATAGTCTTTATACGAAGTGTTGCATGTAAAGGCAAAAGAGAGACGCTACGAACCAGCCTGCAAAAACATAACAGCGACCCACAAAAATGACCTCACAAACAGCTTGTTGATTCTTTAATAAGCAATTACGTCAAACCAATGTACTTTGGTCATACATACAGAAATACAGACGGCAGGTACACACACACACACACACACATCAAATTACCATGGCACAAAGAATGCGGTGGAGTGGTTGCATGTATATTTTCCTTACTTTATCCATATAATTATTTTTCTCTAGACTAATGCTGTGCTAAAAGAAATCCATTACCCCTCACCTATGGGTGATAAATTTAACTTAAGATCCTCTTGAATAACTTCATAACATCATCATGGGATCATCTGATCGTCTGAAGACGACAACATAGTAAATCGCCTTGGATGAAATAAATCTATGTATATATAACATACATATATTTACATATTATGTGTGAAGTAAGTTGTAATGCTTACGAAATTTTCTCTCTTTTTCGATTTTGATAAGGTGATCATGATCCTATTTCTTCTCGCGAGGTATCTTGCGACCTTCATATACTTCATTTATGTCACTGTTTCTCTTGTATTCGATATTTTTCTCTCGTCAAAATCCTGCCTCCAACAGAATTTCCTTTGTCAGCGTCATCACATCTCTCTCTCATCTATCTCCTCCTCTATCCCCCTCCTTTCTCTATCTCTCTCCTCTCTCTCTCTCTCTCTCTCTCTCTCTCTCTCTCTCTCTCTCTCTCTCTCGTATTTTTTCATTATTCGATACAATGGTATTGTGATACTGAGTCCACTATTTGTTTTCCCTTTCATCATTTCCCTGTCTACCATCTCCATCCATTCTCTCTCTCTCTCTCTCTCTCTCTCTCTCTCTCTCTCTCTCTCTCTCTCTCGTGTTTTTTTTCTTATTCGATGTAATAATCTCTTGTGATATTCAGTCCGCTATTTATTATCCTTCCACCATCTCTCTCTCTCTCTCTCTCTCTCTCTCTCTCTCTCTCTCTCTCTCTCCTGCTCTTGGTCTAATAGCCCGCCCGGGGCTACGTTATAACAAGGGAATTAGATGCAACTTTGTAGAGTATTATTGGAATGTCGGGACAGTCCTACCTGCGTCAGAGGCAGTCATCCAACTGACAGTCTTCCGTCGAAACTAAAGACTTCAGAAAACAGTTAGTAGTAAAATAAAATAGTCATAATGAGATTAAAGCAGAGCTATTTGGAAACATTGTCTTATAGGCGATGGAAGTTCGAGCGGAACTAAAAGAAAAAAAAAAAGAAAACTTGGTTTAAAGAAGATATTCTGCAGAGAATGGAAAGACATTTTATTTCTCATTATTTTTCTTTGCTTTTTTTATCACAATCAATAAGGACTTCAAGATATCATCTCCGTCTACCTCTACTGTTGAGTTTTATAATTGAAAGCAAAGATTGATACAGTTAAGGAGTATCTTGATGGTTTCACTATTTGTTCTGTTGTTGTCCTACACACACACACACACACACACACACACACACACACACACACACACACACACACACACACACACACACACATATATATATATATATAGTATGTGCAACTCAAACTATTAAGCTACTTCTTTATACGTAAATCAAAAGATGGTAATAATTAGTATTGTTGTATCATGCTGAGGCGGAAAGATACTATGTTGTGTATCGACACTGGACCGTTATAATCTTCAATTACCTATTTTTTTTCAATACTTGGTGTACTGAAAGCGAGCCTTAATAAATCTTTATAATGCTTTGTAGCACGGTTGATGTTTTATTATAATTATAATGAAATATACATGTTTGTTTCGACACTTAAGAACCCGTTTCACTACCGATTATTCATAAAACAAAAACAAAAAAGATTAGAATATTTTCATTACTTACAATAACTACGTATTCTGTAGGAAGCTGCCACTTGACTAACATTTTCAGATATAGCGAACGGAATCTTAACTAAGATTTTTCTTTGTCAATATATATATAGGGAAATGCAGGCAGATGTAGTACAGTTAAATTTTATATAAATAATTTCATAAACAAAA
>NC_061104.1:10584279-10604279 GCF_015104395.2 Macrobrachium nipponense
TTTATGATGATGATACGAGAAATTCTTAAAGCCAAAACAATAAGTAATGTCTCGTGTGAACTTCGAACTGCATTATTCGGACTCTGTCGACGTCGATTTCGGCTATTTCAAAGGCTCTGGCATCTACAAGCGTCGGAAAATGCATCATTGATCAAGGGATGTGTTTGGTCTTACTACCCTGATTTAGCCACTGGATTATTTCACTCGTTCTTAGACATTCGTCTGGTTTTTCTATCTCTGATCTTTTCTTTATGTGGTGATCTAGCCAGGTTTTTTTTTTTTTTTATACCCAAATGAAAATATTTGTTCCTTGTATTCTCTCTTCTTTTGGCAGTTTAGCTGGTGTTTTATATCTCATTCTAATGAAACTTTTTCTGTTAATATTGTATCGTCACTTCTTTTCGTGGCGATTAAATCAGTGTGTTATTCGCCATTTTCTTTCTTCTCTTCCTCTTGTGGAGAGTTACCTTTTTTTCATCTCTAATATCCTTTCATTTCATTGGTCATATGCTCTTTATTCATTTCTTTGCCTTTTTGCCGGTTATTGATACTTCATTCATATATATATATATTCTATATATATATATATATATATATATATATATATATATATATATATATATATATATATATATATGTATATATATATATATATATATATATATATATTATTCGTCATTTTTTCCCTCTTTATATACCAATTAATTCTGTTTGTATCTCATTCGTGTTAGAAATATCTTCGTTTGGTTTTATTCTCCATTTTTTCTTCGTTATTATTTTCGTTGAAATTTAGTCAACGTTTGATATTTCCTTTTCATGAGAGGCCCTTGTATTTTATCCGCCATTTTCTCTTCTTTCTTCGTGTGGCATCTCGCCCGTGCGAGGCCGACGTTACTTTCTTGAAAGAATTATTTCCACGACTTTTCACTCGTTTCCTAACACGGCATGCCCATCAAAATAAATGAGGTTTAGCACCTACACGGTGTTTCCGCCGATCCATCAGTTATTTAGCGCAGAAATTGTTTATCAGGGCAAGGGAGGCGTGAGGACATTCAATTGGGTATTCGAAGGCCCTGATCAAACATTAACTTTTATTCAATCGGATATTTACCAACTCGATCTTACCACTGTGTTCGGGTTGTTTAGGGAAGGTTGGCCTCGTGCAGTTTTCATAATGACGATGGTAATATTCATTGGGATTTGAGGTTTAAACACAAAACTGCTATGAAATATTCAAGGCCTTGTTTATGCTACCTGACCAATTTCATGTGATACTGATGTCTTCTGATATGTCTGATATGTGTCGCCAGTTTTTTTGTTTTTTTAATCAGGGGTAATAATATGTAGGGCGCACAGGTTTTACGAAACCAGCAGGAGCGGGACACTTTTGTTTTCCGAAAAGTACCTAGAGCAGGGTACGTCTCTTAGCAGGAAGCACTCTCTGCTGCATTTCTATGAAAGAAAATCACTGCTTTCAAAAATTACCAGTTGGAGCACATCAGTGGTTCTGGAGAGTTCGTTTACCACAACATTCTTAGCAATCCCTTCATTAGAGCACGTACTCTACACCAATTCTCCCCTTAGTACCTAGAGTACAAAAATTACCCGCAAATAAGAACCACTTTTTTCCGGTTGTATCATTATGAGGTGCCAACGCCATGACGAACTTACAAAAATTTTACATCGCCTTTGTTTAAGAAAAGAAAAAAGGAAACAGGTAATCCATCTAAGTGGTGATTTACTGGCTCAATTACGCGATGTGGAAATGACCAACTGCTCTGTAATTTACTCTTTGATTCAGGTATTTTCAGACGGCATTACATGTTACTGTGAATCCGATGATCTTGGTTTTCGGCAAGAAGACTTTCATTAAGGTTCAACTTTTCAAGGAGGACCCGGTAGCTTTGGCTTGATGCTCTGCAAAGATCACTGAGCGGTGCCATTACCATTGTTGTTATTGTAGCGCCAGTTTACAGGTAATATCAATCAGTTAAAATCAGTTTGTAGAAGGGCGGTGTTTGGGTGATCCAAATGCTCAAGTTTCCAACTTCAGATTTGGCTGAATTTTTTTTTTAAAGGGGTCGGTTAACTAAATTTCTCATAATAAGATTTTCAAAGTTTGACAGTTTCTGAATATCAACGTATCTTCTTCTTTGAGAGAGAGAGAGAGAGAGAGAGAGAGAGAGAGAGAGAGAGAGAGAGAGAGAGAGAGAGAGAGAGCAACCCTACACACACACACACACATATAATATATATATATATATAGATATATATATATATATATATATATATATATATATATATATATATAATATATATATAGTCAGTCTCAGGAAGTTTTTCCTCCATAATTATACGGCCAACTTTCTATGGTAAATTTAATATTTTTGTATCCCTGTATGACCTTCAAAAGCACTAAAGGAAAAAGCTCTAATCTCACTCCTGATTGTAGGTTCAAGTTACTTTTATAAAACAAAAACTTAATTGTTGCGAGTTATATTTTGTCGTGACTTTTCGTAAATTTCCTATTTGCTTGATTTCACTATTTGATCTTCTATTAGGGAAGGATGGTTTCGAATTACACGCCGGAATATAGGATCAAGCGGACGTTTGCCAAAGATAATGATAATGATTATGACGGTTGCTCGTAGGCGAACGTGTCTGCTGGATGATCGGCCACCCCCTGGAAATAGAGCTGCTCGTCTGGAAGGCGTTTCCAGACAATGGGAAACAGTAGTCTTTAACGTTAGCGAGGCGTTGTTAATGGGACGTTCGGAAATGGTACTGCGAGAGGCAGTTCATCACTGGAAACGATTACAGCAAATTGTTGGAAAGACCATCAGCGCTCAGGAGCTGTTCGGGGGAGCGTTCAATAATTCGCACGGTGCGGCAGTGTACCGCTCTGGAGTATTAGTGGAGGCGGTTGTTGCAACGCGGTGGTCTCTTACTAAATAAATATATTCTCCGAAATGTAATAGACTCTGGCAAGCGTAAGCACCTGACGTGTGGATTCCTCCACCGTCCTCGATTTTGAATGTGTGTTTTCATTTTTTATACACTTTTTTTTGTTTTTTTTTTTACAGTGGGAATGGGATGTATAGATAAATAGAATTTATATCCCTTTTCTGATATAATTACGCCTAAATTTTGTTCCTGGTTATGTGAAATGAAATTATTTACACCACATAATTTTCTTATCACTTTAGTAGTTGCCTGACTACAGAGATAAATATTAATCACGATATAATGAGCTTCGGTGTTGCCTATATGTTGTTTAGGGAATTTCACAGACTTGGGTCTTTCATTCTCTTTATCTGTGTGTGTGCTCGATTGATTCTTTTTTTTATTATTATTATTATTTTTTTATTTATAAAGGACCTTTCCTTTCTGCTTGTGTGTGCTTGCCTGTCCAAAAGCAGCACAAGTGAACAGACAGCTGCAATACCCAGACTACTACTTAATATTATGACAAGAGTGAATGGAAACAGATGCCATTCTTTGAACTTGTTTCGAGACCGCAAACGAGGCTGCATGGCAAATGGCTGCCTGTCTCCTCTGATTGATTCCATGTCGCAAACAAAGAGGAAAAGCCTTCTTCAACTTTGACCACCCTTAAGATTTTCCACAATTAAAACGACATTTTACCTGTTTGCTTATGTTCCGAAAGATATTTCCTCCCAAAAGCGGTGACCCGTAAAACTATTTTTTGAGGATATTATTTCGTCATCGAAGTTTCATTTATTTTGAAATTTCAAGGAGGTTATCACCCCACAATCGGACGAGTCCATATATTATAAAGGGTGTCTTAATATATATGGGGAGACTTTTTTTTATCGAATTAAGGAGACAATTTTATAATGTCAAATGAACCTGATTGGAAAGGCAATGACCCACCTTACAAATTGCTATATATATATATAATATATATATATATATATATATATATATATATATATTATATATATATAGATATATATATATATATATATATATATATATATATATATATATATATATATATATAATCTATATATAATATCTATTTTTCTATATATATATATATCATATATATATTATATATGTATATCTAATATATATATATATATATATATATATAATATATAATATATATATATCTATTATATATTATATATATATATATATATAGATATTTACATATATATATCTATCTCTATATATATATGTATATAATATATATTAAAATATATATATATATATATATATATATATTATAGATATAGATATATATATGTAATAGGACATATATATATATATATTATATATATATATATATATATATATATATTTATAATACCTATATATATATAGATATATAGATATACAGATATATAGATATATATCTTATATATATATATATATATATATATATATATATATATATGTACACGCATTAAGCTACAAATGCCCTTTTAATATGTAATTCGCTCTACCTCAGAATTTATATATCTTCATATATATATATGTTAACTGAAAGGGAATTTTTAGTTGATAATAATTTCGTCGGCTCCCGGGCGCCCACACGGTGATGTGATCAGACTCATATAATATAATTATATATAAATATTATATATATATATATATATAATATAGTATACATATATATTAAAATATATATATATAAAATATATATATTACATATTATACATTTGCCGTAGTCTTTTTAATAATCAGTTTCATATTAAATGCTAATGTATTTGTGGCCTCTTGTCGTTTGGAAGCAACATTAACATTTTTCGAATTTCCTATTTTGCATATTATTTATTAAATATATATATATATATATATATATATATATATATATATATATATATATATATATATATATATACGGTATAAATTTATTTCAGTAGCTACGTGTTCATATATATGTAAATGTATAATTATTATGTATATTATATATATAAGATTTAATATATACACATACTCTCTCCCACATGCACACGCACACCTACATACATACAATGTATGTAGGTGATATCTTTATATATAATATAAATATATATTATATATATATACCTATTAATTATACTTACTATATATGATTATTGATATATATAAATTACATCCCAAGGTGAAACAAGGGAAAACTTATTGTTTTGACCGTGGCCTTTCCCTCCTTCTATTATAAGTTAATTATTATATTATTATTATTACTCACTAATAATATATAATATACTGTTATATGTAATATTATATATTATGTGTGTGGTGTGGTGGTATAATTATATATCATAATATATAATATAATATTATCTATATAATATATATATATATGGATATATATATATATATATGATATATATTATCACTATATACTTTCTTATATATATATATATACATATATATATGTATGTATAGCGTGTATATATATATATATATATATATATATATATATATATATATATATATATATATATGCACGTGGCCTGGTGAAAGAAATACGAAATAATTGCATGCGTGAGAACTCATTTATTCGTGTCAGATGTCTTATTTGAAAAAGAAACATTTATTCGGGCAAATAGCGGAGCCCGAGTCGTAAAATGTTCCGACTGCCCACGAGGAAATTTGAAATATAAAAACACGAAAAAGGCGGATATGGCTCGTGCAATTATACCCCCGGCCGCTGCATCGTTGATTGATTTCAGCCAGATCTTGATATCAGTTCCGACGAACGCGGCTCCGTCGACAAGTCGGTCTCGTATCGACACGACCCTTATCCTGTCGACGGAGTTCGAACATTTCGAAATGTGACGGTACGCTGAAGAGAAGTGGTGGAAAGGAAAAGTGTTTTGACAGCATTCTTTTCTTCTTCTTCTTCTTCTTCTTCTTCTTCTTCTTCTTCTTCAATATGGTAAAACGAAGTTGCTCTAAATACTTTCTTGAACGCACACGTGAACGTTTTAATTTATTTTATATTCTTTAGTTTTGCTTTATCTGCAAGATTAAATATTGTTTGCATTTTGTTAATAATTGTGAGATGATAATTTGATATGCATATATATATATATATATATATATATATATATATATATATAATAATATATATATATATGTGAATTTTATTCAAATATGTATGTACATGTGAAGATATGACAAAAGGATATATATAATATAAATATATATATATATATTATATATATATATATATATGGTATGTATGTATGTATGTATGTATGTATGTATGTATGTATGTTTTTCATGTATGTATGTATGTATTTTATATATATATGTGTATGTATGTATGTATGTATATGTATGTATTATATGTATGTATGTATGTATAGATAGATAGATAGATATAGATAAATAGAGGGATATACGAATATATGAATATATATATATATATATATATATATATATATATATATATATATATATATATGTGTGTGTGTGTGTGTGTGTGTGTGTGTGTGTGTGTGTGTGTGTGTGTGTGTATGTGTGAGTGTAATGTGTGTGTATAATGTACTATAAGTAGGAATTTAATGCTAATTTTCAAATAAAGAAAAAGTCAGATACATTCTTTTCCAAATCTCGTCGTTCATTTAGTTGTTCGAAGAATTACTTACGACGGTTGACGAAATTGAAATATGTTCAAACAGAAATTACAATGATTTCGGGCAGTGGCTGTAATAATAGAACATGTTTTGATATTCTACCGAGTGCTAAAAGTTGTTATTTTTTCAACTTCTTTAGCACATCACATCGATTAAAGGTCAACTCAAACTGCCCTTTCAGGTTTTTGATTAATGATAAATTTGATCTATAATCATGCACAGTACAATGAAAGGTTTATATATTCTTATACAAAGAGGTAATGATATATGCTTATGGTCGATCTTAACAATATATATATATATATATATATATATATATATATATATATATATATATATATATATAATATAATGATATATATAAATATAATATAATTAATATTTAATTTAATATATATATATATATAATTATATATAATGTGTATATATACATATATTTATATATTATTATCTATATATAATATTAATATTAGATATATATATATATATATTTATATGTGTGTGTGTGTGTGTGCGTGTGTGTGTGTGTGTGTGTAATGTATTTACATATATATGTATATATTTTATGTATGAGAGAGAGAGGGAGATAGATGCTACGGGCAAGTAAACTAAATCTACAAATATTCATGTATTAGCAACCACATTGATGTATGGTATATGCGTGTTTAGAAGACTTAAAAGAATATATTACTGATGACCGTGTAATTGTAAAATGAATCTTTGAATATAGAAGGATTGCCATGCATTTCGTGTAATTCATGTTTATGATAAGATATGTAACCAAAGAATATGGGCGCATGTTTGTTGATGAATTCAGGTTTATGCACACAATTTATACACCAGTTGAGGTATTATATAAAAGGAAAATGGGGAGTTTTGACCATTCACATTCTCATTAGGGGAATTATGTCGCTCGGCGTAAGTGGCTGTGATATATGTGGGCCATAAAAGTTAACAAAAAAAAATGTAAGTCGTAGAGAAATGGTTTTTAATATGCTGAAAAACTGTTGGCCCGGTCTACCTCAAGTGGTAATTATATTTGAATCTTTTTCTTTATGTCTTGTTTGAAGGTATTTAAGCGGTTTATTGACGCTACAAATACTTTCGTAAGTGTGGGAGTCATGTGAATAATAATTTGCAGTTGGTTAATGATAACCAATTACAAATTATTATTGATAATTACAGTAATTCAAATACAAGCAGTGCGTATGCACACCTCTGTGTGTGTGTGTGTGTGTGTGTGTGTGTGCGGTGTAGATGTTCCTTTTATTGACACCAGAAGATATGCCATAAAAGTGGGAATCTAGTAAAAATATTGGTCAGCCCATCAGAGTAATGACACCTCAACTCTGACCTTTGATTCCCCCAGTCGTCGTCGTCCGCCGTCATCGACACTTAGAGCGAATATTTGGGTTCACCTGTCAGCGACGCCATCGAAGTACCGATTGAACGTGGCCGGGGATGAACACACGGTCCCCGAACGATAGACTATATTACAGTCCAATACATTTTGCGCCATCATACAAGCACTGCACATTGTTTAATCATGTCTGGTACAAAATCGTACTTGCAACGCCATAAACAATCATGCTGGAAAAGCGATGTCGGAACATGCGCAGCCAGCGTTCAATCACCTGCCTACACGTTTATTTCCTCGCTTTGCCCAGCGACGTGTATATATTCCGCTTTGCATTTTGTATCCCATCAGCATTTATTTGCGTCCCTTATGTTTAGCTGCACAGTCCAGGATGGTGCTTTCTGTGTGTTTTTTTTATTGTTTTTTATTAGATAATTTATACTTTTTGTATCCATTAGAATGAAGTAAGAAACATGTTTTTCTCTAAGATTATAGTAAGGAAAGTTATTATTATTATTATTATTATTATATATATATATATATATATATATATATATAGATATATATATCTATATCTATCTATATATATATATATATATATATATATATATATATATATATAGTATTATTATATATCTATTCTATATATATATATATATATATATAGATAGATAGATAGATATAGATATATATTATATATATATATAGTATATCTATATATCTATATCTTATCCATATATATATATATATATATAAATTTCTATCTATCTATCTATATATATATATATATAATATATAGATAGATAGATAGATAGATATATATATCTATATATATATATATATATATATATATATATAGATATATATATATAGATATAGATATATATATACTATATATCTATATATCTATATATATATATATATATCGATATAGATATAGATATATATATATATATATATATATAATCTATATCTACTATCTATATATATATATCCTATATATATATATAAAAATATAAATAATAATAATAATAACCTTCCTTACTATAAATCTTAGAGAAAAACATGTTCTTACTTCATTCTAATGGATACAAAAAGTATAATCTAATAAAAAACAATAAGAAAAAAAAAATATCATATAATATCTATTATATATATATATATATATATATAGATATATATATATATATATATACATAAGATATATATATATCTATATATATAATTATATATTATATCTATATATATATATATATATATTATATATATATAATCTACTATAGATATATATATATATATATATATTTAGATAGATAGATCTAGTATATATATATATATATATATATATATATATATATATAGATCTATAGATAGTATAGATAGCTATATATATATATATATATATATATCTATCTAATCTATATCTATATATATATTATATATTATATCATATATATATATATATATATGAGATATCTATCTATATGTATATATATATATATAGTATCTATATATATATATATATAGATAGATAGATAGATAGATATATATATATATATATATATATATATATATATATATATAGATAGATATATATATATACTATCTATATATATCTATATATATATATATATATATATAGATATAGATATAGATATATATATATATATATATCTATATATATGATCTATATATATATATATATTATATATATAGATATATATAATATAATAATACTATATAATCTATATACTGTTATATATCTATAGACATATATTATTATATATAGATATATATATATCTTATACAATAAGATATATATATATATATATATATATATATCTATATATATATATAAAAATATATACTATACAATAAGATATATATAATAAATTATTAAAAATTTATATAAAATTATAATAAAAAAAAAAAAAATAATAATATAAT
Source organism: Macrobrachium nipponense (assembly GCF_015104395.2). Classification (NCBI taxonomy): domain Eukaryota; kingdom Metazoa; phylum Arthropoda; class Malacostraca; order Decapoda; family Palaemonidae; genus Macrobrachium; species Macrobrachium nipponense. Next base: position 10,594,180 of record NC_061104.1, read on the forward strand.
ATATATTATATTTTGTATTATCTATATATATTTTTACCAATTTAAGGGAATATATATATATCTTATATATAATATATATATATATATATATATTAATTTAAAATTATATTTTATTAAATAATTAATTATAAACCATACATTTATTTTTCAGTGACTACATTTAGGTATATGAGTCCTTCTTTATTATTTTTCATTATGGTTCCTATGGGCTGCTCTTGAGCAAGAGCCCGTGCTGACATAAAGCCAGCTTAATCTTCAACAACAAGATAATAATGGTTAATAACTACTTTCGTAATCTTTATTGGGGTGAGGTAAGGCGGGTAATTATACAGTTATTTTAATTATAAATCATAAACAAGCATGCCCAGCCGATAGATATCGTTATCGTTCCGGTAATAGTAATGCATGAAATTACAACTGTGTAATTCTCAAGCAATTTTTTTATTTTTTTATTTTATTACTTTTTTATTTCATAACTTGTAGTCGAATAAGTATAAGTTACCCTCTTGTCTGAGAAACCGATAGTCCAAAAATATAATAATAATATAAGCTTTTTTTCCCTTGTCAAAGAAATGCCATTAATTTGACTTGCAGACCTTCTACACCTTTTCTGATTGCAATGTGTATTACCTTTTTTGTTTTTTCTGGTTTATTTATTATTATATTATTATTTATTATTATTATATTATTATTATTATTATTATTATTATTATTATTATTATTATTATGATTATCATTATTATTTGTAGTAGTAGTAGTAGTAGTAGTAGTAGTAGTAGTAATATTATTTCAGTACTAGACCTCTCTTAGCACTTTTGTACATGATTGCTATCCCAGTCACATTTAATGCCCTGTTTTTGTCATATTTCCTTTTCATCAAGTTTCAAGCCACGGTTGAAATTTTCAATATTTAGTTGAGAAAGTATACTCATTCTTTCTTGTATTTTTATCGCTTTATTTAGTAGCATACCCATTCTTCTGTTGACATATTACTTGGGCAAAGGGTTTTTTTAAATATAGAGTGGGAATGGAAATGTAGTAAAGGGTGATATAGGTATTTTGATTATTATTTCTCTCTCTCTAACCTTGCCAGGTTGGTATATCTGAGTCTGGATCCAGGCTGCTACCTAGATTAGCTGACTTCCCACTACCGTGTTTTCTTACGATTCCAGTACCTCCTAATTATCATAGCTTTTCTTACGTAATCAGAAATTTTTTTTCCAAAGTCTTTTTATGTCCTCGTTTTTTAAGAATTTGTTTAAAAATCTCCATCACTGAAGATTGTAAATACCAAATAAAATGTGCAAGGTGGACTGATGTTAACAGTATGTTTATCAAATGGGCGTAACTAAAGAGTGGTAAAATTAAATATTCTTATATTAAATAATTTGAGTGATAAACATAAACTGATAGACCGAAGTAATTTGCATTTCCAGGTCCAAATTAGTTAAGTGCCTAAGAGCGCGTTTCGCAAAATGTTAGTATGGAGATTCAATACAGATATAAAGATAGATTTTTTTTTTTGTTTTTGCTTAATAGTCTTTCACTTAATGCCCAAATTTGTTGTGGCGATATTTCCAGTGGAATTAGATACAATGAATGATCCCTCTTGGGCACTGAAATTTAAGAGACCATCTGTTAACAAATGCATTTAAATATCAGTTGACATGTGCTTGGAAAAGTTGTACAGAATTCGATACGATCTGATTTGGGAATTTTGTGGCATAGAAATATTTATACTGTCATTCCTTTAAGTGGGCGATTTTAAGCCATCCTGTCTCAGTGAACGTAAAGGTGAAATAACGTTCCATTCTGAGCTATGGCGCTTCTATCCCGAATGTCTTATAAAAAAATAAGCCCTAGTTAAATTATTTTCCAACGCACAAAGCAGCTTGGCAAGAGAAAACAGATCTCCATCCATCTTCGTAACATGATGGACACCAGTTCAAAATGGCCCTGCCTGGAAAAACAGACGCCTTAAATGCTTGTCTTCCATCATCCCGTGTCTAACTTTCGGTTAGCTGAAAATATAGATTTTGTCGAGCGCCTCTTCTCTCTGAATACCGCGTATCAGGGCTCTCCATCCACCTCTTATCTTTCGCGTCCTTTTCTTAATCAGCTCTCCTCTCCCCCTTTGGCCAATATCGAGTTGAATTTTCGTGGGGGGATTCGACCCTGGCGATCGTTTTATCGGGGGCCGAATTAATCCTGCCTCGGTGTCATGGAAACTGAAGAGCCTCTGTACCGGGCCCTGATTGATATAAATGTGAGCCACTTTTGTAGGATTTTTGTGGTGTGTTATTGTGGTCGAAGCACAATTAGTGGTGCTCGCGGTCGGCCGTGTGCTTGTCCGCCTCTCCTTATTCCACGCAGTGGGGAAATTCCCAGGCTCCCCGGCCTCCCACCCTTCCCTTTCTCAATCCCCTCCATTCCTCATCCTCCTCCTCCTCCTCCTACTCCTCCTCCTCCTCCTCCTCCAACTCTTCGTTATAATCAATCAGCATTGTATTGAAAAAATATTTTTCTGTTGATTTTACAATCTTGTTTTGTCTTATTGATTATAGTTTTTCGAAAATTACCATTTAGGCGACTATTATATCAATATATATATATATATATATATATATATATATATATATATATATATATATATATATATATATATATATATATATATATATATATATATATTTTACTCTGTGAATTTAAATCGTTATTAACTATTCTTATACTTACGTGGGATGTGCTAAAAAAAGAATAGGACCATGAAGGGAAACGAAAGTTCCAATGCACCACCTGTATCACTGCAGTCCTTTACAGTCCCCCATCCCCCACCCCTATCCTCCCCAACTCCCAGCGACTTCTCATGTGAACAAAATAGAAAAAAGCTTGAAAATAGCCTTCGTATCTCCCGAATTTTTTTTGTCAGGATATACATTTCGAGTTGCTTCGATAAATGGCTTAAGTACTCTGCGGTGAGGATTGAAATTAGTTTATCGCTGCTTACTTCCGTATTTACAGCGCCCCTTCGGCCCCTGGCTGCAACTCTTTCATTCCTTTTACTGTATCTCTGTCCATATTCTCTTTCATCCATCCGACTTTCAACCCCCTTTGACAATGCCTAGCGCAACTGCGAGGTTTTCCTCCTGTTACACATATAAACCGTTTTTATTCTGTTTCCCTTTCAGAGCTGAATGAACCTCATAGGTTCCAGGACTTGGCCTTTGGCCTAAATTCTAGGTTGTATTGTATTCTTAAGACTTCCTACAAACCTGTCATTCTAATGGAAAATGCCATGAAATGGGGGAAACTATTTTAAAACTACAACGAATAAGATTACTCTAAAGGTAATCAAATCGCGTTAAGTATGAGTATCTCCGAATGGTTATTGTCTTAAATCACTCTTCAGTCGTGACAAAGAGAAACGTGGTGATGTGTTGCCATATCTCGGAGCGTCTATCTCAAGTTTAGATATTTAATAAGCTGATATTGTCATCAAGGAACCACAAATCCTTATCCGTCACGGATGGTCATATCTCTTCACCGAGAGTCCATCATGACCAAACATTGAAGCTTATTTACAGTGCTTCCTAAATATGTATATATCCTAGATTAGACTGTAAACAGTCAGATGAAGAGAGTTGTTTTGTCTTTGACCAGAATAACATAAAAATTCCAGGATTTTTCTTTAAATAATACGGGAATTTAAAGCACACTTCGTAACCGAGAAACTCAGATATCAATTCAAACCTTACGTTTTAAATGGCGTATTTAAAACTAGGTCTACAACGAACTTAATTATAGTGCTACCTGTATAGGAGATTTCCATGTTTCCATTATTAGCTGGAATATTATTTTGCATATCTGAATGGAAAAAGAAGTCATGCTAAACTGAGGTCGATTGTACCGTAGAATAAATATCTATTAGTGTGAATGAGGAATTGTGGAAATTGGCATTCTTGTTAATGTTGAAATATTAAAGTTATTTTTAAATTATATTTAAATTATTTTCTGGGCACGATGAACATTTGCGCTAATGTTTCCTTCTTCAAGGAGAATGGAATATTTGTGAGGATTCTCTTATCCTTTTCAAGGAAAGTGGAATCAGTGAAAGTATTAAATCGGTTATTATTCATGTAATGCCTGGCAGACCGACTCACAATGGTGTGTCCACTTCATCAACGCAAATACTAACGATTAAAGGAATCTTTTGGACAGCAGAAGTTGGGAGATGGTGTGACGGGAAGTCTCTCTCTCATTTGACATCCGTCACAAACCTTTACAGATCATTTTCACTGATGACATGTTCATTGTTGACTTGGTCTAACTCAACGAATGGTTTATTACTACTCCTCCTACTGTTCTGTCATGGTGTAATAAATAATCTCTCTGTTGTTGAAATCCATGCTATGGTCGCCATCTCAAACAGTGTAATGAACTTTTCTGTAATGAAAATGTACAGATTTTCTTCGCATATTTTACTGGTGAGCCTTTTCATCGTGGAAAAGATCTCATTACCGAGAGTCGGTCTACCGACATGTAAATTATATGTTACATTATTTTACATTATTCCATTGTCTCTGTAGAAGGAAACATGAATTTAAGCTAAGGTTAAGTTTGTTTTAATCTTTCCCATTACATCTTAAAGGCTCGAGTTTTAGAGATATTTTTTATTCATTACTATTATTATTTATGATAACAGCTGTGACAACCTCAGTTTATTTTTTTTTTTTTTTTTTTTTTTAATTTTTTTTTTTTTTTATTTTTTATTATTTTATTTTTTTGCTCGTTTAAATACTACACATAATACGAAGAGTTAATTGTAGCCGTTAACGTTTTCCTTTTTTATTTCATCATTCATCCTGCTGTTTCAGCAAAGATGAATCAAAATTCGTCCACATTTTACTTCAATCTTTCTCTCAACTATGACTAAAACTTTACCTCCTTCAGTTTTTATAAATGTAAGAAACTGGCTTCTCAATAGAAGCCAAGTTACGACCTTCTTTACCTAACCATATTTTTTCTACTATTTTATGTCCTGGTCACATATACTTCATTCGTATTGTAAATTTAAACCATTTTTGGTTTCTCAGGTGTCACTGCGACCCACTGCCGCTCACAAACACTGCTAAGGTAAGTTGCAAGTTTTAGTTACAATTATTTTTTTTTCTGCAAATCAAGGGTGTTAACTTTAGTCAGACTTCGTCTTTTATCAGATATCTGTTGTTATTATTTTTTTTTTTTCTATCACAGTCATCCTATTCGACTGGGTGGTTTTTATAGTGCGGGGTTCGGGGTTGCATCCTGCCTCCTTAGGAGTCCATCACTTTTCTCACTGTGTGCTGTTTCTAGGAGCACACACTTCTGCATGAGTCCTGGAGCTACTTCGGCATCTAGTTTTTCCCGGTTCCATTACAGGGATCTTGGGATCGTGCTTAGTGTTCCCATGATTATGGGTACAATTTCCACTGACATATCCCATATCTTTCTTCTTCTGAACTGTCTGTTTATAAGTATTTGATTATGACTCTTTTTCTCTCGCTAATACTCCGTTTATATTTACATTCAAGGGATATCATCGATTATTCAATTAAATAAAACCAAGCTGTGAGTGAGTATGATTTTAGCACGTATAAAATATCCACAAGAGATACCCGTTAGTCTGTGGGGAAAGCCTTCTTAACGTAACCTCTTCATAACGCACATGAGATATATATATATATATATATATATATATATATATATATCTATATATAATATATATATATATATATATATATATATACACATATATATTATGTATATATGTATGTAGTATGTATGTATGTATGTATGTATGTATGATATATATATATATATTATATATATATATATATTATATATATATATTATTCTATATGTTAGTAATTACTGGTTACTCTTTGCCAGATAAATACGTATTGGTAAGAGCGTAGTAGTCCTCATAACTGGCAGGGCGAATTAGTTAATCTCTCCACCCCCCCCCCCCCCCAACCGACCCATTGTGCTCCTACATTCGAATATCGGATATAATAAGGCTTTGCAGTGGCAAGCATGTCGAGAAAGTGTGAGGAAATGAAGTGAAGAAATGATTTTGTCATATATAATATAGTATATATATATATATATATATATATATATATATATATATATATATAAATTTCATAATGATAATAATGATTTGTCAGGAAACCAGTGAACTATATACAAACCTCAAACAGAGACATTGGTCTATTTCCTAGATCATAAATCTGACACAGTAATCTTTTCCCACCCTGGAGAGGCTTGACCAATTGATTTATTGGATGCGCAAGATGGCGTTACATCTGCTACGGTCATTGACTCCTTTCTAGTGAAGGCTGAAGTCCATTATGTTTTAACACTAAAAAATCGCAGTTTCATTATAGTTATCCAAATATGGTCTTAGCCAATCCTTTACTTTATTTTTCCTTGTATTCGGTATTGATGATGAATAAAATGGTGATTAGTTCGTTAATTCGTAAATATAAACTTGGAAATACCTTAAACGAGTGATGCCGTCCAAGACCTATTTTGGCGTGAGTAAACGAGTAATTATGAACGTTTATATTTTTGTGAAAACCTGATTTAAACGTCATCGCATGAGGCGCTTTTGATGGAGAGCGAAGCAGGTGGGGAAGGTGCGGACGTAGAGAGATGATAAAGAACCACGTGACGGTTGACGTAGGTGGTTGAGAGAGAGAGAGAGAGAGAGAGAGAGAGAGAGAGAGACTTCAAACACGAGGTTATAAACTTTATCGCTCTCCACTCACTCACTGGGTATGTTAATCACTTTACCTGTGACTCTCCGTGATGTATTAACTCTGGGTAAAATCATGGGCCTTGGGTAAAATGTATATGCGTTAGCTATATCGGCATTTTAAGCAATATTCAAGGGCGAAACGTTGTGGATATTTTTATCTGCTACGCTACGATTTTAGGTTTCAAAGGTTGTTCGGTATTTATTTATTTATATATTCTTGTAAAGTGCGACTTGAGCAGTGTTCAGTAGCGTAAGTTAAATCCATTGATACCTTTGATCACAGTATTTTCTAGTGTCTGTACCACATCTATCGTGATTAGCCTATCATAATTAATATCTAAAGGAAGAAATGATAATTTGCATTAATTCAGACACCTACTTAAATGATTTAAGAGGAACGTGTCTATACCGAATCTATCATGATTAGCCTGTTGTAAGTGATATTCGAGTGAAGACATCTGCAGTTTGAATTATTCAAGAGACCTACTTTCTTTCGAACCTCTTGAAAAGGAAGGGAAGAATGAGAGTGAAAAATAATGGATGACGCTGGAAACTGGTGAACCAGAAGGGACTTCAGTTTATTGAAGCCTCAAGGAAACCAAAGCGACTGCGACTGCGCGCAGTCACATCATGGCCGCCAAAAAAGGAAGACGGAGTGAGGCGGGAGCGATACTCGCCGATCGAGGAATGCAAATGCCTCTTAAAGAACCGGAGACCTAATCAGAATTCATTTAGGCCGCAATTAGAGAGAAGGAACACTCACGGAAAATCCATAAGCATCTTCGACTGTTGTGATTATCTGGGGTCTGCTGCTAATAAACATCAGGAATTATCATTCCCCGAAGCAATTAGGCCTTAGTTACTGCAATGTAGAGCGATATATTAGCTAAAAAAAAAAAACGCTATTAGAAGAACAGCCAGGCAAACATCGATACCTGGGGGACTTCGAGAAGTATTTTCTTCGGATATGTAGGATATTTGAATAATGGAGATGTTGCATTTCTAATGCCAACGTCAGCTTCTAAAATTAAGAAGTTCAGGTATCCTGTGCCATATTTGTCACAAGAATGCGAGAAAGAAATATATTACTCGATCAAATCTTAAACTTGCTAGCAAAAACCGCCCGAAAGAAGGAAGCTTTATTTGCATATCCTAAAAGAATTATATTTAAATTAGATAATGACGAAACTGATACTTAATTAGAATTTTAGCATTCATGTTTGTAATGTCAAAATAACTACAGTAAATTGAGTGGAAATCTAAACGATCAGACATTTAGTGCCATGGATAATTATCGCCAGTAATGTAACGTGAAGCAGTAAAGTTATTTATATTTCCTAACAGGATGTATCTCATTCTCTTCGCCAATTACCTGTAACAAAGAGCATCAGTTGCTTGTGTGACTGAATTAACAAGATCTTTTAACTAATCCGTTTTCAGACGCTAATAAAAGACGTAACTCGGACAGTTTAATGACCGCAATTCAAAGAAAGTACGGAAAGGTGTAAAGTAAATAGAAAATTTACGAATGAAAAATAAGTATAATCTTGTACCGAAAGGTAGTGGAAAATTATTAACTAAGTTAAAGAGAATATTTTTTTTTTCTTTACGTACTCATTGTCAATTTCGTTTTTTCTTTTTCTTCTGAATTACCCTAAGTGTAATCACAAACTCTTCTTTATCTCAATTTTTTTTTTGTGGGGGGGGGGGGGGGGTCAAAACTGCGGTTTCGTTCATTGTCTTATATTTTCTCTTCTTACACTTATTTCGTTTATTTGTCTCCCCAGATGTTTTCTGCTTACCTCTCAGCTTGACTTCCAACCTTACACTTTGACCCTCATGAAGTTTCTTAGCAGTTTCCCTCGATACACAAACTCTCTTCCCTTCTGAGGTTTACGTTTTTGGAATTAGGTGATTCATTTAATAACAATAATTCACTCACCGTATATTGAGCGAACCTTGTTATTTCATAACCCAGCATAGCCACGAAATTTCATCATTGACTAATAAACGTCTCTGGCAAGAGGATGAACACGCAGTTATATGTGTATATATATATGTGTGTGTAATAATTAATATATAATAGTAATTGTGTAATATTATTATTAATAATATAATATTATATATATATATTATATATATATAATATATATGTGACTGGTAAAAATGCTCTGTAACAATATTTTTGTTTTTGTCGGAGCTAATTCTCGGTAAATGCTGTTGCACAGATGGCAGTTACTGCGTAAAGGCAGTTTATCAAAATCTTATACCTCTTATCTTCGGGGCTGAAGGATGACAAGAATTGCAGTTAGGTTTTCCATTTGTTTAACCGGACTCACAACAGCTGTTCCGGGTGTTAAACTTATCTAACGTATATATTGGAGTGCAATTCCAATATATATTCTGTATAGCCCTGATGATGGCCATAGGGGGGAGGGAATTCTGTCAGCATATGAGTAAACACATGGAGTAATCTAATAGGTATTGTTGTATTTTCCTTCAAAACTTCAACCTTGAAGATAAATGCAGAATGATAATGGTTTCATTCCCTTCTGTAAATTGGATGAAATGCTTATTGTCGTACGTGTATCCAGAAATATAAGGTAATGGTAAAGTAATCGAAGAGTTGAAGAATTCATTGCATGTTAGCCGTCTTATATTTACGTATACCACCAAATTTCACATAATTAAAATTGTTATTATGGTGGAGTGACTGAATACGTGGTTAGTGCGTTGATGAGTCTGTTAGCGGTGGCTAATTGGTAATTAGCGGTTACTTCGTTTGCTTGTAACCGAGGATATTGTCATGCGAATGTGTACGTCGTAAATTCGACTTCTGTTGTTTGCTTCGTGAATATCCGCAATGGCCGGATAAAATATTGGTTCGTCTGAAATTTAAATGCGCATTCAAAATCTTAATTGCTGATTTTCACAATGTCATTTTTGTTTTCATTTGATCTTTTTTATTATTATAGCTCCAGCGCTCAGGAGCAGATATTTAACAGCTGTTAAACAAACTAAGAAACATTAACCAGTATCATGTGATTCATTAACATTAATCAACAAATACCTTGTAACGTCTCGATATCCTCTTTAACCATCGAATCCGAACTGCAAAATTAAGAAAAGCCTTTTACTCTTCACTTAAGATTTGAACTCTGCTCACACTCTAATGTAGGGCTAAAAAAAAAAAATGTAGGGTAAAAAAAAAAAAAAAAATTCTACTTATTCGTAGATTCATCTACCGAGTTCAAGTACATTTTCCTAGCGCTGAAATAGGCCCAACTTGCCATCGTAACCT
>NC_061104.1:10606779-10614279 GCF_015104395.2 Macrobrachium nipponense
TATATATATATATATATATATATATATATATATATATATATATTTTAACGGAGACTAGTTAGATTTTTCAATGCTAAAAATTGGACTTATGGAAGTAAAGTGTCCAGAAATAATACGTATTAGATGTAAATAATTAGGACAGATAAGAGAAATGCCGAAGAAGAGCAGATTAATAAGGGCTTTTTGTCCAAGCTTTTATTAAAATTTGTTTGAAGCTTTTAGTAAGCCACTGGACTCGTTAGTTATATATTTTGCAGTTTTGAAGATAATAAGCTATAAAGAAGAGAGAAAATAATCTCTCTCTCTCTCTCTCTCTCTCTCTCTCTCCTTTTTGCACCCACGAAACATTTGATTTTAGGGAGAACGCCGCAAAGAAGTGTGATAAAATAAATAAACAGTGAACAATTACCTCTGATAACAATGACACACCAACATAGTGGATTTCTTTTAGACAGTGATCCTCAGGCGGGTTTGCCATCAGCAGTTACATTAACAGTTATAAGATCATTGTAACGTATATTTTCATCCTAGGTACTGCATAAGAAATGATAACGAAACTAGATAATACAGCTACTCACTGCTGCAAATAATAATAATAATAATAATAATAATAATAATAATAATAATAATAATAATAACAACAACACCTTCAGTGGTGATTGGAGTAATCATAATGTGATTGGTGATAGTAATTTATTTCAAAGATGACAACGATAATCTACCGTGCTTATTGAGGACTGTGCGCCAAATACTTTGGTAATACGCTTTGGTAATACAAGAAAACAGTACTTTCATATTAACTGACCTCTTCATTTAGCCAAGTGTTCTTAACCTATCAAATTTAGGGTAAATGAACAATGTCGAATATAGTTTGAAGTTATGAGCAAAAATGAAGCAATTAACGAGGACCGTTGCGAGAGATCATTGAAAGGACAGGAAGAAGAAGGATTACTCTTATGTAGACAGATGGTTGTGAAGGTGTTCCGTTATCAATTTTTTATCTGAAATGTAATGTTTCTCTCAGCGTCATATAAACTTATCTTTTATTGCTAATTACTTAAAAGATTGACTTTTAAAATATTAATTTTATATAAGAGTATGAATGAGGTTTTTGAGTTCTATTCAAACTCGATAATAAAAGAAATATCATTTTTTTTAATAAGTCGTCGATGTTATTGTGTATTTTTCATTAATATAAATTCTTTCAATCGCTTTTTATTATAAGAAATGGTTGGTAAAATCATACGGAGGAAATTATTTGTAGTTTACGTAATTGCATATTATTCCCTGCAATTTTGTATTTGTATAGAATTTCTTGCAATTTTGTATTTGCATAGAATTCCGTGCAATTTTGTATTTTAATATAATCCCATGCAATTTTGCATATGCATAGTGTTCCTTGCAATTTTTATTTGCATATAATCCCATGCAATTTTGCAATGTATATAATTCCTTGCAATTCTGTATTTAAATGTAAATCCTTGCAATTTTGTATTTGCATATAATTCCTTTCAATTTTTATATGCATATTATCCCATGCAGTTTTGTATTTGCATATAATTCCTTGCAATTTTATTTCGCCTTTGCATATAATCCATGTAATTTTTATATGCGTATAATCCCATGCAATTTTGTATGCATATAATTCCTTGTAATTTTGGATTTGCATGTAGTAAATCCATGTAATTTTTATATATGCATGTAATCCCATAGAATTTTGTATTTGCATAGAATTCCTTGCAAATTTGTTTTGCATAGAATTCCTTGCAATTTTGTTTTTGCATATAATTCCTTGCAATTTTGTTTTGCATAGAATTCCGTGCAATTTTGTTTTTTGTATATGATTCTTTGCAATTTTGTTTTTTGCATATGATTCTTTGCAATTTTGATTTGCATATAATTCCTTGAAATTTTGATTTTTGCATATGATTCCTTGCAATTTTGTTTTTGCATATAATTCCTTGCGGTTTTGTATGAATATAACTCCTTGTGCTTTTGTATTTGTATATAATTCCTTGCAAATTTGTTTTGCATAGAATTCCTTGCAATTTTTATTTCGCATATAATTCCTTGCAATTTTGCGGTTTTGTATTTATATATATAATTCCTTGCTATTTTGTACACACACACACACACACACACACACACACACACACACACACACACACTAAGGGTAACCATGCACCCCCCGTGTGACACTTGGCGTCTATTGCGAATTTATGGAAGTTTTGGGCATCGTCGTAAAACTCCCATTTCTGCCACCAGATGTCATCTCCTCCACACATTAATTTATAGGAGTTCCTAATTTATCGTTGCTGGAAGCTGCGTATGAACTGGATATTTATCGTGCTGAGTCGGGAGTTATGTCTTTATCTCTCCCTCACTGCGTTACTTTTTAAAGCTACCCCTTTCCTCCTTGTGTGTAATATAGTTGGATATATATTTCATATATATCTCACTATAATTATTTAATTATTAATACATATATATATAATATATCTAGATATATCATATAGATATATATATACTATAGATTATATATATATCATATATATATAATATATATAGATATATATATTATATAAGATATATATATATATATATATATAGTAATATATATAATTATATATATATATATATTTATATATATATAATTATCTTGTTCTGGATAAGGTTTTATTCATTTTCAAAAGGAAAGACCGATATTCTCATAATCATCTGAAACAATTTTAGTTTAATGTTGATGTAGTAAATGGATGAAATGAAATATTCTCTCTCTCTCTCTCTCTCTCTCTCTCTTCTCTCTCTCTCTCATAAAGATGTGATGTGTGAATTTTTTACAACTTTATATCCTCCTTTTTTATTCCTTCTTTTCCAGATCGTCATCATTGTCACTTCTTTCACTTCTCCTCCATAAAAGATAAGGCCCGCTTTGAAGGTCACGTCTTTCAAACATTTCTCCTGACGGAGACCAGGAGACTGGGGCGGGGGGAAGAGTAGCTGAATAGAAGGAGGAGGTTCTGGAGTGGGGGCGTGGCGGATCGGAGAGGGGGGGTTAGTGACTAAAGACGTATTGTGGGAGGGAGAGTTTTGTGTGGGGGGAGGGAGGGGGGGGGGAGTAGGAGAGCGAAGCAGGCATCCAGGAATCCTTGCGATTTGCTCCTTATGGCTGCGAGTAAAGATTAAGATGAAGATTGCATTACTTGACGAATCTTATAAATGTTATCGCGAATTCGTGGTATTTTGAGAATGCCTCATCGACGTGCCATCGCATGGAAGAACTTCTTTATTACAAATGCGTCGGGGGGGGGGGGGAGTTGGGGGAGGGGGTAGGGCAGGGGTTTTGGCGTTCCAGGACGGGCCATGCTAAGAAGAGATGGTTAATTGCTACGCGTAATGACGGTTTAGAGAAGTGATTCGAGATGAATCGCACGATAATATTATCATGTGTAGTGACTGGTATCATCTTTTACTTTTAGGGATCTCGGTTAAACGCAGCGTCTCGATGAAAACTCCTGATGATGGATGATTTCAATATGATCAAATATATATATATATATATTATAATATATATATATATATTATATATATAGATATATATATATATATATATATATATATATAATATATAATATATATATATATATTGGAAATTTATAAAAGACTTCTTCTTTCCCGAATCAGTTACATCTGTAATCGGAGTCCCTCTCGTCACCCCCGCTCTCCCCTTTCCACGTGGGATGCCGACTGCCTTCCATTCCTCGTGGCCGAGCATCCACTTAGCAAAATAGCATCGTCCAGTCTACATAAATTTCATACCAACTGAAACGGTGATCGGGTGACTGCTAAAGATTCCATATCTCACCATTTTGGACTCCATAATTCCATTAGCCTGGAATGCCCCGCTCGGGGCCTGATGAGGCAACAGACTTTTTGCTCCATAAGCCATCCAGACCTTCTTGATTTATGGCGAGGCTGGGGGCTTCTAGGAGGGTAGGGAGGGATGGAGCTTCCAGGAGGGTAGGGAGGGAGGGAGGGAGCTTCCAGGAGGGTAGGGAGGGAGGGAGCTTCCAGGAGGGTAGGGAGAGAGGGATCTTTCAGGGTAGGTGAGGGTCGAAGGAGTTGGGGGTAGCGCTCACCGTGAAAAAAATAATAGAATATAAAAAAAAGGGAATGAGAAGACGATAAAGAATAAGAGGATTATGATTAAGGAGGAAGAGGGAAGGAAATTTGGAAGAGGAAAGAGCAAAACCTCATATTGAGTAAGAAAGGACGTTCGTTTTAGTTTGTTCCTGGTGGTGGGGGGATGTTGGCTTATATGCTAGTGTCCATTTTCAACTGAGCAAAAGGATGACGGAAGATAACAGTGTAATTCAGAGGCAGATCACTTTCACAACGACTTTTACTGGAGAACGGAATCGTCGACGAGGGCAAAAGCCGTTTGCCCTGTTTCGGACTAGGTACAAAAAACTGTTGTGTTGGACGTTTAACTACTCACTGTCATTCCAAGTTCGCGCCGCAAAAATGGTTCACAACTTTTACGACGATTTTTCAACTTTTTTTTCTTTCTTTTTCCACGCTCGTCACAGACTGTACGATCATTTCGAAACTTTTAAGATTCGTGTGCTGACCATTAAAAAGGCAATTAAATTATTCCCGAGGAAGGAATGAAACATTTTTTTAAAGGTTTATGTCATCATGATGTTTGAACCATGTCCTGCTAGATATGCGGTTGCCGTCAGTTTTGTGCCTTTATTAATGCTTTCCTTCTTTACTTATAATGTTAGTGTGAAAACTGAATGCAAAAAAGACCATAAAAGTTTTGGAAGCTATTATCTTAAATCATCTTTCTTATTTGCACGAAGCTTATATTATGAAAAAAATTTAGATTCTGAATATTTTTTATTTGCCCTTTTTTTAGTCATATTCGTGGATGTTCAGATATTTATATTACCGCTGTATTCTTGAGTTATTTTCTTACATATTTTACCGTCGCCACTGCCTCCTACTTGACCATTATCTAATTGTATTGACATCGTAATTCGCTGAATGGTTCAAAGATTCTAAATTTTGCCTAGCGTTAATTTCTTCTTGTTTATTCGTCAGCAGGATAGCTCACATGATCATAGACACTGTCATTCATTTTTTTTTTTTTTTTTTTTGCCCATAAGTGAAGGCTAATTGGTTTATATCCTGTTGCTGATGTGGTTGTTTCGTAATTGCTGGTTTGTTGTTTGATTATCCGAAAGAATTTGTGATTGTCTTTCTATTGGTATTGTTGCAAATCATGACTTTGTTGATTTGTTCAATTTCTACTTAAATATTTTTTGTTTGTTTGAGTGCTGAGTTAGTCTTCCTATCCGTTGACATAACTGCCGAAAATTTATTACCGTTGTGTTTGTGTGTATTTCCTGGCAGGTTTACCTAAATAGTACCAATTTTTTTCACATTAATTTTATCTTTCAGAATTTATTTTCTAAGATATGGACTCAATTTCATAATTTACGACATTAGTTTTGCAAGAAATATTTAGGATTGTTTACAATAAGTGAATTACCAGTATTTTATATATTGTTTTGAAGAAATGTGATTTTATGTTATAGTCAGTTTGCTCGATTTTAAAAATACTGAAGAATGCTGCTGATAATATCGACCGGTTTTCTGAAAAAATTTTAAGGTAGGTCGAAAATGAGCCAAAATTCATTTATTGAAATTTTGTGGGGGTTTGTAGAATAGTATGTTACTTCATTGGTGCTGTTTCTTAACATCATTTGTTTTTTGAAAGATAATTTTACTTCTTCACTCAGTTCTTAAAAATCTGGTTAACGGTCGGTGCTATAGTTAAATCGGGGACAGCATTGTCTTTGTACAAATCTGTTTATTACATACAAAAATAATTCTCAAGCACCTGGTTATATTTCATTGTCAGTAGTAGTGTCTGAATCCTGGAATTACATTTTTTTTGGAGGGAGATGGCCAGGGAAGGATGGAAAAACAAGGTATTGCCTCAGATTGCTGATCGGTTTCTGTTTATCAGAGTATTATCTTCGTTGCAGTTTTTGGTTATTCTCGTAAGATCTTATTAGCTTTTACTTATTTTCGTTTAATGTAATCTACCGCCACAAATCTGAGTGACTGTTTTCAACTGATAATTCAATGAATAGACTTGACTGCTTTTTTTTCGTGTTGAATATAGCCCACTTATTTTGCTGCAACGTTAATTTACGATTTGCGCATACCCTTATCAAACGGTAGGCTCTTCATTGCAGTGTAGAGGTATGGCATATGACCATCATAAAGTAAGATACTGAAATCCTCAGGCATTTCTCTTTAGAGTACATTGGTATTTCTAATACACACACGCACGCACAGTGAAACCGGAGCTCCTGTAACATTGTCAACTTGCTCTAGCGTAGTGACTGTCAAGAGGAAGTTGGCTTTGCTTGTCAAATGTAAGCTTGTCTCCAAAATTTACATATGTTGAAAGCCTTATGATTATTTGATTTCCCGTCCCAGAATACCCTTATACCGGGGAACCATTCTAACCACTAATGTCCAAGGTTTACTTTCTGTTCAGAACATTGCTTTCACAGTTCAAGAACTGCCTCTCTTTGAAAAAACGTTTCTTTAGTTCGAGACTTGACTTCCATTTAAAAAAACTGATCTCTTTCCGGTTCTGAATTGCATTTTCAGTCATAGCAATTATCTAGATCCAGAACTTAATTCCTCTACAGCGTCATGTTAGCCCACTACCAGAATTTATTTCAGAAATCGTGGTTGCCAAATATGTGTGAAATATAGACTCTTTGAATTCGAGGACGAAAAATCTTTTCTAATAGACAAATGCAGAATTTATTATCTACAAGTTAGAACTGATTCATATTGATTTTATCATGTGGCCTCAAAGTGGGTCAGACTTTTGAAATAAGCTAATTTGTTAATGAATATATATTTGAAGTGTGGTTAATTTTGTTACGGCCCTTTTTATTATAAGCTAAGGATAAGACAACTGGATCTCAAATAATATTATGAAAAATGGAGGAGGAGGAGGAGGAGGAGGACGGCGAAATTCGGAATATAGACAGGAAAAATGGTAGTAATGAGGTGTCAATCCCTTAACGACAGATGGGAAGGAAAAAATCACTTATTTGAATAATACGTGGAAAAGAAAAAGGTCATGGAAGAACAGCAAAAAGAGTGTTCCATGTTACCTCTTGTCTTTCTGTCTGGAAAGGGATTTCACATCGTTCGTCTGCTGGTTCTACATATGACAAGCCTTTGCTGCTCCACTTTTTGGACGATCTTTACCCGTCAGTGAAAAACAGGCTTTTGCCACCATTAAAATATGTCTGAATCATATTCATTTTACTTAATCAACTTATCAGACTCTGTTTTTATCATTGGCATTTTGTATGAAGAATCTGTATTTATTTCCTTAGGTTTGTTAATGGTTAAATTTTTTCATGTTGAATTAATCTATTTGTATTTAGCTTCCTTTGT
>NC_061104.1:10624279-10651779 GCF_015104395.2 Macrobrachium nipponense
TTGTCAGTGTTGGAAAAGAAACCTTTCGTCTCTCCTTGCCGTATGAGGATTGTTGAATTGTTACCCAAGTGATCATAGGTGGCCTTGACAGGCGTTGCAATGCCTCGTGAGGGACCTGGCTGATTAATGTGTCATTCTATCCAGAGGCGGACTGGGCCACTTTAGTGGGCGTGGCCAATGATTTTGAGCAGCCCTATTTTGTGACGTGGTAAGCAAGCATGGCGTCTTCCAGGTGGGGTGTGGGTGTCCAGGCGGCAAATCCCCCGGAAGCTCCAGAGTTTCAGATATTTGAAACCTCAGGGGAAAGCATTTTTGACAATAAATTTAAAAGCCAAATTGACATCTAGAAATACATTTTAGTAGGTATTTCTGCATCAGGGACTTACTTCTTTACAGATTAACCCATCTCAACATTTGTACACTTTAAAGGTTATTATCTTAGGCGAATGACCCATCTACGTGAGCCATTATCTACTCAAATACTGAATTTCTCACGGGAGAGAGGAAAAGGCGTAGCGTACTCTGTAGCTTTATGCCACTCACAAAGAATTCAAATTTCAAAACAGCTCATGGAGATCACAACAGGTTCCACAGTTCTTTTTTTGAAATCTCATTTCACTCAAAAATTCGCAATAATGGTATAGACAAGATACATAAACCAATTGGTACAACAATTTACAGTTTCAATATCAAATTGGCAATAAACTCTGAAAAAGGAAGGCCTAAATACAACAAGACACAGGGTGTGGGTGAGAAGGCACAGGGAATGGGGAAACTCTCAGCAAAAGGGAAAACAATATTCGTTTTACAACACAAACACAATTTACCTAATTGAACACACTACAGTTGCCATATAAGGAATGTTTAGCAATATTCAGCAATGAACTTCTTAATTTTCCAGATATTGACACTTTGTGAACAGATAGGGAGCAGCATTCTTTTGGACGCTACAACGTACATTTTAACAAAACGTAAACATAAGATCAAGAACATTCACTTGGACAACAAACATACATATAAGACACATCCCCTTCAATGGCTTTGCTGTTTTGAATTTTAACTCACTTGAGGTCGATACTATGATGAGTTGTCCTATAAAGGTGTATTGCTTAAAACGATGAAAAAATGTAATAACATTTTCTGTTAATACGAAAGTATTATAATTATCAACTTTTAATTACATAAACTTTCAATTTACCAATGAATTGTCAACTTGCAAAGTTCAGAGTAGCCTATGTATTATTAACCCCAAACACAGCGACCATGAATTTTTGCTGTTTGATTTGAAATGAAAACTATTATCAGAAATAAGTCTAGGCTTACAATACATTTGAGAATTTAGTTTGGACTATGATCATCATTTTTAAACTGTAGATCATCAGGCCTGTACCGAGGGGGTCGTTATCTTTCTCACATGACATGAAAATGAATGATTGGAAGTGTTCTTCTGTTAGTGAGTTCCGTGGTTTGCTCTTAATGAATTTCAACTTGAAAATTTTGTTTCACAAGCGATTTGAGTTAATGAAAGTGTTAGTAGAAGTTTGTAAAAGCAGTGAAAAGGCGTGAATATGTTTCCGGGTAGAGATTATATTTCTTCAGAATGTTGAAGACACATTTTATGCAGTTTCCTCACGAGTTGCATTCACTTGTTAGTGTTTCTTCATTCTGGTCGAGATCTTGACTTTCTTCGGGCACTTCAGGAACTCCAGTATCGTATTCTTGTGAAAGGCTCTTTTTCAGTAATTCCCATCTTCCAGTAAAGTCCAACAATGCCTCTTTGAGCTTTTGCTGTTGTTCCGTGACAGGCTCTGAGCTGGAGAAGGGGGCAATGTCCTGCTGACAGTATGTTGGTAACTTTCTCTAAACATATCGGTACAGAAGTTCCTGATTCAGAAGTAGAGACACAATTCCTAGGGCCAAAGCAAGCGATGCCCAGATACAGACCCTTGTGCTGTGAAAACCTACTGGTTATGCTGGACATTGATGCATCCATAATCACATTGTAACAGGTTGTTTTGGTAGCGTTCCAGCGGTGTAATTTTCGTATCCAAAATGCGATAATGACTATAATATAGTCATAGTAATTGCAATGAAACATATAGTATATAAATATATATCATTAATCCACGGCAGAAAGGTAAATGAAACAGGGACTTAGAACAAGTACTTTCGTAGTATATTCTACATTGTCAAGTTCACACTGAATATAAAATTGTTGTTGTTTGAGATTAAGCTGGCCTTGTGCCAGCGCGGGCTCTTGCTCGTAGAGCAGCCCGTAGAGAATATAAAATAAGTTGACACGCCTTTATATATAAAATCAGAAAGAGGGGGGGCGGGGCTACCGTTTATTAATCTGGGCGGCATGTTCTTTAAGCAAAAGAGACAAGGAAAGAGGATCAAGGTATAATCCTGGGTGGAGATATAAGTTCCTTCTTGACGTCCCTTCGATAAAGATGAACTCCAATAGATTCCTTTTTCGGTGATCTTTGACCCTGCATATTATCGAGGAATTATCCCAGTTAATAGCATGACCTGTCTTAAGCCAATGATCCGCAATGCCATTATTAGTTAATTCTCTTGAAATGGCATATTTGTGCTCAGCATATACTCAGCATATAGAATATACTACGAAAGTACTTGTTCCCAGTCCGTGTTTCATGTACCTTTCTACCGTGGATTTAAGGATATTCTCAAGTATGTGTTCCATCTTGCTACATTGGAGATATATATATATATATATATAATATATATATATATATATATATATATATATATATATATATATATATATGTATATTTATATATATATATATATTATATATATGTGTGTGTGTGTGTGTGTGTATGTATGTATGTATGTATATAGGCTCTACTGGTCATTTTTACCAGATTCCATATAATATAATATATGTATATAAAAATATATATATAATATATATATATATATATGACTGGTAAAATGTTCTGTAAAACAAACGGAAATTCCATCCCTAATAAAACGAGCCCATAAACACCAAAAATGTAGAGAGAAAAAGTACTATAATTTCAGAGACTGCTCTCTCTCTCTCTCTTCAGGTATATGAATGAGAAAAGTTTACAGAAAGGTGGTATTTATACCAAGAGATTTCCGTCCACAGTAAGCCCAATTTAGGTCCCACCCCCGCTTGATAATCTTCCTTTAATCTTCTTAAGCGTTGGTTTGGAATGAAAAACTTGGTCGATGACATCTAAACCCACGCCCCTTTTGAGATGTTCATTACCCTGCTTCTCTTTTATTAAGGCCGATTCCATCATTTGACTCTTGTACCGGCAGTTGCTGCTATAATTACACGTGACAAATTCCAAGTTTATTCTATGGTTATGTTCATTTATATGGTTGAAAAATAGCCGAGTTCTGTTGGTCCATACCTAACTGGACCGTGTTTTGTGTTTGTATTAATCTCTGGGGAAGTGATTTACTGTAAAATCCGATGTAAGATGGTCCACAGTCTTGGCAAAGGGATCTTAAAGGACTAGTAGGGTGGGTAGTCCTTTAAGTCCTGTTTTTAGCCAATCTGTACATGGAATACTTTTGAAACTACAGTAATAAATGCAATAAAACCCAAAAACATGCAGTGGATGAGATACGTGGATGACATCCTACATTTTCTTTTGGGTATAATAAGTGGGGTAATTTTAATGAATTCCTCTCAAAATTAAACGCAAATTAGTGCCCAGCATCAAATTTAAAGTTGAATGGGAAACAGACAACAAAATTCCTTTACTTGATGTTTTATAATAATCGGAGACACCGACAGAATACAAATTTACCATATACAGAAAACCAACGTAACTCACTTTCTATATTCACCTACTTTAGCTATCACGAACATTACTATCAAGATAGGTGTAGCTAGCACCTATTCTTAAGAGCCTTATGAATTTGTTCCCCAGATTTCCTGGAAAAAGAATTTGAACTAAATTCGCAAACAAACTTTCCGTCTTTAAAGTATCCTGACCATATAATTGAGAAAGCAATTCAAAAAGCAAACGTAATTTTCTACCGACCCCCCCCCTAAGACAAGACCAGAGACACACCCACAATAAAATAAAAATTCCTCACCTGGAGGATTAAGTTAGAATAACCCCACACCCTTTTGGTAAATCCAACCCTTTTGCATTTACCTAACCCAAAAAACACCTTAGCCAAATCCCTGATTAACGTGCCAACAAAAGACATCTCCCAAGGACTCTGGGGTATATGATAGATCCCATGCCAGGACTTGTGACCAATCTTACATCGGATTTACAGGTAAATCACTTCCCCAGAGATTAATACAACACAAACGGTCAGTTAGGTATGGACAACAGAACTCGGCTATTTTCAACCATATAAATGACATACCATAGAATAAACTGGTAATTTGTCACGTGTAATTTATAGCAGCAACTGCCGGTACAAAAGAGTCAAATGATGGAACTCGCCTTAATAAAGAGAAGCAGGTAATGAACAATCTCAAAAGGGGCGTGGTTTCAGATGTCATCGACCAAGTTTTCATTCAACCAACGCTTAAGAAGAATTAAGGAAGATTATCAGCGGTGTGACCTAAATTGGCTTACATTGTGGACGGATCTCTTGGTGTAAATACCACCACTTTTCTGTAAACTTTTCTCATTCATATACCTGAGAGAGAGAGAGAGAGCAGTCTCTGAAATATAGTACTTTTCTCTCTACATTTTGGTGTTTTTATGGGCTCCTTTTATTAGATATACATATATATATATATATATATATATATATATATATATATATATATATATATATATATATATCTATATATATAATATGTATATGTATATGCATGTATGTATGTATGTATGTATGTAATGTATGTATAGTATGTATGTATATATATATATATATATATATATATATATATATATATATTATATATATATATATATATATATTTATATTATATGTATCTTCTGGGAATGGCGGGATGAAGTCTGTGGTGGCCTCACGAAGATGGATCAGATTTGTAAATTGAGGAGAAAGTTTGTTTTGGAATAACTTTGCTTTGTTAATTCTTGAAGTATATTGAAATAGTATGGGATTGAATACGATAAAATGTTTTCTTATTTCTTATCGATTTATTCATTCTTGGAAGCCCCAGAAAAAAATGGCAGGAATCCAGGAAATCCTAGGAAAGTGACGGGAATCCGGAAGCCGAGGAAAACCACAGGATTTCTGGGAGCTCCAGGAGCAAACTGAGGAATCAGTGGCATATTCGCGACCTAAAGTTAGGAGCTGGTACACCCAGGTCCAAGGACGGCGGGACTGGGATCCGATACTGACAAAAGTAAAAAAAATGACATTTTGAAGAATGAAATAGCTGCGCTGTGATATCGATCTTTAAACTTAAATTTAGGATCTTGTTCTTTTATAGATCCGCTGTTCGACTCTTGTTAAATATGTTAAATATAGTTGAACTTTGTTCAATATGGGGTTAGATGTCCCCTCTTGAGACCTGGTTACCATTTGCACTTATGCATCCATTACAATCTCGAATGTGGATGTAAGGATGGCATCCTCATCGTTAATAACAGTATCAAATACTTGCACCATACCTTAGAAGTCAGCTACAAACGTCAGTAAGTCAAATTGAGGCTTGCTTGCTTTATAGATTCAAGCAAGGTAAAGAGAAATTATTTTGTTCTCTCTAAGTCTCTCTCGCGCGCGCGACACACACACACACACAGATGGGTATTGTATTCGGTCTAAACCGTCCGTCTTTTTTAGTCTGTTTGTCTGTCAGTTAGTGTGTCTTTCAAGCTTACCGTGTCATCGCAACTCCTAAACTGTTGAAGGGATTTCTGTCAAATCTGGTAGACCATCACTCATTAGAAGGAAGATCGTCTCTTGTCTGTTGTGGTTTTTCATCAGTTACGTTGAACCTACGATTATTTTTGGTTGCTGTAGGAACTAGAATGATTTTTTTTTTCTGAAATCCAGCAGCACAG
Source organism: Macrobrachium nipponense (assembly GCF_015104395.2). Taxonomy (NCBI): domain Eukaryota; kingdom Metazoa; phylum Arthropoda; class Malacostraca; order Decapoda; family Palaemonidae; genus Macrobrachium; species Macrobrachium nipponense. Next base: position 10,630,283 of record NC_061104.1, read on the forward strand.
GGTCACAATGAGACCCGAGGATCAACGATGCGAGCGAATAAGTGATTGGGGTTTATCAAAGGATCAATATTCAATTAGTGCAAGTCCTGTGTTTTTTATGTTTATTAAAATAGCGTTATATAATTATTTTAAAGGACAAATAAATGTTCATTATATAAAGTGCTTTTTTAAGACATTACCACATTTTTGGTAATGAATTGTATCTTGGCCCAGTCAACTAGTTTTACCTAACTCAAGACGTAACTTAATTTAGATTCATTTTTTCTATCTTTTCTTCAGCCTGGCGTGATATTATTTCGGTTTTTGTTCGCTTCAAACAATTATGTTGTTAAAAATCTTTAGGTTTTGGGATCCGATACCGACAAAAGTAAAAACCCTTAAATATGCACTTTTTACTATTTTGGTTCTTTATTTTACATTTCCCGAGCTCTCTCTCTCTCTCTCTCATTGATACTACATATGAGGCTATAAAGCAGCATACCTACGAAGAAATAAATTACGATATGACAACACAAAAGAAAATCCCGAAGAGGCTCTACCCAGATCTACACAATGACGGGAAAGAGGAAAAAATATATAAAAAACAAAAAAGACAAAATCTGCAACCTTTTGAAAAGAGGGAATTGCAGATTTGGAGAAAATGTTACTACAAACATCCTAAGGTATGTCACAACTATGAAATATATGGTAAATGTGCATACCTAGATGGCTATGAGGATGATTGCAGAGATCTACATCCAAAAATATGCAAAAAACCTAAAAGAAGGAAAAGGATGTAAGTTCGACAAAAAATGTAAATATATGCACCCTGTAGCCATGAAACATAATCAAATAAATAACCAATCAAGTAATAAAATCCAAAATAAGAAAGAAACAAATAAAGAGAGGAATGAAGAATATCAGGTAAAAGAAAAAAGCAAGCCATCAACGAGATATGCAGAGGTGTCATTTCAAAAAAAAATTTCAAAGCATCAGCTCCAAGATTCCACTCAAGAGATAATAACTGTTTTTATTATGCAAGAGGATATTGCAGATATGGAGAAAATTGCAGATTCAGACACAAAATGAATAATTATGATGAAGGAAGAACAAATATTATGGAAAAGTTGGATTTTTTAATGTCAGAATTTCTGGAAATGAAAAAAAGAACAACATACCAGAACAGGAAAGAGCATGGGAAATCCTATTATTACCAATATTAAATGAAGGAGAAAACACGCAAACCATCATAGTGATGAATGCGCAGGGTTTAGTTACGAGTAACTCAAAAAGAAAAATAGAGTACTTAGAAGAACTAACCCAAATTGAAAAGAAAATAGATATAATGAATATAAGTGAAACCTGGTATTCCCAAGAGACTGGGAATGATGATCAAATAAAAGGGTTCCAAACTTATAGATCAGATAGAAAAAATAGGAATCAAGGGGGAACCGCAATATATGGGAAAGACAAAAAACAAGGAAAAATATATGAGAAATATAGTAACTCAGAATGTGAACTAATAGCGGTAGAATTTGAATCTGAAAAATTAATGAACATAGTAATATATAGACCTCCTAATACTAAAGAGTTTGACTTAATAATAGAAAAATTGGATGATATATGTAGAAATCACAAGGACTGGACTAGTCTCCTATCTGGAGACTTCAACTTTCCTTTCGTAGACTGGAAAGAACGAATAGGAGATTGTGGATGTACTTATACATATAAAAAAAAGAGAGTAATAGTAGTGCAGAAGATAAGAGGCAATTCGAAAAGCTATTAGATATGCTACTAGAATACAACATTCAACAAATAAATCACCTGCCAACAAGAAAGGAAAATACTTTAGACCTAGTATTTGTGAACGAGATGAATTATGTTAAAGAAATAGTTTATAATGCGAGATTCAGACCATAATGTCATAGAATTAATAGTCCATCCAACCAAAGCAAGTGAAAACAGAGATAAGCAAGAAATGAAAAAGTGGGGAAGGATATGGAAAATACAACTTCTACAGTAAAATATAAAATGGTCAGAAATAAATGAAGAATTAAACAAAGATTGGGATAACATTTTCATAAGTGATGACATAAGGGTAAATACGGAGATATTATATAAAATATTAGAGAAAATAGTGGATAAATATATACCGAAGAAGAAAAGTAAACATCAGTCATGCATACCAAGAGACAGAAGGATCTTGTTCCAGAAAATTCAGAAGTGAAAAACGGTCTTGCAAAGAAAAAAAAATGCATGGAAAGTTATGAGAACTTAAAAAGTAAGATAGAAAATGCAGAACAAAAGATTATACAATCAAAAGAAAATGAAAAACGGGACTTGGAAGAAAAAACCCTATTAAATATCAAGCAAAACCCCAAACTATTATACTCATATGCGAAGAAGATGAATAAAAGAAGAATAGACATAGGCCCTCTAAGAATTGAAGGGAGATTAACGAATGAAAAAAAGGAAATTTGCAACATATTGGCAGAATGATATAAGAGAGAATTCACCCCTAGAATAGATAATGAAGATAATGATATAGAAGTAAGGGATGAAAATAGTGAATATTTAGCTGACATAGATATTAATGAAGCTGATATTGTGCAGGCTATTAATGAAATTAAAAATGGAGCCGCTGCAGGGCCCGATGGAGTGACCTGCTATTTTGTTAAGAAAGTAGTTCATTCTATCGCAAAGCCACTTGCAATATTATTAAGACAAAGTGTAGATACAGGCAAGATTATGATGAGCACAAATTAGCATATATTACCCCTACTTTCAAAAGTGGATCAAGACTAGAAGTAATATAGCCTGTGAGTCTAACATCACATATTATGAAAGTGTATGAAAGGGTAATGAAGAAAAATATTATGAAACATTTAATAAAAAATAATTTGTTTAATAAAGGACAACATGGTTTCGTACCCGGAAAAAGTACACAAACCCAACTGTTAGTCCACCGTGAGAACATATTCAAAAATATGAAAAGCGGAAATGAAACAGATGTAGTTTATCTAGACTTTGCAAAAGCTTTTGACAAAGTAGACCATAATATATTAGCGAAGAAAATTAGAAAACACAATATCGTGGATAAAGTAGGAAGATGGTTAAAAGAATTTTTACACAACAGAAAACAGATAGTTATTGCAAACGACGAGAAATCGGATGAAGCCAAGGTAATATCCGGTGTGCCACAAGGTACGGTGTTAGCTGCAATACTGTTTGTTATTATGATTGAAGACATAGACAGTAATGTTAAGGATTCGGTAGTGAGTAGTTTCGCAGATGACACAAGAATAAGTAGAGAAATTACTTGTGATGAAGATAGGAACGCTCTACAAAGAGACCTTAACAAAGTATATGATTGGGCAGAGGTAAATAGGATGGTATTTAACTCTGATAAATTTGAATCAATAAATTATGGAGACAGAGAAAGAAAGCTATATGCATATAGGGGACCTAATAATGAGACAATCACAAATAAGGAAGCAGTTAAAGACCTTGGTGTGATGATGAATAGGAAACCATGTTATGCAATGATCAAAATATGGCATTCTGTTGGCAAAATGTAAAGCAAAAATGGGAATGTTGTTACGGCACTTCAAAACAAGAAAAGCTGAACACATGATTATGCTTTATAAAACATATGTTCGTAGTCCACTTGAATATTGCAATATGATATGGTACCCACACTATCAAAAGGATATTGCATAAATAGAGAGTGTACAAAGGTCCTTTACAGCTAGAATAGAAGTTAAAGACCTTGACTACTGGGAAACACTACAATCCTTAAAATTATATAGTCCTGAAAGGAGAAGAGAACGCTACATGATAATTCAGGCATGGAAACAGATAGAAGGAATAGCAGAAAACATCCTGGAACTAAAAATATCAGAAAGAGCAAGCAGAGGTAGATTAATAGTGCCCAAAACTATACCAGGAAAAATAAGGAAAGCACACAGGACATTAATCCACTACGCACCAGCATCGATAATGCAGCGTCTATTCAATGCGTTGCCAGCTCATCTGAGGAATATATCAGGAGTGAGCGTAGATGTGTTTAAGAATAAGCTCGACAAATATCTAAACTGCATCCCAGACCATCCAAGATTGGAAGATGCAAAATATACCGGAAGATGTACTAGCAACTCTCTGGTAGACATTAGAGGTGCCTCACACTGAGGGACCTGGGGCAACCCGAACGAACTGTAAGGTCTGTAAGGTAAGGTAAGGTCTCTCTCTCTCTCTCTCTCTCTCTCTCTCTCTCTCTCTCTCTCTCAACAGGGTGCCCTAAACGTTACTTTTCCCTTTATTGTCTATGGTAGACAAATAATTACCAGAGCAAGAGAGAGAGAGAGAGAGAGAGAGAGAAGTATGACCGTATTCCAACTTATGCTTAAAAGCTTCATGAGATGGAGCATTTGGAAAAGGGAGTAGCCAAAGCAGGCCGTGTTACACTAATGAGCGGGGGACCCATTGCATACTTCATGTACCTTGCACTCCTTCCACCAGCCAGGTATGGCACTCTCCCATCCAGTTTGCCACTCCCCGGCCTTTCCCCAGTATGGCACACGTACACCCCAGACTAACACATCGGTACACAGGCCTTCAGCGCACTTACACCCTATTTCCTCGGTAAAGGGGTATTTTGTAAAAGCCTGTGAGGGGAGCCTGCTGAATAATATGCAGACGAGGAGGGAAAACAGGTCGAGTGAATGTAATGTCGGGGAGACAGGAAAAGACGGTTTCATTTAGAAGGTAAAAAGTCACTTGACTCTGGAAACGTCACCGTTTCTTGCTGGAGTCCAACGTAATTGTTATTGTTATTAACGTGGCGGTGACCCGGAGAGGAAGAAGGGAAAATAAGTCGGTTCTGTAAAGCCGAAAATAGGGTGGTAAGGGAAAAATTAAGTGTGTATCAGAGGGAAAACTAAGTCTGTGCTAAAAAAAAAATATGTAGAATCTGTACCCAAGGGAAGCTAAGGAAAAAGTTAAGTGTGTATCAGAGGGAAAAACTACGTCTATGCTAAAGAGTAAGTAGAACTTGTACCCTAAGAAAAAACTGAATATGTACCAAGTGGAAAAATAAAATAGTGTTGGAAAAAACTGAATGCATAATAAAGGGAAAGATATAGCACGTGTCCGAGGTAAAAATATTAAATGTGTATCAGACGGGTTGCGCTTGAAAATGAGATTATTATTTTTTTTAAATAGAGTAACAGACTCCCGTGTGTGGGAAAATAGAGAAAATATGAATCTCCTTTATGAAAGTAAATAGCTGGAATACTGTAAACGGTAACTCAGAGTTATTAGTGGATTCTAGAAATTGGCCTGTCTAGTTTTCTCAAAAGAATCTTCATTTTTTTTTTATATACATAATTTTTAATACATCAGTTTGATTACGTTTCTTAAATAGATATGAATGTAAAATGCGGAATTTTAATGTATATTTTAATGTATATCTGCTAGGTTAGGTAATCCTACTTGTCGTTTCTTTTAAGCAAAAACAATTGTAAAATTGATATATTTGGCAATCGATGATCTTGGCAGTTGTAATGCCAAAGCTCCTATCAAAATCAGCGTCGATGAGATTATAATTGCGATGATAGATCCATTTCAAAAATCGATGAATCAGAATTTGGAACTCACTAGGAAGAAGTTGATAAAATATTCGGTCTTTTACCAAGAGGAATTTAGCGGTAAAAAAAATCGGTAAAATGGGCCGCTAACACTGGGTAAAATGGAAAATTCAAGAGAGAGAGAGAGAGAGGTCTATTAAAAAATTGTCGATTCACTTTTAAAAAAAATTAGAATTTTACCCATTCACTCCATGTCAGCCCCTAACAACTTCGGGTTCCATGGATCTTGCCTAATTACCTCAGTGTGATGCTTTTGAATGTACTATAAGAGGAACATTAACAATAATTCTTTCCATCCGAGACGACTAAGTTGCTTTCGCACCATGAGCGGTAGTAGAACCTCCCAGTCAACCTCTTTTATCGTTATAATTTGGTCTATTTGGTATAAGATATAAATTATACTTGAATATTTTCACATACTGGTAATCCACTGTTCCTAAAATAGTTTTTTGTAACACCATTACTACTCGCGAATGTGTAAATCTACTCTTGCAAGGCGCTGTAAGTTCTTTACATTAGTAAAGTATTTTAATCTGATATTTACATAACGTTTTTTTAAAGTCAATTAACAAGAAACCTAATTACAAACACTGTAATCTTTGACATTGGTGTCCCGTGAGACACTGGTCCTAGACGATAGTCCTCTCTCTCTCTCTCTCTCTCTCTCTCTCTCTCTCTCTCTCTCTCTCTCTCTCTCTCTCTGTCGGCGGCTTATTCCGGTTGGAAATGAATTTATGGGATGGAGTCGGGTTTGATGAAGAAGGAAATTGAACAAGAGGATGAAGGTAATTCATCTGCGTAAAGTAGAAATCATGCAAGTGAATTATTGTTCTTGAATTTCTATGCTTGTTTTATTGCTTTAATCTTTATTGGTTTACTTATTTTTATTACTTTTAAGCAATTTTATTTTACTCGTGACATTTCCGGCAAAGTGGAAAGGTAAAATACGAACTTTTATAAACAATGGCAATAAAATAACAAATAACATTTATATCTTAATATGACGCAATATATTTCAGCTTTAAAACTGTATTGTTTAATCGTGGTATTTAAGGTTATGGAAAAAGAATTAAAGAAAAAAAAACAATCCTTGCGTTTTAAATTTGCGTTCTTTCTTACTTAGTATGGTTTTATCTTGAAAATACTCGGGACATTTCCACGATAATTGAATTATTATGTTTAAATTTTCAATGTCAAGAAAATGCGGAGATGTTAGGAAATATTTTTATTGCAATACGGTATACGTAAACTTGATGCAAAAATGAAGGAATAAGTAAATTCAAAGAGTCGTAGAACGCAAGACGAAAATGACAGGTAATAATCGCCAATTCGGAATCGTGGGTCGACGGTAGCGGAACTAAACTCAGCAAATCATGGCGCAAATTGTCAAGCTGATCGTTCAAATACAGTCCTTTCAGATAATGAACTCGTGGACTTGATGGACAGCTGTGTGTGTGCATGCGTATGTTCATGCGTACATGCGTACATTTCCAGATTTTCACCTCTTCTTATACTCATTTCTTGTTGTCACTCTATCCAGTACAGCATAAAATTCACTTTTTTCTACAGATATTTAAGTCGTGTACATGATAAACTATTGAGTGTATGTTTGCGCATGCGTAGGCTCTTGCGTGGATGCGTACGACTCTGAAGTTAACCTACCCCCCTCCCACCAACCACTCCCGTTTCATAGTGTCGCTTACCTTGTAATAATAGATTATGTCTGTTAAAACTGGTGTCACAACATCTCGGTTATTGACACCTTGTAAAGAAATCAAATACAGTTTCATGAACATAATAGAACTGCTGACACGATAAATTGCGTATGTGCGCGCGTTCATCTGTATGCGAATGCGTGCGTGTCTACGTACATTTTCAGTCGCTTCCTTAACAAATATTTTTAAAAGTGTCCTGGCACTTCTTTAATTCGCTAATCTTGCTTTTCCTCTCAGTCTAGTAAAAACATTGATTGCGAAAAACACCTTTTGAGAAGTAGCATCAGTTGATTTCGTTTCTTCACGAGTTACGTGGTCATTTAGTATTATATTCCCTGCTATGATAAAATGTTGCTTTCACGAAGATATCCTACTATGCTATTTCACCCACCGCTCAGCAGCAGAGCGTAGAAATTTATCAAATAATACTTATGTTCACCACTATTACTACTTATACTGCTACGGCTGACTTATACTGCTAGTAGTAACAATAATTGTGGTCATATTCATGCCTGCGACAGAGCGTCCATGTCTATAAGAATGTAATCTGGCTGCTATAACTGCTCTTACTATAACTAATGATCATAAAAATGCTGTAATAGGTAGTAACGGAAACCTTCGTTCATTATATATGTGTGGCTATATCCATAGCATATGAAGCTATGATTTAGGGCAGAAAAGACTTCTGTTTAACTCCCCTCCACATCACGTAGTCTTTCCCAGTTGAAGGCTAACCGCGTCTGTTAGGTGTAATGCCTAGTTTTCTTAATTGACTTTTTCTTTTGTGTGAATTGTTTTGGAATACAAATAAACTTACGTGCCTTGGTATTCTTAGTGGTCAGATATACTATGTGTTCATTAATATTTTGAGGGTAACGCGACATCTTGTATAGTTTCTGGTAAACGTTGAAATGTACTCACTTGAAGTTCACTAGGATAATATTTGAAAAATAATGAAGGAAACGAGGGAGAATTAAGTACAGAAATTGATGAGAAGAGAGCAGGCCCATTTGTCGGTTTTTTCCTTTTCTGTTATTGTCTTTCGTTCACTCATTTCTTCACTAAGATTCCCTTAATTTAGTAGTAGCTAGTTTTCTTCCATGTGTATAATAATAACAATAATAATAATCCGCAATGCAACTTCAAAGCACCTCTTATTTCCACCCATTTATCTTGCTAATATTTTTCAAGTTTGCTTATTTATGTATTTGTTTATTTGTAGAATGCATCCATATATTATCGAAATTTCTTTCTCTTCGTTGTTCTCAGTGTGGAACATTGAATTCAGTTCTGTGAAAGCTTGAATAAGAGGGGAGTGGAGTATTTTGCTTGTTTATGACTTTTTAAACCTTTTCGCCGCAGTTATTTTAGTTGACTGTTCATTAAATAGTCAATGATGACCGGCAAAATGATACGGAAAATTAAGGAGAAATTCAGATGCAATTACTCCAATTGTATTTGTATGTAGTTGAAAGTGAGATACATTACCTTGTCGCCAAGTTCTTACTAGCAGAATATATTCATTGAATTATTCAGGTAATGAATTTGTGGAGTCTTGAGTTGAAATTGCAAAATGTTTTGATTGATTTATTTAGGTAACGAATTCGGGCCACAACATCAAAGATCATCTCATAATATTAATGTTTGAGAATATGTTTTAAAAGATAATTTTTCAGTCTTGTCCCAAGCTGTTTAATCAAAAGATAAGATCGTCTTCAGATTTGGAAAGCTCTCTGCGAAAATACAAAATAAAATAATGGTAGCTATGCTTTTGGGCTTCAGAAACTTTTTATGGAAAAGACAGGTATAGTCTCTGCTGCCGAGAACTCCCTAAAAGCTGCTTTTGTTCTTTTGATAAGGACGTTCCCAAAGTCTTCATACATGGAGTTTTATACTATGTAATCATTACTACAATCAGAAGTGATTTGGATATAATACAACATATATTTACTCTCATGTCTGTCTGCATATATATCCACCTTTGTATCCAAAAACAATTATGAATTTGGCTTCAGAAGATTTCAAGGAACCAGCAGCTGCCCAAAGTCGAGGTTTGTGTCGATCCCTGGTGAAATCTTTGCGAAACAATGTCTTCTATGTTGAAGTCTCGCTAGTGTTTCCCAGGACTTCCAAAGCAAAGTTTTCCTTAACTCTTCTTTTACAAAATCCCTTTCTGGTTTTGTGGACTTTATTCCTAAACTCCCAAAAACGACATCAATCCACCTGCAAATTTGTTCGTGTTTCTCGCCTGTTTACTCGGAAAAGGCAGGCCACTAACAAATCTTTTTCCGAACGATTCTTTTCTCAATTTGTCAGTCTGCTTGCATGCCTGATTGCCTGCTGGCCCGCGACAGTCCAGAGGAATGTGCTATGACTTGTCCCCTGCTCCAATATTTTGGACACATAAATGTATTTCTTCTTCTGCCAAGGAATTGTTCTTCGGGCTTAACACGCCTCAACAGCTTCCACTGTTCATCATTCATGCACATCCGGTATCGAAACATCACTCCAATGCACAAGAAGACTTGCACAAGCAGTTCCCTTCTCATATTCCGCCCTCTGCTTCCACGGGGGAGGAGTGCTTTCTTATTATCCATGGTGTGTTTATGTGCGTGCATATATAATTAAACGTGTATATATATATATATATATATATATATATATATATATATATATATATATATATATGTTGAGTGTGCGTGTAGTGAAAACTGCATATATATGTGTTGTATAAATATATATATATATATATCTATATATATATAAATATATTATAGATAATAATATTTGTTGTCTAATAATATCTATATATATATATATATATAGATATAATAATACGATTTTTCACCTTAGAGGGTTGGCAATGGGATGTGTTGACATTTCAAGCTTTCAAGTAGATTTTTGCGATGAATATGGACTATAGTTCCTTGACCCTTTCCACCCTGGATACAACGCACCACTGTCAACTAGCTACACGTACCTATATACTCAAGGTTCTCTGTAGTGACCCCTCGGCTGCCAGATGCATTACATTCCCCCTTTCATGCTTCATCCGTTCCCCTGTGGCGCTGTGTTATCCGTCAAGCTGCTTCAACTTTGCCCTGCTTCATTTGCAACACTCATTTAAGAGTAAGTAATTCGGACGAAACTTATAAATCTGGCGGTAGTCAGTGGTCTCGTTGAATTACATAATTATTGATAATAATGATAATGATAATGGTGACTAAACAAATTTATCCAAAATATTTTATACATTTTAATTTAAAGTTTTGCTGCTGTTTCTCCGCACCGTACACACGTCCATTTCAACAAATTGATCTCGCCATTCATTCCTAAAATCAACCCCGCCCCTGCCCCCCCCCCCCCCCCCCCGCTTTTTTTTCTCCTTGGACATCATTGGTGTTGTTTTGCCAGTTAATCCCATTAATAAATCACATCCCATTTTTATCCTCGGCATTATTTTGGTGTCTCACATCAAATCACCATTGCCGATGGCGAGTAATTTCCCTTGTTTATAAAATTCCTTGTCATAATTCAGTGACGTAAATTGTGTTTATACGTTTGCATGCTTCTATTATACTCGCATTATGATAGAATTTCAATGTACATATTTTAACCATCACCAACCGTTTGTTTGGCAGCCTGAAACATTCCTCATTTAGTGAGAAATATAACTACGAACCACCTTCAAAATATTTCTCCCTGTTAAGTCACACTAAGATTCAGTAACCCTTAGGTTTCAATAAGGAACTTATCTTTACAATTTATATCCCTGTCATTAGGGAGCCTCATGGTTGACTGTGCAGAGAAAGGGAATTCAGCTAGACAAGCGCTTTACATTGTAGATTATATAGTCAAGTTCCTTAAACTTTGTAATTTACAGTCGAAAAGCGCTTGTGCAGCTGAATTCCCTTTCCCTGCACAGACAACCACAAGGGCTCCTTAATTACAGGGATCTTGTTCCCACGCTTTCAACTGTGTTTCGTGAACACGTATGGAAATTGGAAGTGTCGTACTCCATATAGTGGTACTATAACTGGTTCACTTAAGGTAGATTCTTGGGTGTGAGCCCTATGCTACGAGACGTTAGTTTGGCGGCCGCTGATTGGCTGGGAGCTGCCTACCTCCCGGTATCAGCCAATCAGCGGCCACCAAACAAACGTCTAGTAAGAATAAGGCTCATCCGCAAATCTACCTTAAGTGAATCAGTTATACACCCATTTATAATAATATTTCCATTTACGGCGAAGTAATTTATTGTACAGGCCTTATACCCTGTATCTAATCCCAAACAATGTTTGTTTTTAGATACTGCTTAAATCTCTCTCTCTCTCTCTCTCTCTCTCTCTCTCTCTCTCTCTCTCTTCTGTAAGTCTGAACGTAGGGTAATTAGTCGCAAAACCCTTATATTGTCTCCTTGCAACAGTATATGCTTAAAAGTACCATTTAAAGCTCTCTCTCTCTCTCTCTCTCTCTCTCTCTCTCTCTCTCAGAGAAATATCTGCCAAGGTACAAAACTTGAAACTTTGAGTCCCTCGAAGTGCAACATCGCGACCAAGATGTTCATTGCATGACTTGTTAATAGGCAAAATGGAGTCTCTTGAAACCTGGATATCGATGTACCACAAAAAAATAAAGAACAAAAGCAAAATAAAAATACAAAGAACTTACAGATAGATGGATTGAATCGTACAGTATTTTGTGTTTGTTTCCTTGTACGAAGGGATGACTTAATCAGTGCTGGATATGCTGTCAGTGGATTATGTAGTAAGTAATAAACCCATGGACTTCATGAAGAACCATTTAATTATTTATGTCATGATGATTCTGGAACAGTTTCTATCAAATTATCACTTTTTGGATCCCAGCAATTCAATCTTCAAAATTCTGTGTTTACCTGTGTATTCCCTGAGTCTTACACTCCTCTACATTCAAAGATTTTGCCTTTTCCTTTAGAGATCTTTATTTTCACTTTTAGGCCTGAATTTAAAGGTGATTTAGTTGTCCGTTTAATCGACTTGCGTATAATTAAGTCCCAAAGGAGTATTATTAAAACTGCGTGTCGGTAGGTAAGATTTGATTGAGCCATAGAGGTGCACACATTACGGTAATAGCCAATACAAGGCCTGAACGAGCTAATGCTTTTGAAAATGAATCGTTATGGCGTTATCTTTAAAGACCATAAAACAACTACAATAGACCAATTTTGTTGGGCCAAATGAGGAACCGGTGGGGCATTATGCTACTCAGATGTCATGGAATAGCAATATTAGAGAAATTAGAACGTGCGCTGTACAAAGGCCTAGATCCACTATTGCGTTTTACGAGGGTTTAACTGACGTTCTGCATCTCACGACATGTAATAATAATTCTAGCCATATCCGTGTGTACACATGTAGGAATCAAATGTCCCTTAATTGATGAAGCAATTCTTACGGTATCGCGTTATTTTTCTAACGGACAACAGTTATTTAACCTATATTTAGACCATTCGTGTGGTACCAAGAGGACTACTTTTTATAACTTTCAGTTTCTACAATTTTATTGTAGGCTCTTTGTGTAGCACGGAGTTAGAGGCGGTGATTGTGAAAGTCGTATGCATCCACTGCTTCAGGTCTCTACATTAATGTCTTAAGGCTACGCTGGGTCTGATCAGTAGTTGAGTCGAATGATGTCTTTGGTGCTCGAGCTCGTATGACTATTTTCTGAAACGGGCCATAGATATTGGAAACCAAACAATGTTTTTTTTATGGACATGCAGGGTAATTAACCATTTCCTCTGTAGCTTACGTAACGTTTAAATATTATTCCGTTTAGCTCAAAGGGAGAATATCTCCTCCTCCCCCTCTTCCTTTAAGGTGATATCAGTAACTCCCATTAAGTCACCTGTTCCTGTATTTATTCTGTGGAAATCCGTAACGCTCGGTTTGCATGATCAGTAACAGTTTCTTTTCCCCCTTTTTCTCTACTTCCAAGCTCTGGAATTCTCTTCCTGCTTGTGTTTTTCCAGACAAACTTAACTGCTTCAAGAAACAGGGCTGTAGTACCCCACTCGTGGTTAATCCCCGCCCTTCGTCTTTCCTTTTTCCTTTTCGATGGCAGTCCCCGTATCCTATGGTCATAAAAACAAATGCGTAGTATATACCTGCTGATACTTAAAAAATTTGTATCGTTTGAACTTGACTTTGTTAATTGTCAAAGAAAATCTTGTTTACGGTTTTATTTTACACAAATTACTTTTATTTTCAGTAAATTCTGACATAGGAATAGTTTGTACAATTTGCAAATATTAGTCATTCAAATCCTTTCATTTTCATAAAACTGCTGAAAAAAGGAATCTAATCCCTCATTCGTATTTTATGTTTTTAATTAAACATTTTAAAAAAATCATAGCTCAAAGTGTATAACAGATGATGCTGTGTTCTCTTTCTCATAAATATTGATGATTTCTCAAGAGAAAAAGGAAACTGTATTACTGTCTCATTCAAAGGTGTTTATGAACGTACTTCTATGCCTCCTGGCTGAAATGAATTGGTAGCTACCTCGGTATATCGACGATGGAAATGTTATTCCGAAAGGCAAAAATCCCATTAATAATTCAAGTCTCCTCGCTCTGGCTTCGTCTCGTTGTGATGGACGAGTTGTCATTTGCGTTAAGCCTTAGATGTTGGTTTGTAGTGTCCAAAGAAAGAATTGTTACGTATTATCAATGTAAAAATTAAACGTTGAAAATATTTACATATTTGTAAGGAATAAGCAAAATAAAATAGCCATCAGGCCATTCAATACGTTTCTACACATACACAAAATCCAGTGGAAGGGAATTATACCCCCCAAAAATTAGACAGGTTAATTGATTTGTTTATATTTAACAGCGTCGTAACCCAACATCTCATAGACGCTGAATGAGAATGATAAGCAGCAAATATTTAAAATGATAAAGAAACTAAAACAATAAATGCAGAACTGTCACAGGCGCCATCGCAGAGGAATCAGGCCCAAGTCGTAGCCACAAAACGTGAATGAAAGCAACTTTAATCGCGGCGATATTGAATATATGGATTAATTAATTCTGGGACTTGTGTAATGTTTCATTCGCAGCGAATTCATTTCCCTCCCGCAGCCAACGGAAGTAATCCCTGTGGGCCGGAGAATTTGTGTCAGTAATATTGGGCCGCTCCGCTGTTGATTATGTGTTATGCCTTAATACTAATGTTCCGCTTAATTAGTTGGTGATGATTTCCATGTCGATATCCTGTTTGCATATTGAAATATAAATTGGAAATTTTTACTACGGTTGTAAGTCTCTCTCTCTCTCTCTCTCTCTCTCTCTCTCTCTCTCTCTCTCTCTCTCTCTCTCTCTCTCTCTCGGGTGTGCGTGCGCGTAGTTTTGGAATTAATCGCTGAATGTCAGTGTTTAATGATCAGATTTCGTAGATTCGAATCAAGTCGTGGCTGTACCATAAATTGGCAGGGACATCTGTCGTACCTTTCACAAAAAGAAAAAAAAATGGTGATTGTGCATCGGGAGATGAATTCGATAATACAGTTGTTTATCATACTTTTTTTTATACTGTGTAGTTTTCCCGGGTGTCAACTGTTACAGAGTTGTATGTATTTCGTTTGGCTATACAAAGTATCCCGGTTTTTTCATAGAATTTAGAAGTTATTCTCTGTTTATAAGTTGTTAGCAATCCATACTTGAAACGGTTTCAAAACAGTGAAGAAGTAAAAAAAAAAAAAAAAGTCGAGCTTAAGTGGAAGCCATGTCTGGGTCATCGAAGTTCAGCTACAATTGAATTCTAAGTTTTTGGACTCTGTATCAAATTTTTAATGGATAATGCAAAAATATTAGCCATCCCAACAATATTTGATATTCTAAGAATTCAGACTAATAAATTGAGCATGGTACGTGCCAGATCCATATGTTCTCATATCGTGCGTCTTACTACTGTCACGAAAAAAAAATGGCACATTCGTTTTCAAATAGTTTTTGTATCAATATGAAAGTTACCTTTAAATCGTTTGAAAGTCTGTCCTAAGTCGAGGATTCATAGGCCAGTGAGAGAATCTACACAAGGCTTATATGATTCTTTTGCTCCAGCATAGAAATTATTTTCTTTTCTTTTTTAACTCAGACTGGATAATGCGATGAGCTCTAGCCGGCACTGTTGGGGGTAACCAGCGATCATTGGTACATTTGCCCCCATTATTATGGCTGCGGTCAAAGGTCAAGGCATGGATGCTGATTCTTAGCTCTGAAACGTAAGTCTAATTTTACTGTTGCTCCTTTTAAGAAAGAGAAAGGCGTGTGTATACATCGGTTTTCTCAAGTAAATTACTTTGTGATTTTCTTTACTATGGACTCCAGATTTCTTATAATTTTAATAAGTATAGGGTTAATGATAATTTGCTGTGCAGTAACGTTCTATGCTGGAGATCTTAATCAGGAAACAGATGCAAACCAGTTTCATTGCATATGCAACACCAGCACCTCGAACAGGAAATAAAACCATCACCTTTAATCCGCGAGTTATAACCGTTGCAATTATACACCGTTTTCATAAACGCATTTTACAGAAGCGCTGTTCATATGCCGAGTAAATTATGGTACGAATTGCTTGCAATATGAGACATTTTGTTTAATGCCGGAGTTAATTGTACAAGTAGGCAAAAGTAATGCATGAAGATGATTTTATCAAATAAATTATGTCCTCGTTGTATAAAAGGAAATGGCTTAGTAGGTCTTAATCATAAAAATACTTCCGTTGTTCCAAAACCAAGAAACGTGACGTTACATTATGTGTTTTCAGAGACGTGCTTTTCCTCATCGCCGGCCATAAACTAAGATTGGACAAATTTAATTATATTTCCTTCGTTATCTCCTTTATCTTGTTTCCTCGCCATCCACTTCAAACTAACTCTAGCAGGGTCTAAGCATTGTAAGCATAGTATACAACTTTTCATCTCCAATACCGTGCGTCGTGGATCATTTTGTAGAAGTAATCGAATCCAGAAGTATTTTTCTGTCTTTTACAAAACTTTTGAAAAATCTTAGCAACCCTACTGTTACTTGTAGTTTTTATGGCGAAGAAACAGACTGACATAGAGGCCCAAGTAAAGTTCGGATGTGTTAATGGATTCTCTCTCTCTCTAGTGATGATGATGAACCAGCCTCTTGAATAGTTTCAGGATACCAAACATACTGAATTTAGCATGAATGACGATTACCAAGAGAATCAGGCAAGACAAATCCCAGGTGAATAGAACTAGGAAACATTAACTTTTAGGTTTTACTTGTACGCTTTCAATTTAATTGAGTTTCATATATTTCGAAAGTGGGATATATGTAATGTACCATCTGCTGGGCCTACACATGGGAAAAAGCAGTCTGGCATTAATAAGTATTCGACTGGGTGGTTTTTATAGTGTGTGGTTCCAGGTTGCATCCTGCCTCCTTAGGAGTCCATCACTTTTCTCACTATGTGCGCTGTTTCTAGGAGCACATTCTTCTTCTTCTTCTTCTTCTTCTTCTTCTTCTTCTTCTTCTTCTTCTTCTTCTTCTTCTTCTTCTTATTATTATTATTATTATTATTATTATTATTATTAGCTAGATTCTTTCATAGCCTTTTTTCACTGTATGGAAGTTTCTTGTTGTTGGGTCAATTTTGGATAACGAGAAACGTTTGGACTTTTTCCTGTCAAAAAAGTTTAAGATTCGATTATATTTAATTCCGTAAATCACACGTACAAACATTTAAAAAAAAACATGTGTTCGTAAAAAGTTTCTGATAGTGAAAACGTAACTTTATTTCACACTTGATTTCGGTGGAAATTTATATGTGGTTTTGGAAACCTGTAAAAGAGATATTTTTTTTGTCTCTGTTGATATTTCTCTTAAGAAATTTGAACTCCCTCTAACCCACCCTCTGTCTCACCTTCTTGGCGACTTTGATGCTGGTAGTTATGACATCAGATAATTCCAAATTTTTCGGTCAGTCATTCTCTCTCATAATCTGAATTTGATCATAATCCTAGAAAGATTAAATCCTCCGTCTGTATTTTTTTTTCTCCCATTTGAAATAACCCTAAGAAAGTGGAGGTCTCTTCCTTCCCTACTCTCACTCAGCCTCGAGAAAGTGACTATGTCTCTCTCTCTCTCTCTCTCTCTCTCTCTCTCTCTCTCTCTCTCTCTCTCTCTCTCTCTCTCATAGTGACCATATTGGGGATATCACCACCAGATAAATCACAGTATAAACAATAAATAACCCCGGAAAATGAATGATACGTCAGTCATAAATAACCGCCAAGTGAAGAACAGGCGGAGAATGTAAAAGTAACAAATCAACGAGAAGTATATATGTGACATAAATCGTGGGGAGATGGAGATGAGATGTGGGTTGGTTGTTGGGGGTGGGGGGGGGGTGGAGAGGGGGTGTGGGAGTCCCCAGTGGGGGATTCTTTTGGGGGAGGAGGGTTGGAGTGGGTGTCTTCCTCCACGCGGGCCAAGACAAATGAAGAAGGCTGTGGCCACGACCCTTAATTTGATAGTGAGGGCTTTCATAATGAATGTTTGCATAAGTACTGCCAGCTCTTATCATACACTTGTGTTTCCCGCTTAATGACCATGAAGAAGTTATTCACCGCGAGCTCTTCCTTTATGCCGCTGTGATGGAGGGGCATATTTTTCATTCGCGGAAACACGTCCCGTTGTATAATTATTGCTGTACAACAAATGTAAATTACTGTAACGCTGGCATTAGGCTCATTTGGAAATCTGAATCCACGATGAAGAAACGCCGTCATTATCATAATCCTATTATTCCCCCAAAAGGCTCAACCCTCGTCGCTATTCTATTGGACGCGGATGAACTGACGTAGCGCTGGCTTTACCAATCAGCTTTGCCTATCAAGTTGACGTCACTTCGAATCGACCAATCGGATTACGAGTTCATAATCGGTTAAAAGGATTATACACGGTTGCCAACGGTTCGTTCCCGGGGATTATGTACTGTACATGGAAGTCCGTCTTATTACTTTTTTTCCTCTTTCTCTGCCGTTTCGGAAAGTGCACCGCCCAACAGACTGCAATGGTGTTTTAGTTATTTTTTTTTTATTCATTTTATTAAGCATGAAAACTTTTAGAACGTGGATATTCTCTCTCTATACCCTCTTCTCTCTCTTCTCTCCTCTCTCTCGTCTCTCTCTTCTCTCTCTCTCTCTCTCTCTCTCTGCTTTCTCTCTTCTCTCTCTCTCTCTCTCTCTCTCTCTCTTTCTTTGTCTTTGTTTTCAGTTGAAAAGCAAGTTTCCGTTGGCATATTGTAACAGCTTGCATTTTTATCCAATTTTCATCTATGTAATTGATACAAGAAATGAAACAATACAAAAAACAAAAATTATAAACCAAGGGGCCTCTCGAAAAGAAACGTAACAGGCCCTTGTGTATATTGAGATGTTTTAAACCTTAGCCTACCCTATATTTAATAAGGCAATCAAGTTTTGTCTTCATTCCTTAAGCTTTATATTATGTTAGATTTCATATGTATATATGTGAATGTTAATATATATATATATATATATATATCTATATATATATATGTGTGTGTGTGTGTGTGTGTGTGTGTGTGTGTGTGTGTGTGTATGTATGTTTATATATTACAAAAATTTTAGGCTGTCTGCTATGGACATTTGAGTATGATAAAAAAAATAATGGCAGTCCTTTGATTTATAAACTGGAAGGAAAATTGAAACCTAAACCAGCGCATCCTTTTACAGAACTTCTCTTCTTGTCATCACTATCAAACTTACATTATCAGAGATTAGAATTACTGGTGATTTGAGTCGCCCGGTCCCTTCTACTAAGTCGTAGACAAGATTTCCTTTTGTCTTATGCTAGATTCTCAGTCTTGAGTGACTGGTCGGTTATCGAATACTACTGTCCTAAATATTAAATAAAACGAATTGCTATTACTTTTCCTAGGAATATAGGGTCGAAGTTGAATTTGGCGACATAGTGTTGTCACTGTTGTGGTCTGTAAGAAATGTTTCTTTTTATTATTACTTATACGTATCCCTTGCCTTGCGTCGCACCTGCTAAGGTCGTCGACGCCAAGTATAGGTGAATTTTACCGGGCTCATGATAGTTGAGCGGATTTGATGATTTCTGTAAATGAAATTTACGCAGGAAATGATCTTACACATTTGATTAAAAAACAACAAGAATAGTTGATTATAGTAAATTATTTCTGATGATAAAGTGTTCCTTTGTAAAACGGTAGATGAGAAAGCATAGCAAACTGGATTCCTTCATACTTGTATTCACCCATGTGATGGGTTTTCTTATCGGTCTGAAGAAATGAGTTGGTTGATGAAAAAAAGCTGGTTCCTTATACTCACCCTGTGATGGGTTTTCTTATCGGTCTGAAGAAATGAGTTGGTTGATGAAAAAAGCTGGATTCCTTCATACTTGTATTCACCCATGTGATGGGTTTTCTTATCGGTCTGAGAAAGATTGGTTGATGAAAAAAATGGATTCCTTCATATTGTACATGTATGGGTTTTCTTATCGGTCTGAAGAAGTGAGTTGGTTGATGAAAAAAGCTGGATTCCTTCATACTTGTATTCACCCATGTGATGGGTTTTCTTATCGGTCTGAAGAAATGAGTTGGTTGATGAAAAGAACAGATGGAAGAAGTCATTTGTGTGAGAATTAAGGCTTTGTATACAGGCCTGATGGAGTATGAAAACTGGAATTTATCAGTCTGAAACATTTCATAGACATGCACGAAAAATGCTTAGAAAGGATAAAAACAGATAAAGAAACTTGAGCTGTAATATATTTATTGATAGAAAAGCCCACATCGATGTAAATGAAAGATCATGAAAGTAATACTCTGTGAACTTCAAAATGCGAATGAAAATAGTATTATGGGAAATCACTTAAAGATTGCGTTAATGGCATTCTGCAAAGAAAAGAGAAAATAAACATCTAAAACTTTCCCTTTTGTGTAGAGGTGATAAACACACAACAGTAGAAGCCATGGCCCCCAATCTCAGAAAACGTGCTTAATTGGTGCTCAAGAATTAAGTATCATAATTTTGTCTTTTACTTCACATCAGACGAGCTATACAAAGACAATATTCAAATGTTGCCCGGAGAAATTTGAACTGTTATATACAATTCATCGCTTTAGAAATGGTCAATATTTACCTCATGTTTTGGCGCTGCTGTCTTCTAAACCTGAAGAAACATTTTCAACATTTTCAAAATTTCTAGAGAATGTTTACAGCCCTCGAATTGTAAGAACATGCTAATTTAATCCCTCGTATGCACATTGACTTGGAGACAGCATTGCTGTCGATTCCATGTAGTTCAGGCTTGGTGGCGGAAATTCCAAAAACCTTGCTTAAGCCAATGGTATAAGGACAAAGAATGCATTAAAAAAAATGGTTGACGTCATTTTCTTTGTTCTTCCATTTCTTGACGCAATCATTGATCAAGTTTGCTCTATTGGAGCTTTAACGAATGAAATTCTAGAAGATTGACGGTGTGTTTGTTTACAGACTATGTCCACAAAGACTTATTTCGTTTCTTTCAGTTTCCTCATACCCTCTGGACACAGTTTCCGCCACTGACGCAAGATATACTACCGACGGCGCAGAATCGTTTTATGTTCACAGTATGACAAACTTTCTGTTACTCATCCGTCTGGGTTTTTTTTTTTTTTTTTTTTTTTTTTACATAATTATCAAGATCCAGATAACTGCTTTCATTAAACTGAGAAGCTTTCATACACCATCTGTCATTAGACAATTACCAAGAGGAAAAACTGACTTATTTAACGAAATTCACAGTTTCAGACTGGTGATAAAACTCGGTATCACAACGATACCGTTGTTTGGCTTCAAATACTCAAAAAGAACGGGTATCTATCTTTGAATGAATCCAAAATGAGGAGTAGATGATGTTAACATGTACATAGATTTATGTCATAAGTTCTTCTGTTTATATATATTGGGAATCATTAAGTACTTTTAAACGGGCACAATAGCCCGCTCAAACTCAAAACGAGCCGGGAAAAAAATGACCAAAATAAGAACAAATTACCTTAGTGTACGAGAAATTATTTCTATTATTCATTGATTGATTAACTTTTTT
>NC_061104.1:10656779-10731779 GCF_015104395.2 Macrobrachium nipponense
TGTGACCATACTGCGGTCAGCGATGTGAGAAAAAACGCCGTTGAGGGTTTATCATTTGACCAGATCCCAGATGTACTTGACACCGATGGCGGCACAGTTAGGGATTATGCGGTCTTCTTGCGGGCGGGGCGTCTTAATTAAAGATGGATATAGTGGTACATGAGATAGAAAAACACCACGAGATGGAAAAGCAGTGGGTTGCCCGTCCCGTCGGCCTTCGTATAAAATCACTGGCCCACAAGAACAGTATTTGCTTGCAGCCCATGTTCGTATACAGATACAGGACGCAGACACAATAGAGTGCTAAATACATATGCCAGGTGTAGCAACTACACTAGAAAAAAATAATGATTACAGAGACGCAGTGTGCAAACAGTGGTGGATATGCAATTAGCAAATGTTTTTAATACTATATTCGGTTTTTTTCCAATTGTCCATCCGCCTGTGGTGTTTGCGTATGGTAACACTGCGTCCCGGGCTTTAGATACTAATTACAGTCAGCTTACATTCAATATTAATAACAATATCCCATTTCGAATATTAACGGTGTAATTCGCATACAGTAAATCTTAAAACACTTTTCAGTTGCAAATGTACACCTAGATATCCTTTTATTTACCTAAAACTTACACATAGCGGAACTATCTAAAGCCCAGGACGCAGTGTTACCATACGAAAACACCACAGGCGGATGGACAGATGAAAAAAAAAACAGAGTATAGTCACGAACAAGGCAAATAATAAACAAACCATGTTAGCAGTCAGCGCTAAGGAGATTACGAAAAAATGTTATGGACAGCAATGGGGATAATTTTTTTTATTTATCTGTTTGTTTAACTGTCACATCTCCGAATAGGTTACACACGCTAACCCATACAAATAACCAAATTCCCACGTATTGGCTACGTAACTAACTATTACCGTAATGTAGAATCTTTATCACTACCAATATTCTAACCAACACCAAAAGCCAAGTTTTCAAACAAATCCTTTAGAGAAGTCAGATCATTCACTTGTAACAATTATCCGATGTTATTTTTTAAAAGATAATATTCAAGACCAAACCTTTTGGGGCCAGCCCCTTAAGAGAGAGAGAGAGAGAGAGAGAGAGAGAGAGAGAGAGAGAGAGAGAGAGAGAGAGAGAGAGAGAATTGTCTGCGGTGTCTAATGAGTAGTTTATCTAATAGCAGTTATAATAATTCGCTTGTTCATGAAGTGAACGACCCTGGCGATCGTGACGGATTTTAAACTCTCACAGTAGATTCAATATTCAGCGTTTTCACTTCCATACCCAGTACCCACTCTTTTGGGGAAGATTTCCTCCAGAAGCGTCCTGAAACCCGTACTTTCAATTTTACTTCCCTGACAATTTCTTTAGCAGGAGGGTCTGTACATTTTCCGTGGTGTTGTTTCTTTCAAGAACTGTCTTGGATCTTCTGTGTGTTGGGTAAGTCCTGTTCTTTTTTTAAGGACAGAAATAATTATTTAAGTGAAAAAAATAGGGGCTGTTATGAGGGCCTGTTAACGGTAGCAGTAGTGAAAACGGTAAAAACAACTTTTGTTTGGTCTACAATATTAATAGCAACAACAACAATTATACTGCCAATACAACCTATTGTGATGATGTTGAATAGTCTGACAAGTTACACTCAAGAAAGTACAAGTTTTGTACGAAATGTTCTTGAATTGTTCGAAATAAACGAAGCCTTCTTCAGACTAGTATTTACCCTCCAAAACGGCAATTATAGTAGTAGATTTATCCCCCGCCCCCCATTACGTTACTTTGCAGCTGATACCAAAACTCTGTTTCGTCGGTATAGTATTAATGATCCTTTATTTATGTTCATGGGAGGGGCTCTAACCCCATCCTAAACCTTTCTCTTTTATCCACACTTGGTACCAGCAGGTTAATAATATACACGTCTGATACCACGTATTACCGTTTTATAGACACTGAGAATTTCAGACCCCAACTAATCGCGGGTAGACGTTCAACTCGTGAGACCACCTGGCTGCACAATGTACAGGTAACGTTTCTATAGGGAATCTCTTCAGCGTCTACCATTAAAACAATCTATACACACACCGTAGCTACTCTCTGAACAGTTTCTTATCAGCGTTCATATCCACATTAAAGTCGCCCCGGCGATGTTAAACTCGATCTTATTAAATAAAATGGAGAGTTAACCTAATAGTTCTACATTGTTTTTACCTTTTTGTATGAGTAACCTTTTCTCTCGACTTTTTTTTTCTTCCCTTTCATTTTCCCCTGGCGTCACTATCAATCACTCGTTGTGAGAAAATGGAACGATTGACGTATAACCCGGACTTTGATGAGGTTGTTAATTGTTGTAAGGACCGGTACGGTAGCGTTCGGGCCACTGCCAAGACCCCGAAAAAAGATCTGCCCACTGCCCGATACCCAGATACCCACATGACAGCTTGATTAATGCTAGACACTAGCCAGTTATCTTTATAGTTCCCTAATCTCGTCATTTTGGCATTTTGGAATAAGGGCTCCTTACAGGCTGCTAAGGTATGATGAGTGGCGGCGGGATGAGCCGCGCCATTCTGAGCCTTCTGTCCGGAGGCATTTAGGGTCAGGTATGTTTTTTGGGGTTTTGTAAATTGTCCCTTTTTGCCTTGGAATATCGCCGGAGCGGTAATTGATGATTCGACGTCGTTTATCGGGTGCTTTAGACATTATCCCCCATTCCCTACGCTGGGCCTGCCGAAATTCCGAAAAAAAGTGTCTTCAAGGTTACTTTTGAATTTTAAAGAATATTTGACGCAGTTCGATGAGCAGAAGCTTTGTAGATTCTGTGGTATGCATGTTTATTTATTTATATTTATTTATTTATTTGTTTATTTTTATTTATTTATTTATTTTTATTTATTTATTCATTTATATTTTATTTTTATTTTTATTTTTTATTTTTTTATTTATTTATTCATCATTTTCCGGTTAAATTTTCGTTAAATAAATTTCCATTTTTCTCCCATGAAACATTTTTTTATGGATAGCCACAATTGTAGCTTGTGTTTTTAACTAGATTTATTTACCGTAACGCTTTCAAAGCTGTTTGATTAGTCGAACGAATGTTAACTCATCTTATTATCTAGGATCAGATTCATATACCCTTTTGGTGAGTTTTAATAGAATCGTGCAACATATTACAGATGTATATATTAATCATATGAAAGTTCTCTCTCTCTCTCTCTCTCTCTCTCTCTCTCTCTCTCTCTCTCTCTCTCTCTCTCTCTCTCTCTCTCTGTATACGGTAGAATATAATATACTGAGTTCATTAGGGTATGGTATTATTGATTTTGACCCGAAAGATAGGTAGTTTACGGGCTGCTCTGTGAGCAAGAGCCCATGCTGACACAAGGTCAGCTTAATCAAAAACAACAAGATAGGTAGGAAATCATGGAAAACAAAAACTTAGAGAAGCTTGATAAGAAGTGAGTCTGGAAACTTCCTGGAACCCATGACTGATGCTTGGCATAGAAACTTGAGATATCTCGCCCCGTAAATATTTTACATAACAATGACAAAGGGTATCAAAAGCGCCTCAGTGGCGTGGTTGGTTTGGTGTTTGCTTCTCACCTCGGTGGTCGCGGGTTCGATTCTCGGCCATTCCATTGAGGAGTGAGAGATGTGTATTTATGGTGATAGAAGTTCACTCTCGACGTGGTTCGGAAGTCACGTAAAGCCGTTGGTCCCGTTGCTGAATAACCGCTGGTTCCATGCAACGTCAAAACACCATACAAACAAACAAACAAACAAAGGGCATCAAGCTAAATCGGAAAAGTTAGGAAGACTGTTGCATCACGACAAGCTGATGTTGCGAAGAAAATCTGCTACTTCGAAAAGTTTCAGATTTTGGTAAGAAAGATAAATGAACGTCTCCCGGGTTTTTTTTTTTTCCTTTCTTTTTTTCAACCTTATCGTGACTGCCTAATGATGTTAGGCTTAAATTAATGTATCATCTCGTGTACTATAATCGCACCTGTTCTTTTGATGTCCCTTCTAAGAAGACGAACGCTTCTTTGACCAATCTTGCTGGATTTTGATTTATGTATTTTATAATAAATGAGTACTTTCACTTAAAACATCTAGCATCAGACGATTTGACGAAAACTAAGATATCACTTCAAACCTATCGACATCTAAAGCACAACCAGCGCAGAGTGCTGATAGACTTTTTTTTTTATGAAAACAACATCTGAAAATTGGCACCAATCGACATCCCTCTTTCGCCCTCATAAAAGGAGAAACTTGATTTTGTAAACAGCATCGTTCCACCTCAACAAGTTTGCATCTTCTATTTTTCTCCGGTGAAGCGGTTCATGTTTTAGTTCGGTTTGTATTTATCTCGTGTCGATTTTTTGTGTGAAAATCTGCTAAAAGGTGGACCTCGTCATTGGCAACAAGTTATTAGATTTTAATAGCTTTAAGAATATAAGTATGAAACGATATGAAGAGACCTTTTCGTTGGGTTAATTGGTCAGGCTTGCTTCAGATATTCCTCCGTAGGGGGTGTAGTGCCGTCAGTGCACCTCATGCGATGCACTGTGGGCATTACTTAAGGTTCTTTGCAGCGTGCTTTCGGCCCCTAGCTGCAACCACTTTCGTTCCTTTTACTGTACTTTCTTGCATATTCTCTGTCTTCCATCTTACTTTCCACCCTCTCCTAACAATTGATTCATAGTGCAACTGCGAGGTTTTCCTCCTGTTACACCTTCAAACTTTTTACTTACTGTCAATTTCCGTTTCAGTGCTGAATGACCTTATAGGTCCCAGTGCTTTGCCTTTGGCCTAAATTCTATATTCAATTGAATTCAGACATTCCAGACTTAAGCAGCCGAAACCTAAACTCAATTGCCAAAGGTTTTAATGATTAATCAGTTCTAATCATTTACTCCGTAACTTGTAACACGTGGTGAGAATTTGGGAGAATTAGGAATATATCTTTTTGGGGCCAAAGGGTCTTTTATGGAGCGATGGATTGCTTGGCTTTGCGGAGGTTTATGGTCTCTGAACGTTCTTGTTTTAGCAGTTTTCCTTGTTAAAGTATATTTGGGCACGGTTATAATTCAAAAGATATACGTTCTTAGTCTTCAAGTGATTAATGTGGACTACGATGTCCAGAAAAGGTCAGGTAATAAGCACAGCTTTAAAAAGTCATTCTTACAATAGACATAACCTTTTCTTTTGAATCTAATAATTTTGTCGTCACTTTCCTTTACTTACTTCCCGTATTTAATTAATCAGCATTTCTTTTTTTATGCTTTGTTTACATATTCCCGAGTTCAGTCTCCAGTTACCGATGCAGCATATTTTTAGCGACTATTATTCATAGTTGCTATGCTTTCATAATACTGAAGCCAGAAATAATTTACTTGTAGACTTGAGCCCGCTATCCATCGTTTTGTTTCCATAATTATTATTTTTCAAAAAGGCGGGAATGGTCCATTAGGGAAAACATAACATAAAAGAGATTAAGAAATAAATTAAATTACCTTAAATCTAGAAAAAAATTTGTCTATACATTAAATGTTTTCTTGCCAGTTTTCACCTTTTTTATACATATTATTAAGCTTTTATTCTGTCCATCGATCTCTTTCGTCATTTTTCCCGCATATCTTTACGGTCATTTCTACTTTTGAAAACAACATCAATTAAGGCTGCAAGGTCGAAATAAAGAGTTGAAAATACGCTTTGGTAGTTCCGCGTCCTGAAATATGTCTGTTCATTATTATTAGCATTAATTAACATTCACACCGTGCAAATATTCATGCGGAACAGGCCTGAAATTTCAATTACCAAAAGCAAGCTTCACCGAGATGAACTGCGCTATATGAAAAAGGAGACCTGTAACTTTATAACGAGCAAATTCATATCAAGAAACAGATAGTTGTACACTTACTCATGTAGTTATGAATGTTGGGAAGCCCAAGGTAATTAACTCAAAAGCACTTGAAAGCATCATTAAACTTTCTTAAACTCAAGAGCTTTAGCATGCGTAGTACTGCCAAGGAAGACTGTGGTCAGTTAGTTTTTCAGTCTGTGAAATACAAGACCTCGGGAACTGGTCATTGTGACATCGGGTCACCTGGTCAGAATAAGAACTCTCCGCCCAACAAAGCTAGAGCCAGCATTTAAATACGTGAGGTAATGGACCATTCTTTATCACTCTTGTTTAAACAAAAAAAATAAAAGGCATTGTTAGTTGAAAACATCACAGCGACTGCGAATACATGCTGTTGGTTTGAAAGGTTCCTCTCCTTGATATTGTTAACAGGTAACCTATAGAGGCGATGATGAATACTTCATTCTGGTTACGCAGTAAGGATACCTGTCAAAATGTAAACATGCTCTACTTTATAGGCCAATAGATACCGGCAGATTTTTTGGTAGCTAGTCTAACAGTGACAGATAAATGCATTTCCTGATAGAAGAATCAAATACAAATGTAAAAATAGACAAGCTGTTTCATGCTGACTGTTTAAGTTACAAACTCGGTTAAGATTCAAAAGCTATTTATTAGAAGTCTAAAGTTACAGATTTGCTTTTAGCCTAAAATGAATTGTCAAGAAAGTTAAAATGAGAATGAGACGTTGAGAAATTTATGCCCCGTTAGCATATACTCTAAAGTTAAATTCTCCTGTATTTTTGGGAGTACCGTAAGCAATGAAGCTGGCATTTGTGGCCGAGATTTATTTTCTAGGTAATGTCATGCAAACGACTCGTCAAAGAGTAAAACTCCTTAGCCTTGAAATAAGTTACCTTTGAAAAAAAAAATCATTCTCTGAATACGCGCGTGATCAGTACACTAAATACAATAAGTAAGGTGATCAGGTGATTTTTGGTAATTGAATTTTTTATTTTTTGTCAATTGTCTTCTTCCATTTAGTAATGGAGGAGAAATATTTACTTGAACGAATATAATATTCTTTTTTATTAAACATACAGTAAACAATTTACTTGAAAAGAATCATTCTGGTTGACTTTTGTCGATCCATTATATCTTTTAGAAACGAAATTAATCCATCGGTTTCTTTGCAATCAACCAAACCACCACCACGAGAGAACAACCCCCAAATGTTACGTTCGGCGGTAGAGAATCCCCCAAGAAAGAGAAACCAATTAATTGATTATCAGTTAATTAATGTGATTAATTGACGTGAAGGAGACAGATGACGTCACAGAAAGCCTAATGGCCCCTCCGAGTCTTTTCGAATAATGGGAGACTAAAGTAAAGACTCGGACAAACTTATTTTGTGACATCAGATAAATCACGTGTTAATTTGCCGGTCTTTGTTTACTGCATATTGCTTTATAGATGACGAATTTTGAGGTGATTTTGATCGACTTTCGCTTTTTAATTAGGTTGTCAGTAGTAGTGACTCGAGAAATTAATTTAAGATAATAATAAGAGGAAATCTAAGTAGGTGGACTTTTGATTGTTCTTAGCGCAAATGCGCCAATACCTGTAAAAGTAGAAGTATCAGGATGTCTCAATTTATCACGCCGGCAGCGGAGACAGGAAACCAGACTTAAAAATAATCCTTGTTACTCGGTTACAAAAATATTTCTCGGCTGGTATTCGGCCGCGTCCCTCTTGGAGGAAATAACCGGACCAATTAGTAACTGGGGCGTATCAGTGATTCTCCTATCCGATATCCGGAACAGCTTATATGTTGCTCAGTCGAATGAGAGAGAGAGAGAGAGACGTTCTCGTTACTGAAGCCTGATTGGATTGAACCAAGTCCTTGGACCAATTAGAAGGAAGTAAATTTTAAGTGATGATCTCATAAGTGAATGGAAGTCAGTCTCTCTCTCTCTCTCTCTCTCTCTCTCTCTCTCTCTCTCTCTCTTTTTTTTTTTTTTTTTTTTTTTTTTTTCCCTAGTGTTGATCCTCGACTGCAAGTTGTAATGGAGAGGGCAAACTCCGATGCCCTCGAGAGTGGTCATAGGGGTAGGAGGGTAGGAAGTCTCCCCCTTTCCTCTTAATTCCAAGACCATATTATTCCCTTCCTGTGGTAAACCTTCCTTCTCATTCCTCCTCCTCCTCCTCCTCCTCCTCCCCTCCCCTCCCCCTCCCATTCGTCTCTCTCCCCCTCCCTCTAAAGTCTAATAGAAGTTAAGGGAGGAAATGCAAGAGCTTCCCCGCACCTGTCGTTCTTAATTAATCAATCACAGAGCTGGATTTCTCGCGGTATCTACCTGGTCGGCGGCACTGATAGTTTCCAAATCCAACTCGTAAATGCAGTTGCCAATGAATATTCATCCCTCGTCTTTACCCTACTGTCTCAAGGAGAAGTACCGTGGAAGTGGTATCACTTACATATCGTAGTATATCACAGGCTTCGGATACAAAGTCAGTATATACAACTGATTCTGACGTGGTGGCATAACGTCATGAATTTCTCAGACAAATTTTGTAGACATGATTCTTCTGTGTCTTAAGTATCATAGATTTAAAGAACAAACTCTACGCTGATTCTTCTTTGCTTTGTGGACTTAAGCCTACGAACGAGTTTCGACAAAGAGTTCTTTGTTGGACTAAAAAATGTGTAGTACAAAAACTGACAAAGAAGCGTGATTCATCTACGAACACGGAGATGACCCTCGGGATAGTTTTTGGAATGTACTAATAAGCTTAATCAGGAGCTAATACTTCCCTTATCTCTCCCGCCTGGCATCAAGGTTACCTGCCTCCCTGGCGTGAAGAATGGAAGGCTGGCTCTCTCTCTCTCTCTCTCTCTCTCTCTCTCTCTCTCTCTCTCTCTCTCTCTCTCTCTCTAACACACACACATGAAGGTGTGCACGCAGGTAAACACTCGTACATCCTTACATGGAATAGTAGCTTAATAGATTTTTTATTTCCCCTCTTAAAATATTTTGAGTTTTATATTTTGTCAAGTGTATGGCAATTCAGTAATTTACCAATGCCAACATTGTGTAGTTCAAAACTTTGTTGTCATATACAGTGTGGAAATGTGTGGCTGTTTAATGATAAGTTAGTATATACGTTTCTGGAAAATATGTAACTGATTTATGAGTCTTCCTTTTAGATATTTTCAGTTTTTTATAGGAGGTCATTTACGTAAGCGTTTGTTTCGTTTGTCATCATAATTCATGAGACTTTCCACTTAGTTTGATCCACTCAGTTTGATCCAGGAATCTTGACGTTTCTAGAGTCCATCAGTCCTCTAGCAGTCAAAACACTTGAGCATTTGGAAATTAATAAAACTGGAAACTTACAATAACCGAAGCAGTGCGGTACAGTGGTCTTGAAGTCATCAAAGAACAGTAGGTACGACAGGATTTTATGTCCCGATGCGTCTGTCTTTATTTTGCCGAGTTAAAAATATATCTAATAAGACAGGATACAGTTAATCGGGAGTTACTACAGGATGTTGCCTTTAATTTGCAATATCTGTGTCATACCCAAGATGTTAAATTTTGCTTGTGATGTCTTAATCTGATTGATTTTACCGTTGGTGTCGCCCTTATGTTCAGAAGTGAAATATATTTAGAAATATAAAATGTCCATGCTCTTCAGTTCATCTGCAAGTAACGCTTAGAATTTATATTTTTTTTATTTGATATAGATGTCGAGCCAGTAATGATATAATATTTTTAAAAGTTAGTGAATATATAAATTATCGTAGAGAAATCGTAAAGATGGGAAGTTTTCTTCAGATCTTTTCAAGGGGTTAGGCAAATATTAGTTTTAATGTTCGTGTTAGCCGACAGTTAACTAGTCCTTTTTTTTTTTTTTTTTTTTTTTTTTTTTTTTTTTTTTTTTTTTTTATTTTTATTTTTTTTTTTTGCTTCAAGAGGTCTCCTTCAATCGATTATTTCATCACAGCTATATAAAAAAGAATTATGGATAGTAGAATCCGTTTTACTTTCCCGATCATAACAAGATAATGAAACTTATTTCGAGATACGCACGGATTTTTTTTTAAATTCTCGACCTTGCCTTGAAGCATTTTCCCGAGATCTAACAGAGTACAAGACCTTTCCCTGAAAAAAGCGGGACTCCTTTTCTTAAAAACTAACATAGAATTTTCTTGAAATTAATCTCATTATGTTTCCCAAATTACTGCGCTGGCTCTAATCTAGCCTAACCTAACCTAACCTAGGGCATAGCAAAAAAAAAAAAAAGAAATAATAAGACAAATAGGGCTAAATTAGGCAGAATGTAATTCTGTAGATTTTGAATGTCTTATGAGCTTAAACATGATAGTCTCGAAACTCTTCACTTAAAATATAACTCTTAGGGTGATTCACAAAAAAAAGAAAAAACCATTCTTTCCCATGTTGATGTTTCTGTATGAACATATGTTTATGTCGGTTTGTCGGTATTTTCATTTTCTTGATATTTCTACTACTTTTTCTATCTTTTTGCAGGTGATATTCATTCTTGGAAGGCTTGCTTTCCTAACGTTAATGAATTATAGAATGTTTCCATATTACTGTTTGTTTATATTATTCGTGGCTCCCACCTGTACGTCACAGAAGGGTTGGGACGATAGTCTATCCACTTAGTGGGTCCTTGTCCACCGTCTCTCACCGCTGGCATAAAGCCAGCTTAATCTAGAAGAAGCTGGCCCATTAAGTACCCAGAAGTAAATTAACTTGGTCTAAGCTTTATAACTGTATGCTATAACCTGTAGGGTCCAGCCCGGGGTCAGCCCATCGCCTATTCAAGATGGCGGTGGTCAGCCACGCTCTCCACTGGCCTGTCTTTACAGTATGCTGAATTAAAATTCCTTGGTCTGACAAACATAACGTGAAGTTATAAACCTGTAGACTAATCCGACTTGTTTCTTAGATTACACTCATTTCTATGGTATAGGTACCCCATCAATATGAAAGCGAAGATGACCCTTGTGCAATTTCTTTGTGGTCACTGGTTCCTCGCAATTGCCGTGTTAGATTTGTACGGCCCTCTTGATGCGATTGGTAGCATCTTCATCTACCAGGTAAAATGGGATCATAGTGCGTTGGTTCGAACCTTACAATAATAGGGAAAGTTTTCACTTATTTCTCAATTGGATTTGAAGGCTTTTAGCGGTCACTACATTCATAAAGTGTGAGAAAATAAGTATATCTTAGTTTTACCAGATCACTGAGCTGATTAACAGCTCTCCTAGGGTTAGATATTTTTACGTGGCTAGGAACCAATTGGTTACTTAGCAACGAGACCCACAGCTCATTGTGGGATCCGAACCACATCGAGAAATGCATTTCTATCACCAGAAATAAATTCCTCTGATTCCTAGTTGGCAGAGTAGGGAATCTAACATAGTGTGAGGAAATATATATATATATATAATATATATATATATATATATTACATATACATATTACATATATATAAAACATATATATATATATATATATGATATATATATATATACATAAATATATTATATATATATATATATAGATATATATATATATATAAATTATAATATAATATATACATATATATATATATATATAATAATATATATAAGTTATATCCATTTTTATATATTATATATATATAATATAATATATATAGTTATATATGTCATATCACATTTCCGTGATTCATATACATATATCGAGCTACAATGTCCTTTAATATCTAATTCGCTCTACCTCGGAATTGATATATTTTCATATATGCTTAACCGAAGGGGACCAGGGCGCGAACCCATGGATCCTTTCAAATCCAGGAACGTCAGTGAAGCTTTTACCTGCTACACCACCTCTCGCTGTGGTGTAGTAGGTAAAAGCTTCGATATATACATATATATATATATATATATATATATACTATATATATATATATATATATATATATATATATATATACATCATATTAATTACATGAGGTATGTGAAATACACTTGGCCTTCGTCTTACGGATAAGAGGAATTGTAATTACCTGTGTTATGGATTGTAACTCGTTGTTTAGTACTTTTACTGCTTTGCTTCATCAGACATTATCACCACCTTCAATAAGTGACTATAGATTATTTAGCAGAAATCTCATTAAAAGTTAAGAAAGCATTGTTATAAACGTGAAAGTATTCAAACGATAGCGCTTGTTAATAAACCACAGTCCCGTAAGAACTTTAGTTTAAATTAAAGGTTTTAAAAGTGGGTGAGTGAATCCTGACAGACAAAGATTATGTTCATGAGTAGAGACTTCAAGAATATTTTCAAATATCCACAATATCCTAACTGGAGACCCTTCGAGTTGGACAACAGATTTAAGGTCACCAATCTAGTTTGCTATATAGTTATAAACACTGGAAAGGGATAACACCAGTTTATGTACGAAATACAACGTTCAAATCTTTGTAAAAATATTTCTGATAACTTAGAAGCATAAAGCTACCAAGATGCTCCAAGTCGTCACAATGTTTGTAAGCTAGTCATTCAATGTGAAGGAACTGATACTTTTTTTTTTTTTTTTTTTTTTTTGCTGAGGTAACTATCTAGCTATATTACCGAAATGCAACTTTCATTTGCCCTGTGAGGTAACTAAAGACTAAAAGACGTGTAGATAGATAGATGTCATGTCTGCGTGGTTGTAATTATTTTCTCCCGTCCAGATTCCTTGTGCTTTCTCGATACTCGGTAAAATAGATTTGGGTTGGTGCATCATTTCGGCGGAAAAATCCTAACACGAGGTTATGGCTTCGTTTTGTAAAGTAAATGATATGATATATTTTTCATTTCCTTTTCACCCTCTTCACTAGGCTATGTTCTATAGAGTAAATAATGTGAAACATTTTTCATTTCCTTTAAATAGGCTTTGTTCTGTAGAGTAAATGATGTGAAATATTTTTAATTTCCTTTTAATAGGCTTTGTTCTGTAGAGTAAATGATATGAAATATTTTTCATTTCCTCTTACCTGAGCTTTGTTCTGTACAGTAAATTATATGGAACATTTTTTATTTCCTTTTAATAGGCTTTGTTCTGTAGAGTAAATATGAACAAATTTTAATTTCCTTTTAATAGGCTTTGTTCTGTAAAGTAAATATGAAATATTTTTAATTTCCTCTTCACTGGGCTTTCTTCTGTTGAGTAAATGATATGAAATATTTTTCATTTCCTTTTGATAGGCTTTGTTCTGTAGAGTGAATAATATGAAACATTTTTCATTTCCTTTTAATGGTCTTTGTTCTGTAAAATAAATGATAAACATTTTTCCTTTCCTTTTAATGGGCTTTGTTCTGTAAAATAAATGATATGAAACATTTTTCATCTACTTCTAATAGGCTTTGTTTTGTAGAGTAAATGATATGAAACATTTTTCATTTCCTTTTAACAGGCTTTGTTTTGTAGAGTAAATGATATGAAATATTTTTCATTTTCATTTACTCTAAGTAAAACATGATTTGTTTTAGGCTTTCGAATCTTTGTTAAATCAGTCTCAGACACTCTCGACCAGAGATGTACCAGATTTATCCCAAACGACGATCAAAGCCGCGGGCTAAAAGCATCCAGCTTTGTGATAATAGTTAGCCAGAAATACTTCGGTCACATGAGGCCTGCCAGCGCCCGCTGTTAACTTCCCTGACGTTATAGCGTCGCCGGCGGGATTTCGGTTGAAGCCTAACATCTAGTTTTAAACAAGGCGAGCTCTGTTACCTATCGTTTTGTGCGGGTATGCAAGTGGCCTTGGTCTGTACTTATGCAGATTCCTGGCGACGGAAGCCTATTTCACTGACACAATAATTGCCGTCAACAGAAGTGGCGTTTGTGTTGTGGCTCTGGCCCCCCCCTGAGATTTGGGGAGGTTCCGGCAGAATCAAACGCTCGCTCAGTTCTTAAGGGGCTTCAGGATGGTCCCATTTCAAGACTGCGATGCTCCGAACATTCTGGCTATCTGTTTGCATACACTTTGGTTTATTTCGAGAATGTAATATCTAGTTTATGTATTGTATGTATGTTATGTATGTTATGTATGTATGTATGTATGTAGTATGTATGTGTATGTATGATGTATATGTATATATACTACAACAATGTATATACATGTATATATATGTGTATATATTATATATATATATATATATCTATATATATATATATATATATATATATATATAGATATATACACATATGTATGATCTACGATACATTGATAAGGACGAGTCTATTCCAGCTTTGGTGAAATATATTTGAAGTCAACAGCTGTATGTCTGTATGTTTGTAGTATGTATGTATGAGCAGAAATAGACTTACTACTCCCATGACGACATGTCGGGTGTAGGTTCGAATCCAGCCACGGGTGTCATAGTATCTTTCTATTTTTCTTCAAATTTGTTTTTTAGTGAAAAATGTATCTAAAAGTATGAAGAATTGAGATTTTTTAAGAAGTCGTCCGGGTATTATAAATGCGTATATAGATTAATTTTATATATATATTATATATATATATAATACACACACACACACATATATATATATATATATAATATATATATATATATATATAACTGAATCACGAAAGTTAGGAACGTGATAAATCCATAAATAAAGGTAAATGCCACGAGGGGAAATAAACAACGGAGTATCCGCGAGATCTTTAGATGTTCAAACGTCCTTTACTCTGCTAAGTAAAGGACGTTTGGACGTCGAAAGATCTCGCGGATACTCCGTTGTTTATTTTCCCTCGTGGCATATACCTTTATATATATATATATATATATATATATATATATATATATAATATATGTGTGTGTGTGTGTGTGTGTATGTGTGTGTGTGTGTGTGTGTAAATGATTGAAATGCATGTAGAAACAGAATTTACATAAATTCATATATTTTGGTTGACACCACTTCAACCTGATCACTGGTAAAGCTGATAGCTGACTTGAATATGTATATACAATTTGGAGTGTTAGAATAATGATCACTCTGGAGATCTTAACCACTGAAACACTTGCTCGAGAATAGGTGGAGAATGTGTATCTTATCAGAGGACAACTGGAAAGCCAATGTTATTGATGATTTGATTTAATACTTAATCTTAAGTAAGTATTTGATTGGTCCCACCCCTTACAGTTGTCATCCCAAGTATGGGCCAATGAGGACCCAAGTAGTATAGTTCCTTCCATCATATGACAAGAGAGATCATGACCATATCTAATCAGCGGGCCTTATTGTTTACTTAACTCTCGAATCACCTACCTTCTTCCCACAAAACAAGTGATCAGGGCTAAAATGGTGTCAACCGAAATGTAAGGCCTTTTGTGTTAAGTCTTTAAGGGCATTTAACTTCTATGAGGTTATATGGGTGTGCATGTTGTTGTATATTGTTTTCTACGTGTATATTCAGTCCACTTTTATGTTCTAGTTCTTTATTCATATCCTTTTATGTCTCATTTATCCGGCTTTTTTCCTTCCTCTATCCCTTTGTGCTTTGAAACTTTGCTTTATAGTATACAGTATGATTCATAGTTCTTCATTTTACTTTTAGTTTTCAGCCTCTACCTCCATTGACAGGTAATATGTTAATAGGTTTTCCCATACACATGCATCTATATATACATGCATGTACACCATATTAGAAGAGTGATATTACACGTCACTGTCAGTCACATAAGAATGATTCAGAGATACTTCACGTCAAGCAGTCATAGAGGCTTGATACCGAGATATGGTATGGTAAATATTTTTGGACTACTGTACACCAGGCCACTGTAAGCCCTTGAAATGGAGATGAAAGAATTCAGTTTGGCGGAATTCACAGAGCAGATGTGTATATCCAATATATCAAAAAATTATTCGCGAACTGAAAAAGAAGACTACTTTCGAACTTCTAAAGATGACTGATATTGTTGCAAGCAGCTCACCCAGAATTCTTTTCGGACTTAGAAGAATATTACTTCAATTGAAATAAATTATGCAACTTGTCCAACCGTTAGCAAACTCATTTATGGATAAGCGGATGTGTAATAAATGTGCAAGTTGCATTTGGCCATGATTTTTCGTAAGTTTCCAGATTCTGAAAGTCTGCCGTTACTATCGTTTTGCACAGTTATTTTTTATTGCTTTTTTATTAGTTTGGATGAATTAGACTTTGGTGCCATATCCCATACTTTGGCTTTCCTATCAACTTTAATATTTTTCTCAAATTTTGATAATTTAATTGATTAGCTATTGATTCATCACTTTTCACAGACGATAACAGTGTTCATCATACAACTAGTATCATCATATATTTTTACAGTGATTTGCAAAGACCAATCTAGCGAATCAGAACCATTGATTATTAACATTGTTATTTGCTCCGAATGTGGAAAGAACCTAGATTAAGTTTTCTGAGAGTAAATAAAAGACTTATTTAAGGAATCTTCCATAGCTAAGTAAACAAGGCGTTATGTGACCTCCATCTTACTCGGGTTGCGTGCAAGATTTTCCCCTCACGCATAAGTTGTAAAAATAATATTCCTAACTTAACGTGAAGTGGTGTTCATAGTTAATGCTCATACTTAGCACTACTTATACTAACAGCAAGGATCAAATAAAAAGGACACAAATTAAACAAGTTCTCAGTTATAAGTTGAAACACAAAATGATCGAACAGAAGCATAACCTAAATTCAGTAAACCAAATAAATTAAAACATGCTAAAATCTACGGTTAAATGGAGGTTTGTTTCACCAACGAAAATTAAAATAAATATGCTATAGTCTTATTTTATTAGAAATAATTTTTCTGTACTGTTTAAAATGCACATTGGTTATTTTTTACATTTTCATTCTAACAAATAAATCATAAATATCCTATCGTAAAAGTAATGTATCTTTAACTCAACGCAATACACCTTTTTCAGAGCTTTTTAGGCTGTAGCCAAGTAATTAATGAATGATACTACAAGAATTCTTTCAACTTTTTACATTTGCATTCTAATAAATAAATCATAAATATCCTATGGTAAAAGTCATGTATCTTTAACTCGACTTAATACACCTTTTTCAGACCTTTTTAGACTGTATCCAAGTAATAAATGAATAATACTGCAAGAATTCTTTCAACTTTTTACATTTGCATCCTAATAAATAAATCATAAATATCCTATGGTAAAAGTCATGTATCTTTAACTCAATACACCTTTTTCAGACCTTTT
Organism: Macrobrachium nipponense; assembly: GCF_015104395.2. Taxonomy (NCBI): domain Eukaryota; kingdom Metazoa; phylum Arthropoda; class Malacostraca; order Decapoda; family Palaemonidae; genus Macrobrachium; species Macrobrachium nipponense. The sequence continues at coordinate 10,673,936 of NC_061104.1, forward strand.
TAGACTGTATCCAAGTAATAAATGAATAATACTACCAGAATTTATTTCAACTACATTCTTTTCCAAGGCAGATCACTTGGCGCGATTCATCCATGAGTGTTGTCACGACAATATTTCTTATCAGAATGCTTATCAGCAGGTATCAGCAATATTATCTGTTTACCTTTCCCATTTTATCTATGACAACGGTATTATTAGATATAATAAATCTGAGCTTTGATTCACGTCAAAGCTATGCTGGAATGATTCGGCGGGTTTTCCGCTGCCCTTGGAAAAGGAAAGCTTATTGACAGACTTCTTTCGTACCAGAAATGTTCTTACCTGTCGCTTTGCTCATTTCTGAGGATGATATGCCTGCTTCAGCAAGTGCATTGTGGGTGTTAAGAGTAAAGTAGGAGGTAGAGTTGACATTCAAAGCTCCCAGTCTTGTTTGCATCTATATAAAGATCTACAGTAGGTAGGTTTCTTTCTTTTTCTGATTTGCTAGATTATCGAAAGACGTTGTAAACATATTTATATGCACCCTGTGGCTTTGTGTTTTCAGTCTATAAATAAGTCCTCTGAAGAGACCTTCGTTCTATTTGTCATGAGGTGGAAGATCAGAACGTGATGTTAATAATGCAAATGTTACCTGGTTTTATATATATATAATATATAATATATATATATATATATATATATATATATATATATTACATATATATATATACATATATATATATATATAACATATATATATACATATATATATATATATATATATATATATATATATACATATATATATATATATATATATATATATATATATATATATATATGTGTGTGTGTGTGTGTGTGTGTAAGTACTTGGGGGTGTAAGCAATAAATAATGTCTAAACAGTCATACCTTTTGATTGAAAAGTCAGGCGTTCGTGCTAGTTTGTTTTTTCTCATATGTTGTGGTTTTGAACTCAGTATTACATGAATTATTGATTGAGTGAGATAGATTTTTCTGGCGTCAGATTTACCTATGAGTTCAGTGTCAAATATACAGATTTTGTTTCTATTTTGATTAACACGAGAGAAAATACTAGAATCAGAATAAAGTAAATGAAAATTCTATTTTTTGTGTAACAGGGTTTGACTTTCACGTTAGTACAGTGTGTTCCAGTTTTCCTCTGCTAAAACTTGTAATTCTGACACTTTATAATAGAATATCTGAGAATCGGAAATTATTATATCAGTCTATTCATAAAAATAAACAAAGCGTTTTAACCCAAGAACTCTGTTATTGGTTGGAGGACGTTTTGAAAAGATATGAATATTATTTCATCGGAATTTTCAACGTTATTTGCATCCTTAGAGAACAAGATAACATAGTATCACCTTGTTACACGCGTCGCTGACATCGAAAATATTTCAAATTCAGTGTTTTCTCGTTCCAGAGATCTTACTTTGATCATTTGATTCATTTTGCTAAAGAGTACCCTGATCTTCAATTATTGCTAATTGAAAACAAGTAAAAAATACGCAGAAGTTTCTTTGACGCAGTCGAGTTTTCCGTGCAATGTATTATATACTGTTTAAAACCATTAACTATGACTGGCAGCTCTCCAGTTGCTCACCAGATACGGTAGAGTAAGGGTGCGTCCCATGGCTCCGGAAAGCGCTGCTAGATGCACGATCCATGGCTAACCTTAAATAATATAAAAACTACTGAGGCTAGAGGGTTGGTATGTTTGATGATTGGAGGATGGATGATCAAAATACTAATTTGCACCCCTCTTGCCTCAGTAGTCGTTTTTTTTTTTTTTTTTTTTTTTTTTTTAAGATCTGAGGCAGACGGACAGACAGACAAAGCTGGCACAATAGTTTTCTTTTACAGAAAACTGAAAAGAGAGTTTGAGCGTTCTTGTCTAGGTAATTCATATTTTCTTCGTGTCAATTGGTTCATGCAAAATAAAAAAAAAAGACTATCATAACGTATTCATTAAAGTCAAAATATGTTTACAAATTCAGTTATTACTTACACACTTTTCAATTAATATTAAATGTAAGTAAAGTATCGTTAAAGCTCACTTAGATGGCCATTTAAATTCAAACACTTAATTCTTATGTAAATTCAGTGAAGATCGTCACTAAAATTTAGTTGATTTTCAGTAAAATTTAATTGGATTGTCATCCACATCAGAGAAAATTTCCTCAAAATTTCCTTACATTTTGAGGAAGTGTAAGATACCCATTTTGGTGATGCTAAAGATAAGCAGTCTGCCATTCCCTTTACCCATAAATTTTTGGCTCTGTTCTTGCTTCGGGTCCAGGATCCAAAACCCAACTTCGCGAAAAGATAGCAAGCTGGTCTTGGGTCAAAGACCAGATCCTGTTTTAGATGATGATCCTTTTTTTTGTAGTTTAAATCCTAATACAACTTAGAATCCCGGTTATGGTCATGACTAGGGTGACCATTTATTTGACTTGCGAAAGGGGGACAAAGGCATTTTAGTAAGCCCATGCGCACTTGCACTTATGTCGAGTCGTTAGAAATTAAGAAGTTTAATACATAAGTATATTCAATTACAGGTGATGATAAATGAGAAAGTCTATCAATCAGTGTTTTTATTCAGACATTATCACTGACATTTAAGGTCTATCAATTAGTGTTTTTATTCAGACATTATTGCTGACATTTTAAACAGAAAATTATTCTTTGAATTTTAAGGAAAATTGCAGACATTATTTAAAAAGAAAAAAATTCTTACATCATTCTTTGGCGTATTTTTGGCTTGATTTGATCTTTAGTAAGTATATTCAATAACAGGAAATGATAAATTAGGTTTATCAATGACATTGTTTTTATTCAGACGTTGTTTTTATTCAGACGTTATTTATTTCTGACATTTTAAACAAAAATTAGTTTATAATTTTCAAGGGCAATTGTAGTAATTACATAAAAAAAGAATGCTGAAAGGGGGACATTGGGGCGTCCCCCCCCCAAGACCGCAGTTTTTTGGTGGATAAAGAGTCCAAAAGTATGGTCACCCTAGTCATGACCAAAATACGAATTTCAGTGACACGTGGGCAAAGAATCAAGAACTTGATTCTTCTGATAGTTGCAGGAATTTTTTTCAAGGTGCCATCTTACTTTACTTTAACTCTTTGTAAATGTTCCCCAAAAAACTGAAAATAAACAAATATAAATAAAAAAATAATAAAAAAAAATAAATCAATCAATCAAAATGAATAAATAGATAAATGAATAAAAATAAATAAATAAAAATCAATCAATCAATCAATCAATCAAAAAGTGTAAATAAATAAATCAAAATAAATAATCAAACTTGAAGAAAATTTAGTAACCTTATCTATTGTTTTTAAAAAGTTATTGGATTGATGAAAAATTGATCTTAAAACTAAAATTTATTTATCAGTATATGTCACGGTCACTGTGGCACTAATTTTTGTTATAAGGACAACTTACTGTTGCACTCGACCTTTTCATCATGAGTACTGACTAACTTATTAGGAGGGTATTTCTCACCCTTTCTTAGAAATATGATAATGAAATATGATGATAAAACTTCACCCTTATGGTCGATGTATTGCTGTTAGTTTAACAAGGCCATAGCCATAGCAGGCTGTATAGTACCGAAGAACCAGGACTATGTGTCATTAGCAGTTGTCAACAGATTTCTTCCAGAATACCCATATGTAAAGAGGTTTCAGTCTTTTGGTGGTCTCTTGTGGTTTTATATTAAACAAGTAGCGACCAAATAAGAACAATTAATGCGTTATTTTGATTTACTTTTTTGAAAGGTAAATATTCCATATTTGACATATTTTTGCGTTTCCTAAAGATCGGTTCATTTGCATTTTTTTTATTTGGTGTACTAAGATGGCGGAAGGACTAAAAAAAAAAAAAAAAAGCTATTGTTTAGTGTCTTGTCAGAATTGTGGATCATTTCGTGTACCGTGCTGTCAAAAGGCCTCCAAGGATGGTAAAATTAGCCTAATTGAGGCATAAGGCTCAGTCTAAGCAGAAAAAAATACTACGTTAAACAAGAAAGAATTACGATGAAAGGTGATGTCGCGTTTAGTTCACTTTTGATAGAAGATCCTGCTTCTGACCAGAGCTGAGCATCGAACGAAGATCATTACTCAGTGCCGTGTTATGTCTTCGTGTTCGCTGATACGGACTTCGTCAGCAGGATGTGGAAACTAATAAATCACACGAAGCTACAGTGAAAAACACTCGTCGTGATTGTTAACGAGAAAATAATGTCACGTTTACCTGATAAATCAAGATGATTTACGACATATTAGATAACTGCGGGTTTCAGTTTCCGTTCTATCATTTTGAAATTTAACTTGACAACAAACAGGACAGTGGCAATAAGGACTTTCTAGGCTTTTTTATACACTGCTTTCCAGCGTAATTGCAACATAATCATCAGTAATTTCCTTCGTGTTTTCTTAATCCACTGACCTGCCTTTGTTCAAGAGGCATGTTTGGCGTCACACGAGAATAGAAAGTCTTTGGAGTTAACAAAATATCGGCTAAAAATTGCCTCTTTCCGAGCATAATTATAATTCTATTTGATCGCGCTATCACGCTTTTAAATTGATCATCGTGAAGTGATTGATTTGCGAGCTACAGTGCTTCTTAAATTACACCAATTTACATCCAAGTCATTCATTGTAATTTTCTTTATATATCTTCCTCCGTCATAAAGGTAATGATATTCAAACATGACGGTCTCAACGATTGTCAGGTCAACCATCAAAGTCAGTTCTGTAATAATCGACGCAAGATTAAGTTTTCAGTGTTTTCCGTGAGTGGAACAAGGCGATACAGTGTTATTTTATTCTCTAAGGACATGATCAACAGTTGTAACTTTCGCTGAATAATGTTTGTCCATGTTTCTATTCCCCAACAGCAGTCCGTGGATGTTCCGGTCCATTCCTTCGTTCGTTTTCACGAAGAGAACTTCTCTTCGTCTTCTTCATACATGTAAATCTGTACGTAATGTGATGATGTGTCCGTGTATATATTTGTTATGGCGGGAAGTAAAACATGTTGTAAAGTATAAACTGTTATGAAATCTGAAACAAGGGATCGCAAGATCCCTGGCCTTAATTCGAAGGGATTAATTTATTACGGCGTCAATAAACAAGATGTTGTGACGCCAGTTTGTAGCTATAATCAAACAGTCAATTGACTCGAAGGGATTCTCTGGGAAGTTATACACAATGGAAAGAGCATATTACAATAAAGACTCGATTAAACCTAAAAATAAATAAAACCAACAATACTCTACATAAATATTTAAGACTGCATTTGGTCACCATGTAGAAGGTTTGGATTTAGGCAGGAAAAAAAAAAAAAAAAAAAAAAAAAAAAAAAATATATATATATTATATATATATATATAATATATATATATATATATATAATATATATATATATATATCATATAATATATATATATATATATAGTAAGCAGAAGCCACTGGGAAATTTGAAAAAGAAAAGACAGAGTGTCAGGTACTTTAGTGTATTTAATACATCTTCGGGACACAAAGTCACAGTGCCCTAAGATGTGTTAAATACACGAAATTACTCTGCCTTCCGTCTCTTCTTTTTTCAATTTTCCCAGTGGCTTCAGCTAATAAACAAAATCACGTGCTTACTTTTGTGATTTCTTAGTATATATATACATACATACATACACACACACACACACATATATCTATATATATCTAAACATATATATATAGATATGACTGGTAACAATGTTCTTGTAACAACAGAAATTCCATCTAATAAAGGAGCCTAAAAAAAAATACACCAAATATCGAGAAAAAAGTAACTAATTTCAGAGACCTGCTGTCTCCCTTCTTCAAGTAGATGGAAGAGGGAGACAGCAGTCTCTGAAATATATTACTTTTTTCTCTATATTTTGGTGTTTTTTATGGGCTCCTTTATTAGATATATATATAAGTATATATATATGTAATATATATATATATATATATATATATATATATATATATATATATAATATATTACTATATATATAGTGATATATATTATATATATATATATATATATATATATATATATATATATAATCTATATATATATGTTTAGATATATATAGATATATGTGTGTGTGTATGTATGTATGTATATATATACTAAGAAATCACAAAAGTAAGCACGTGATTTTGTTTATTAGCTGAAGCCACTGGGAAAATTGAAAAAAGAAGAGACGGAAGGCAGAGTAATTTCGTGTATTTAACACATCTTAGGGCACTGTGACTTTGCGTCCCGAAGATGTATTAAATACACTAAAGTACCTGACACTGTCTTTTCTTTTTCAAATTTCCCAGTGGCTTCTGTTATATATATATATATATAATATATATATATATATATATATATATATATATATATATATATATATATCCTATATATCCTGCCAAACCAAACCAAACCTTCTGTATGGTGACCAAATTCGGTCTTAAATATTTATGTAGAGTATTGTTGGTTTTATTTATTTTTAGGTTTAATCGAGTGTATAACTTCCCAGAGAATCCCTTCGAGTCAATTGACTGTTTGTCAAAATACTCTTTCCATCGACCCAAGAATGCATTCGCTTTTATATATATATATATATATATATATATATATATATATATATATATATCATAAAATCTATATATCTATATATATATTCCTATATATTATTCTATATATATATATATATATATATATATATATATATATATATATATATATATATATATATATTTATATATATTATATATAATAAAGCGATAGCGAATGCATTCTTGGGTCGATGGAAAGAGTATTTTGAACATTTGCTGAATGTGGAAGATAGAAGAGTGACAGAACGAAATAAAAGGGCTTGGTGAAAGTTTGGGTTACCTGCTGTTTCATTTTTATTAGAATTGTCCTGAGTATATACGTCCGTTCTTTCATCATCAATTCATAGTTTCCTGCTGCTTGTTTCCAATTCCTCGGACGATCTTTAGCCACCGCATTTTTCAACATCTTCCTCTGACTGGCTCTTTCAAACTCCTTGCTTCAGCGATCGGAGTCCATAGCCTTCTCCAGTCAATAATAGCTCAAATATATTCTATCTAAATTTACTGTCCTTTCCAGAATCTTTGCTACTATTAATTGTTGTCATGGGCAAACAGTCATATAAACATAGCGCCCGCAGCATATTTTTGAGGGGTGGGGGTGGGGGGTGGGGGGTGGGAGGAGGCGGCGTTGGAGGCGAAATTTTAATCCATGTATGGATAGTTTCCGGTATCAAGCAGACAAACACTTCTGACCCCTTGAACTAGCAGGTTAATACCAAAAACAGTATTAGCGCCTGCATTTCTTTAATGAATGAAGCAATTTATATATATATATATATGTATATATATATATATATATATATATATATATATATATATATATATATATATATATATAAAATTTCCCAGGCTTTCAAGGAGGGGGCAAGCGCCCCCCTTGCCTCTAAGTACGGGCACCCATGCTTATAAACATTCCATCGTATAAGGCCTACTTTCATATCATATCACCTGTATCTAGATCTATATCCATATTGTGGTCCATATCTTTATTTATAGATCTATGTCTATCAAGATTTATATCTGTATATTTGTGTGGGCAGATTTACACAAGATAAAGCTACCATGGGCACACAAATGGTACTTACATATGATGAAGAATATTCTAGCAGAAATATAATGGGAGAGCTGTTTTGCATTAGGAATCTGATGTTTGCTTTCAAAAGTTCTGCAATTTAAGTCTGTCATTTGCCCACTGTTTGATTTGCCTGTCTTTTATTCTCTCGCTAATTTCCAACTTGTGAGAACCATTACTGACTGACTGACTACCCTTGTTCTTGAATATATGGAAGATTCATCCTCATTAATCCGTTCTCCATTTGATGGTACTTATGACGTAATATATATATATATATATATATATATTATATATATAGATATATATATATATATTGTTATATAGTATATATTGTATATATATATATGTGTATATATATATGTATATATATGTATATATATATATATATATCCTATATATATATATATATATATATACATATATATATACATATATATACACATATATATACACATATATATATATACATATACATATATATACATATATATATATATATATATAATATATATATATATATATATATATATATATATATATATATACGTCATAAGTACCATCAAATGGAGAACGGATTAATGAGGATGAACAAGGGTAGTCATCGTCAGTCAGTAATGGTTCTCACAAGTTGGAAATTAGCGAGAGAATAAAAAGACAGGCAAATCAAACAGTGGGCAAATGACAGACTTAAATTGCAGAACTTTTGAAAGCAAACATCAGATTCCTAATACAAAACAGCTCTCCCATTATATTTCTGCTAGAATATTCTTCATCATATGTAAGTACCATTTGTGTGCCCATGGTAGCTTTATCTTGTGTAAATCTGCCCACACAAATATACAGATATAAATCTTGATAGACATAGATCTATAAATAAAGATATGGACCACAATATGGATATAGATCTAGATACAGGTGATATGATATGAAAGTAGGCCTTATACGATGGAATGTTTATAAGCATGGGTGCCCGTACTTAGAGGCAAGGGGGCGCTTGCCCCCTCCTTGAAAGCTGGGATTTTATATATATATATATATATATATATTATATATATATATAATGTATATATATATATTATATATATATATATATATATATATGTATATGTGTGTATATATGTATATATATGTATCTATATATGTATATATATGTATCTATATATGTATATATATATATATATATATATATATATATATATATATATATATATATAATATATATAGGTTTTTTGATACGAAGGAAAATATGAAAAAGCGAGATAGCCAAGTACTTTCGTTCCTGTTCGGACCCTTTACTGAGTTTGCCTCAGTAAAGGGTCCGAACAGGACCGAAAGTACTTGGCTATCTTGCTTTTTAATTTTTTCCTTCGTGGCAAAAAACCTTTATTTATACATAGCATCACGTTTTATATACTTCGTGATCAAGTTATTCATTATATATATTATATATATATATGTATATATATATATTATATATATATATATATATATATATATATATATGGGTAATCAGTCTCGATCCCTGCTCCCAGTAGTAAACTAAGAGGATATTGATGAACATATTATGACATCAGTTTGGGAACCTATACGTATATTCTGCATTCATAATTAATTGTTTTGAGAAGTGAGCAAAACTATACCTAGGTTGTTTGAATTAGCCATAAGTTATCTGTTAGGAAAAACTGGCTATCCAGTTGGATATTTAATAGGGTAAAAGATCTAGCAGTGCTTTATATCAATATCGGCATTACCCTGGCTAGACCGGGAGGATTATTTATTGGCCATTCTTCATACTTATCTTCTTATTATCATTACTAATGAGGTTAGCAACGTCTTCATCACGAAGGCCATGCTCCACTGTCATTGTTCTTTGTTGTTGCTTGGTCTGCCGATTATGTTAATGCTATCCATTGGGTTAATTCGGTGAACGAGAAGGGAATTAAATGTGTCAGAGTAAGTCCGAGCCTCTCATCACTATAAAAAGCTCTTCAAAGCATCGGTTTTATATCTCTCAAGTACATTTTAAGTCATTAAAGCTGTCAGACTTTTCTGGAAACTGTATATGAGATTGTGATCGAGGGAAAATAAATCATGGTCAGGGTGAATTTGACCTGCAAATGCTCTTTTTTTAAGTAACTCCTACGGCTATAAAAGGTTAATTTCATATCTCAAAATATGTATTTCAGTCTTGCTCCATTATGGGGGTGAATTAAATCCTAGTGATTACTAATGGCCCTGATTCTCACTCCCAGATCGTTCTCTAATTAAACCTCAATATAGCTGATGTCAGCTATATTGAGGTTTTGCTTGTGGTATCAATTTGATGTTCTTGGCAGCACGGTGGATACTTTGCACTTCCTCGGGCATTGTTGACTTAGGTTCGTGATTCGAAGCGACGGAGATGAGGTCACTTATTCGTTCATTTTTGAAAATCATGCATTTGTCCTCGTCTTGGTTTCTGATTAGTCATACTTTGTATATTACACGTGGCAGTTCTGATGCCATGTCGCATTAGATTGAAGCATATGCGTATTTCCAATAGCAGCGCTCTACCGAAAACACGAAATCCAAAAGAGAAGGAAACAAAGATGCTCTTCCTCTTTTCTTTTACATATGAGACCTTCAGATCATCCTATAAACTGGAGTCAAGCAAGATCCTTAAAATCCCGTGTAACGACACAGTTAAAAGGAATATCATTGAATCTTGTTTCATAGTCAAATAATGGGAATGTTCTAAATTTAAGTCTTGGTTTGTTTATACTCGATGCCTTCATAATTATAATAGTTGTGGATAAATATAAGCAACAAATTATGATGTTCAGTTTTACACTTGTTTTTGGACTTTGTATGGCTAAGCTTCAGTATCCCTTATAGTTAAATCTATGGTTTTAGTCTGTGACCTGATCTCCGATTATCCTGTATTGTCTCTTGATTTTTATCCTTTAGACAATTAACCATCTGGTATTCTTGAACTTTTTGTTTACCTTGTACCCTTCATTCCAACTGTATTTCATTGCCCCGACAATGCCTGAATAAAGGCGAAAGCGCTTGGTTCTGACTTTCTGCCTATAATTTTCCTGTGGTATTCGCTTTTATAATGAATCACGTGAATTTAAATATTAATATATATATATATATATATATATATATATATATATATATATATATATATATATATATATATCCATATACATATATATATATAATATATATATGTATATTATAATAATATATATATATATATTGCATTATTATATATAATTATGTTATTATCTATATATATATATATATATATATATATATATAATATAATTCTAATAATGTATGTATATATGTATATATGTGTATATATATATATATATATATATATATATATATATATATATATATTATATTTAATAATAATATATTATATATAATATATATATATTAATATTTGTATCATAAACATTTCAATGTATATGAACGATAAAACAGCTCGTTATTGATATAAAAAGTTAGTCTTAAATGCAGCAGATTAAATTTGACGTAATGCGACCTAGTTACCAAGTAGATTTGCGAATTAAAATCTTTAAGTTTATATAGAAAAAGTTTATAATGTAAATTTTACCAGCAAGATCCGTGTAGGCAGTATAAGACTTGTTTGTTTACTGTTCTTTATTCCTCTAAATTTCAAGCCATTTGCATGTGAAACCTCTTTGTCGTAAAAAGGAACCTGACTGTCTATTTGGCTAAGTTCGGTCTAATCACATAATTAAATCTCTACAAAGACGCTCTTGTGACTGACCCGAAATGAAAAAAGGCATTATCAGTGTACGATGATGTTCTTTGGCGCCTACGAAAGATGTATGTCGCTGCAGCCCTCAGTTTGATACCAAATGACTTGACGTAAAAGGAAAGGCGTATAAAATTAAGGAGTATCCTGGCTTCTCGTCTTGGGTAATTATATATCGAGGACATTGACCTCGTGACCCTTTGTTTCTTGTCACGTTATTCCATGGCCTATAGAGTACTAGTAAATCAGTTTCAAGTAAATATCTATGTAGTCTGCCTTCTTAAAATATAGTGTAGGTAAAGGAGGTCAACTATTTAGTGTGTTTAGCCTTAAAAGTCCATCTCGTTTCGTAGGGGCACCGCCCGATAACTGTAATTGGAGGTTAAGTTCTGGGGACGCGAAATGTATTTTTTTAGATAATTACCATTTTAAACTGTAATAATTAGATATATGACGTGAGTAGATGGCATATAAAATTTTCTTTTACTTTTAAGCGCCTGATAAATTCGGTTCGTGCCGTCATTAGATTCGGTGCGCATGAGAATTGTCATTTGTTGTTGAGTCAAAACAATAATGGCAACCCCCGTGGAAGAGTTTACTCTTGAGTCTGTGAGGGATTATATGATTTCTCGGGAAGGGAGAGTCACAAATCATGAATTAGTGAAACACTTTAAGAATTTTTTGACAAATCCGGCGTGTAAAGGTAAGATATAGGGCATATTATTCGGTAGAAAGCGTTGTCAAGGCGTGTGTTTACATTGGCAACTTCACCTGTTGCAATCAGCTGATCTTTAGACCAACCTGTTTTAACCTATTTCCAGACGAATTATAATGAATGATGAGTCGAAACGCCTCATTTTATTTCACCATGTATCCAATTGTTATGGTTCCTTAAGGATAAGTAGCTGTTACGTCCGTAAACAATTCACCCAGCGCCAAACGTAGGCAGTTTGAAAGTGGCCGAGCCTAGCCCACTTGGACGTTCGCACCTATCGAAAAATAAACTACCCAGGTGGACATTCTCCAAAATAAACAACCCTGTTCATGCAGTGGAGGTATAATTCTCCCAAAGAGTTGCGTAAATAAGCCTAGACTGTATTTACCATAGGCCAGCCTTACCGTAACCCCACTCCTCATCTCCCCGATTTATAGGTAGTATCTCCAGTTTGAGACATTAGCTACTTTGGCTCATCTGTTGTGTGGGTAGCCTATATCTTTTCAAAGCTTAACAGAAAATAGACTTGGCTCTGGATGTTAACAAGAAGCTTAGGCCAAGAAACAGCACCATATGTTGTAGGCTAGACAATTCTTGAAAAGAAATGATGTAAGGTTAGGCAGTGAACTAGCCTAGTCTAGGGGAAACAACCGACTGGGCTAGCTGATCATGTTTCCACCGCGTGTGGATCCACCCTCCGAAAAAGTACTTTAACACGTCCTGACACCGGAGATGGGCACCAGTCACGAGTTGTTGGTGGTGAGAGCAAGAGCTCGAGACCTCTACTCTCCTTTCGAGGGAAGTATTTTCTCTAAAGTTAGAAATTAAGGTCATATATTAAGATTAAACAGAGGTTAATGAAAATCTGGCCCTATGTAGTACACACACACCTCCATGATTTTGAAATTTTTACTTACAACTCCGAATATTTAGAAGATTGATGCCATCTCATCAACAAACTTCCCATTTCCTGTGCTAAATCTGCACACCACATGTACCCATTGACGCTGGGGCACTTTCTTCACAACAATCGTAAACAATGGCACCAACCACGGCTTATCCAAAGAAACTAAGATTTTTTGATAGAAGAAGAAGCGTGCACTAGATAATTATTTAAATAAATAGTTAAACATCAATATTTTACAAATTCATCATTATTAATTTGAAAATGTTCGTTGTTGAAAAAGTAACTAGATTCCTGATTCAAATATCAACAGTTTTGGTGTGAACAGTAGCTACGGCGTTGTTCGCGCTCTTCTATTGTTTATCAGTGTTGCCGATTGGTGTGTGTTTACCCTCCAAACTGGGTATAAGACTTACACAAAACCAGGGAAATAAGTGAAATTAGTGTATTTATTTATAGTATACAGGCAGTCCCCGTGTTACGACGGGTTTAGTTCTTGAGATCGTTGTAACCCGAAAATCGTCGGAAGTCGGAACATCATAAAAAATACAAAGAAAACCTTACTATTAATGCTTTGGGTGCATTGAAAACTATGTAAACTGCATTCTTATTGCATTTTTCATAAAAAGACTTCCAATATTGATTATTTTGCTTTTTTGGTGTCATATTTCTTCTGCCAGATGAGCGTTGTAGGTGTCGTAACCCTGGAACATGCGTCGTAACCCTGGAAATAATTTCTGATGAATATAATTGAAAATCGCCTTAACCTCGCAACATCGTAAGCCGAACCCGTCGTAACCCTTGGACTGCCTGTTTATACATATTAGAGCAATTTTATCATTATTGCATTACTATGAGAACTAGAATTCATGGAAACATTTAATAGTAAATAATGCATCAGCATATGTGTGAAGCTCCACTAATTTGGCAACGATGACATTTTTGCCATTCCTAGCATGCAAACATTAAAGGTTACATTTATTTCTGGCATACAGTTATTAAAAAAAAGTCAAAATACTAATATCGACTTAAATTAATGAAAAGTGCTAGCAAAAAAAAATTAAATTTTTTCATAATCCACTAATCCGTCATCTGCTCCATGATGGTTTTCAGCAGCCAGATGTACGACAAGGTTAGAAACATTGGATTGTATCTAATTTAGAAATCTCATTTTTCGGGGTTAATTTGGTTGCAAAAAAGGGATAATAGACATGAATTAAAATAAGCGTTTTGAAGCAACATAAAGTAAAGCTAAACTAATTAATAGTAAAGTAAACAATTAAGGGAATAACTTTGCACCCCATAAACCGTGTACTCGTGTGCTGCCCGCAACTGTGTTTGTGGAGTGAGCGCTTAGGACCCACGAACAGCAACGTAGTTAAAGTGCAATTTGAGGGGAATTAAGTCCAAAACATGTATAATTACAATCAAATAAGCACTGTGGAGTTTCAATTGTGATGGCAGTAGTAAGGATAAAACCACCGATTACAAGGTAAAAAATGAATTTCAGTTCAAACTATGACCCCGGGAATAAGAAGTTTCATACTTTCACTAATATAGACAACAAAATGTTGTTTTATTGTGTTGATTACAACTGCATTCTTGAGTAAGATCAATAAATGTTACACAATATACACTAACATTGTTCAAATAAGTAATGGGAAGGCTGGGAAAGATGTTGGATCCTTTGCGGTTACGAATGGCACCTCAGGCGGTTGAAGCCATATTGGATTTCAAAACTGCCTTGAAAACATATTTTACGAAGACCTCACATGCTTATTTTAGTTTGTATGGCGCCTTCATATATCACATTATGTTGACAAAACTTCAATCTTTTGAATGGTATGCTTAAAGATGTAATTGTATTCTTGTTTCACCAATTAAATATCAAGTGAATAAGGCTGATCCACGCGATGACGATAGATCCACTGCGATGTTTCCCCCTATGTCTTTCTGAGGATCTAGGCTAGAGTCGACTAAGTTACTTTGTAAATAGTAAGCTTAGTTTATTGAGTTTCAGTTGGTCCCAGGAGGCACGCTTTTATATCAAATCGGATATACAGTATCATTAATATTGGTTTGGTGTAGAAAATATAACTTCCTTTTGTGGAGATGTTTCCATACATTGGAGATCTCTGTGATTCATGTACAGTTAAGTTTAATGTGCTGCCTGCCCTCTTGTCTTTGTCATAAATGTGGCAGTTACTAGCGCCATGGGTAAAACCGAAGACTGCTACCGCACCCCACAGTTTCGGTAACGCCCAGGTTACTAGCAAAGTAGGCTCCATGTTTATTACTGTCCTCTTGGGGATGAATGTAAAAACATAAAGAAAAGGTTGTAGATATTGTGAACATAAACAGTAAACCTTCAAGGTCCCAACCATGTATTGAGGTATGTACAGTAGAGTGAAATGTCTTGAAATTAATAAATTTACCATTTTGTAAGGGCAGAGGGCCCTTGAAAACTAGCTGCATCCCCTTTTATTCCTTTTACTGTACTTCTGTTCATATTCTCTTTTTTCCATCCTATTTCCCAACCTCTCCTAAGTTATTTCATAGTGCAACTACCAAGTTCTCCACCTGTTACATTTTAAAATCTTTTTAATCTCAATTTCCTCTTTCAGTGCTGAATGATCTCATAGGTCCCAGTGCTTGGCCTTTGGCCTACATTTTTATTTTATAAACCAATTAGGGAGATAAATAGTGGTTTTTAGACTGAAATGAACACTAAGGTTTGAAAGTTATATGCATTCATTAAAAAAAGCTGTAAGTTCAGATATGGAAATTTGTGTGGAAAAGTAATGTAGTGAAAGTGTTATGAATGGATCTTCAACTTTCATTGGGAATTGAAAGTGGAAAAAAATGAGTGTTAGCTGCTGAAAGAATACTGTCCAGTACTCATCTATGAATTAATGATATCAATCCATGATACCAAAGGCAGTCAAAATATGGAAAACGTACTGCGTTCTAGATAAATTTGCTAAATTGCAACATTCAGAGTGATGCGTGAGCATTCATTTTACAATAGCCTTCGCCCCCTTAACTTCTACTACTATTCATGTGTAAGACTGATGTGGAGTTCCATATAAATAAAAAGAGAAAATGTATATTTGCATACTCAAAAGGTCCCTTCCCAGAATAGCTACTTTCTGTCTTTTTCTCAAATTAATACTCTTTGAAATACAGTAAGTGCTGAAGTGAAATCTTCATGTATAATGTTGTGTTGTGAGAATATTTGTTTAGATTATAAGACTTTTGAATGCAGTAATGGAATCAATGTAAGAGAGATAAGAATTCCTTGAACAGACGGCAAAACATCTTAAAAGATGTGGTATACCCCTGTTAGGGTAGCCTAGGCTTTGAATGGTAGGGATTAATTACTAAGTATTGTAATGAAAGATTATAGATTGTATGAAGTGTTGTTTAAAGAAGTTCCCTCTTAAAGGGTAAAAGAGATTTAGTACGACAAACTAAACTCAGATGCAATTTTAGGTTATGTAAATTTGCAAAGCGATTTGTGAATACGTAATAGGAATCTGTGTAGAAATATAAAATTTTTTAACTGCAAAACCTTTTAAAAGATTTAATTTAGGTAACTATGCTAGATTAACATAGGCTGTAAATGGGAGTGTTTAATACTAAATGTTGTAATAAAAATCTGTACCAATTTATAGATTGTTTACAATTTTAAGAACAACCTGTCATAAAGGGTAAAGGAAATTTAGCAGGTAAGCTGAACTCTAAAATAATGCTGAGTTTTGCATAGGGTAGCAATCAGATCCAGGGACCCAAATACACAGAGTAATTTCCTGCGCTATGGAACTTCACTGTACTGATAAATGAGTAGCTGATTCAGACTTAGTTCAGTTGTATAAGTATGATCACATGAACTTACTTCTTGTTTGTAATTAGCCTTGTTACTTGCTTTATCTTTAGAATCTTGTATTGACAATATGTTGACAGATGGTATTGACAACATGCTAACAGATGGTGCTCATACATATATATATATTTTTTTTTAGCATACACCCAACAAATGCATGTAAAAACTTGAAAAAAGATCAAACCTACAAAGTAAATTGTCCTGGTGATTGGTATTTTCTTAATACGTATATAACAATCTTAAAAATTCAAAGCACCATCGGTACATCATGCTTAATTTTCTACTGCATACAGGGAGTTAATGTACAAGCATCTCCAACTTACCCAATCGGTTGGTTGTTGACTCAAGGGGATAGGTACTAGAAAAACTTTTAGAACATCATCTGTTGAGAGAGTGCATTCCAATGTATGAGATTTCTCCCCTGTTTCTTGAGACTTTAATTGCAAGTTTAACATAGAATTTGGTTTATCATTATGAAACAGTAATAACACACTTTTAAGCAGTACTTTATATCTAAGAAGCTTAATTATGTCATCATATTGTGTTCTTACGCAAATTTAAAGCCCCTCTCCCCCCTCCTTTATTTTTTTTTTTTTAATTAGGTCACTTTTTTTACAGTCGGTGAGCAACACAATAGGAAAAAGTTCCTTGCTTATGTGTTCTCCTTTCTTGCTGTGCTGTTTGCAGTGCCTTTTTTTATTATAAATAATTTTTATCCATTCAGTAGTACCTTGTTCTTGCATGTGTAGGAGTGTATTTTATTATCAAAGTTTTTTTATCTGCCAGGTTACACTAGTTGTATACCAGCTGAATTTAAAAAAAAATTTCATTTGCAGTTTTATTTTTCCTCTCTTAAATGGCTAATGGTGTGTTCTTGTGCTGCTGTCTTTACTCAGTATGGTTGATTCAAACATTTTACCTTGAACTTAATTTTATACCAGTGCGCCTGGCTGGGGATACACCCTATATTTTGACTTGACATTTTGGGTTTAGTACTATACAGTTTCTGCTGTTTGGCACTCAGTAATGCCAGGATACAGTACGAGAACTCTTGATGTGGATAAAATTACCAAGAATGGATGATGTTTGTGTGTGCATGACTGGAATAATCCAGAAGGGAATTTTTATTTAAATAGGAGTAAATTTCATAAGTTTATTATACAGTATAAATGAGGTAGATAAGAAGATCAGCATTTTGTGTTGTCTCTCATATGTTCTTTCCACTTGCCATTTGTCTTAAGCACCTTTTGGTGAAAAATATATTGTTTGTAATTAATACACCTGCTGTGATTGTGTTATGACATCATTGCATTTTGGTGTTTGTGTATATACAGGGCAAAATCATTTTAATGTTTATCATTCTTTGGCAATTGATTGCCATTCAAGCTTATTTTTTTATGATTAGCTTGTACATCCCATGTTAAGCCATCAGTGTATCCCCTCTAATCATGTGTTGGTCAAATGTAATTAGGTTTGATTTAAGTGTTTTTACACGTTAAGAGAAATATTTAAAAATTTTCTTCAAAATTATTTGCCTTTTGCTTTAAAAACAGTCTTAGTAGAGTTTGGTGACTGTAAGCATAGCTTTCTTTGGCTAAGCTTGAAAATCTCAAGTACAGTACAGTACTAGTTGATTATGGAGGTTCTTGGCTTCTTATTAGGTGTATTGATATACTCTTGATGGTTTTTAATTCATGTAAAATAACCCTCACTGTGCTTTTGTAGTCTGAAAATGTGTATGCTTGTGGGTATTGATGTATATGTATATTTTAGGTTCATCTGCTGTCTCCTAATATATCAACTGTTTATTTATACAGGTGCAATTATGGATACCATACATAGTAATTGAAACAAATAAAAATATTGCTAAATTACGAACTCTTTAGTCAGCTGTTGTTAGAAGTGCATTTTTATCAAAATAGGAGTATATTTCATAGAAGTATCAGTAGGAAGATTACAATTAGCTGAAGTGAATTGTTTCGGTGGTAAACGCTTCCTTATTGCTGACTGATTCACCATAGATGAGGTGAAAGGGTATTTTCTGCTTTGTGTGTCATTTGCAAAGTTATTTACAAGCATTAATCAATACTGGAAATAATTGAGGTATGATAATAGGTTATCCGAATAGCCATGCTGAGATTAGTTGCCAGGTTGATGGCAATCTTCAATAATGTGAAAATGATAATAGTAAACTCAGGAATCAAGTACTTCCATCTGGTGAAAGTAATAGGCCTAAGTTTATGTGAATATCTCATATATTTTAGAAGCAGTTTTTATGCACCAAATTTAAACCTACTGTATATATAGTGATAGTGTAATGCTCTCTTGGCACACATCTCTGCTTTGCACAGATAAGAATGATAACTGCTTGTTATGAGACACATTCCTCCTATGGAAAACCATTCATATATGATTACAATGGTGTACTGGTTTGATTATTTTGGGCTCAATTCAGCTTAAAGGTAAATGTTTTAAATTTTATGTTTTGTCAAATTCTTTTAATTTGAATTTTATGGGCAATTTTAACTCTGACATCTTTCCGTTTCGTTAGTATGTGCGCTTATGTTGTTGAGGTGGTGAGTTTTTCTCACGGTACAAAATGCTATAGTGAATGTACCCTGGAACTGGATGGAAGCTGCACAAAGGAATATTTTTCTTTGATGTAGTTGATAGCTGTTCTCTTTTGTAAATGATAGGCATTTGTGCTGAAGTGTTCTGAGAAATATTCTCAAGAACTGGCCATGGCTGAGAAACCATTTCTGTACATTACAAGGGTTTAAGCTCATGGTAACCCACTTAACTCTACAAATAGTATACAGTACTAGGTTAAGAAAGTTATTCAGGGTTTAATTATCCTATTACTAGTTATAGCTAACATACTTATACTGCAAGAGCTTTTGGATGTTTAACAGGGTTGTTTACTGTTCATAGGATAGTACTTGAGAAGTATGCAACCACTTTTTTCTTAATGTTTGATTCAGATTTTTCTAACATATTTGGTATTGAATGATTAGCCTATATAAGTACAGTCAAGAATTTCTGAAGAATTTTAGTGTTCCTAAAGTACAAAGTATATCACATTTTAAGAAGGCCCAATTCTCAACCATGCACTTCCATTCCTGATAGGAATTTTACTCTATGAAATGGTATCTTGGTCACATATGATGTGTAATCTCAATAGTGGTTGCTATTTATCTCCTACTGTATGTGAATTTGGGTGATATGTTAGATTTAATACAAACAGGTGAAAGCTTTGGTCAAGTAAAAGTTGCCAAGAGTGTTTCCCAAGTACGATAGTGTTTTCTTCCCTTTCCATTTGCCTAATTTTAAAGTATTAAATTACATTACAGTACATACCACAGTATATGATTTAGTAAAGGTTTAATGGTCATTACTTCATATGGAAATTCTAGAAATATAATTATTACAATTAAACTGGTTTTGTTATGTGGCCTAAACACTACACTAGTTTTTCTATTCGTATGAATGACACTTCTTTTTTTTTCTTAGCATATATTTCTATGTGAAAATGTTTGATATTAAAATTTATT
This sequence comes from Macrobrachium nipponense, assembly GCF_015104395.2. Taxonomy (NCBI): domain Eukaryota; kingdom Metazoa; phylum Arthropoda; class Malacostraca; order Decapoda; family Palaemonidae; genus Macrobrachium; species Macrobrachium nipponense. The sequence continues at coordinate 10,694,490 of NC_061104.1, forward strand.
TTATTAGTAATGCTTGCAATATGTACAGCACACTGCTCTAAATATTAATTTGTTTCTTTGGGTGAGATCTCAAGAATTATGTAATTTTTTTGCATGATATTGTATATATTTTTTCTTCTTGGTGCTGTTTCCAACTGATGTCAAGTTTTCCTCTTTAATTTTGTAAGTACAATACAGGTACTGTGATGTTTGAAGTGTTTGATATTGTTTCTGCTTAATCTGTGTTGTAGAAATTAACCACTCATTTAATTCAGTCAGCACTTTTGTCATAATGGCAGTTGATTCACAAAGCACTTGTTTTTTTCATGAGGCACTATACTCTGTGTTTTTCAGTATACTATTACTGCCTCTTATCACAACCTTAAAAAGTATTCACTTTAACTTATAGCATCTGGTCTTAGGCTAATAATTACAAATTCAGTATATATGCCTTTCAAAATAGCGCACTGTTAAACATTACTGAAGTTTCAGTTGTTTTCCCATCTTCCTGTACATCATGTAGTTTTTAATAGCACCTTTTTATGAGACTGAATAATCGAATCTTAGCCAACATATTGCTCTTATGTGTTTTAATACATTATTGACATTACCACCTTTCATAACAGATGTATTTTTGTTCACATGGGTTTTTAGATGGTTAAAGGCAGTCTTTTGTAGCACAAATTTTTATTGATCAGCAGAAAAATAATTCTTTATTGACAAGTGCATGATAATCAACGTATAATTTGGAATTAATTCTTATTGTACTAAAGTTGTTTGTACAATATGACTGCTTATTCATTTGTTGTGTCTGCATTATATCTGTTTACACTATAAGTGCTTTAAAATATGTTTTACCCTGACAAAGGGGACATAGGAATGTGGCACAGTTGGTTATGACAATGTCAGACAGAAGTGATTACAGTGCCTCTTAGTTATTCTGTATGTCTTTTGAGGCTTGAAAATAATTTACACATTTGCAGCTAATAAGTTTGTTTATAAAGTTTTTAATGGTGCGCATGATTCTCTTTAACACATTTGAATACTAAAAAGCTTTTTGCAGTATGTTCTAACAGTTATTGAAGGTAACTTCTAACCTTTTCATTGTGAGTTTGTTGGATATGTGACACTTCAGCTTGTAACCAGTCTGTAAAATATTGTTGCTTGTTTCACTCTGCTTTTTTATATTTTTAAACAACTTCTTGATTTAATCTAACAAAATTATTCTACCTAGGTTACAGGTGGTGATAAAATAGAGTAAAAGGGCAGCTCTTGAATAGTGATTAGTATAACATTTAGTATTGTTTAGAGTGTGCAATACTGTGTATTAGGACTTTTTTCTTCTGTTGTCTGATAATGTCAACTTCTATTGTAACGAATTAGTCCTTTAAAATACTGAGATATGTAAGAATATCTCCAAAAATTGGTTTGGAATATTGTATTATATTATTATTTAGACATTTTTGTCTAATTTTTTGTATTGTGACAAGTTTCCCATGATACTCAGTTGCACCAATATAAAGTAAGTTGAGTTAATGAGTAAATGTTTTCAAACACTTTTTGGGCTTTTCAGTAACTGTCAAAGGACTGAAGAAATGCCATATAACAATGAGTGTCTGTTGCTCCTTTTCTCCAGATAATTGTCAGTATCCCACTTAATAGTTGGCATAATTTTCAAACTGAAAGGATCTAACAGCTTACTTTGCTAATGCCTATTGTGTGGCTGTTTGTTGAGATATTGAGTTACTCTAGAGTTACTCTTGAAAGAAAACAATTTTTTTTCAGTTTTGTTTCCCTCTTAAGAGTGTATGGGAAAACCACTTCCTTGTTCTATCATCAGATGTCACTCTGAAGCTCAGTTAATAACAACAAAAGTATTCCCTTGGTATATCCTTATGTAACTGTCTTCAACTCAACTTGAAATTATCTTCAAGCAACTGCAACCCCCTGAAATATATTTGGATATACACAATAAATGGAAATTAATAAAGAGCCATCCTTTTGGTTTGCAACAGAGCACGGGTGGCAAACAAGATCATATAGGTTAGCGCAATAAGAAATGGATATTGGAGCAGGGTATGTTGGGGTAATTGCATTCGGGGAGTGAAGTTAGGATGGTCCACATCTGCTTGGAAACTTTTGCAAATTTTTTTTTGCTTAAAAGTAACAGTAAAATAAAAATGTTGTGACTTATTGGTTCCTAAGCAAAAACATCATACAACATCATTTTGTTTTATTATCTTTGAATGGCTGTTGAAGTATAGCGTGACTACATCACGTTAGTTTCTTTCTCTCATCTGTTGTCAGAGAAGATACCACTGCACTTGTTATGAGGTGCTCTCCACTGCTGTGTCCAGTTGTGCATCATTTCTCAGTAGTCACGTATTAAATGGTTACTATGTGGTGTCTTTGTGCAGTAATGCATTCTGTTGATTTAATGGCTTTTGTGGATGTTTCCTGCAGCATTGCAGGTGTTTTTTGGTGCTGTGTACTGTATTCTGTGCATAGCCCTACACCTGAGAGGGCCAGGAAGGTGCTGAAACTTCAGATGAAGGAATGCAAGGTAATAACCAAACCCTGCCAGTCATTTTGGGGTTTTCCCAGCCAAAGTCATCCTGGGTGCATGCATATGATGCTGAGGCTGGAGCTACAAAGTTCACAGGTCTGCAAACTAAGTCTGTTAGGAGATTATTCATTAAACACAGGTCTTTAGCATTGCTAGACATCAGTAGAAGGCCTTGCTTCTATCAACAATGTGCCCTTGCACAGTACCACATCCCAGATGGTAGGTAACGAAGGTCATATTAACTAAGGTTGTGTTTTTTGACTCCTAGTACAACTGCTCTCATGCAACTGATGAACTAAGGTGTCATTGTTGCAATGAAATGTCTACACTGGAGGTAGTTCCTGGAGGAGAAGGAGCAAGGTTTGGTGACGGGGCGGGACTTCAGAAGTAGTTGCCGAAATCTGCCATCTACAGGTTTGCAGATGCTTGGAAGGACGTCAGTGTGTAGACCTTGGAGCATGCATAAAATCATATCCAGAAGGGGAAAGAAAGCCTGGTTGACTTCAAAGGTTTGACGTTGAGTTATTTTGCCCAGCTTGTAGGGAGGGGTGATAACAGTCCCAGCATAAGAGAGTGGTTGGAATACTGTAGTTGTTTCACCAAGGCCTTTGAGTTTGCTGAAGTAGCTCGAGAAATGCAGTTACTGGTAATTGCGAAGGAGAATCATTGTTCTTTTTATCACGGCACCCTTGAAAGCTTCTTCAGACCCCTTCTCCCCATGCATCTTATCCCATTGCCATCCACTTCTTTGGTAACTTTATTTTTCATCATGGAAATACAAGCCAACACTTTGGTAGTCTTTGTTTACCTGCCAGTTTCTTTCAGCCAGGAATTTTATGTCTGCCACGTCTTGAAGACCTCTACACACTTCATTACCTTTTCCGCCCAGTTCAGCATTTCATTACTACTTGAAGGAACAGGAGAGAGAGGAGGAGGAGGAGGAAGGGAAGAAGGCTTGCAAACTGCAAACTCCTCTTGTAAATTTTTCAAGGCCTGCCCAAGTAAACAGCTTCAGCATTGCTCACAGGGATAAGGGAGAGTGTTGGTTTTTATTTTATGTACAGTACCGTACAGAGTATTTTGTGTTGTTTAGAAGCATACATATATTACTTTGCAGTGACAAAATAGTAAAAAAAAAAGTTACGAACTTAAGATTTTCATCTGTGGTTTTTTACCGTATCCACAAATTCCCAAAATCCACAAAGGCCTTGGATGTATTATTACAGATAATTGAGGGAATTTACATGTTATTGGCTCATATATGCTCATAATTTTTTGTTTATTCCTTATAATAAGGTTAAAGTCATTGTGACTCATTTAGTCGGGTTAGTACGTGGGACAGAAGGTTCTTTTTCGTTAAAATATTATGGAGTTAAAGTCTTGGGTACTGTTATGTATAACACCCATTACATTACATCATTCTAGTAATGGTTTAATGTCCCCTGAGCAGGTATTAATAGTGAAATACATTCTGAGAGAGGTAGAACTTTTCAAGTTATATACTAGGTTGAGTTTATTATACTTCTTAATTAAAGTATATTAATGTTTATGTTGTGTTTTCATATTTTTCTTATTCAGATAGGGTTTTGTGTATATTTTCATTGAAGTAGTTTTATGTATGTTATTGTTTCCTTTTTAAAAAATGTATTAAAATAGGATATCTTATTGAAATAAGGATTGTATTTTATTTTATTTTAGCTGAGTTGTGTTATCCATATTTTTTTTTTAAAGTGGTATGTTTGTATAATTTTTTGAAAGAATTAAAGTAGTACGTAGTTACATTTTTGTCATTTTTTCATTAAAGTTAGGGATATGTTTATATTGTTTATCATTTTTTTTCCTTAGAGTAATGTTAACTAGCCATAGTTTGTTAGGTAATTTTCATAATACTGATCATGTAAAGTGACTGGTTACTTACTACCCATTATCTTTTTTTTTTTTTTTTTTTTTTATTGAAGTGTGAATATGGAAAATATTTGCTGTGGAAAATATTTGCTGTGGGCTTCAAGGTAATCCGGTAGTATGTTGATGAGTCTGGAGGGAGACTCTCCTCTTTGTGAATATTATAGGCACAATTGTTTTAATGAGGTACATGTAGAGTGCTGTACTATGTAGTGCTTTGTTGCAACTCTGAAGCCACTGGTTCGAGGAAAGAGGGGAAAATGTTAAGTCAAGTGAACATTAGATTCTTCTAACCTCGTCATCTTTCCTTTTTCCCAGTGGAAAAGGGGCTACCTGTGTTATGTGACTTGCCTTCCACCACCTTTTATTTTCATAGGGGAAGAGAGGGAGCATCTGTAAATATAACAGAGATACACAGTGACAACAGTGAATTCAGGAGCTTAAGTGATGTTTACTAAAGCATGATCAGCTGCTTGGGAGGTCATACAGACACCAGTGTAGGTTGTCTAGGAGCTATTTAGTAAAAGGAGGTAGCTGAAATGGTCAAGATTCCTTGACTTGGCACAAGATCATTCTTAATACTTTAACACAGGCACCAGGTTGTTACCTTCTAGCATGTTATTGCCTACATCGAGTAAAGATGAGCTAGAAATATACAGGTGGCCTTGATCCATCAAACAAATGTATACTATTGTTAACTGTTTGGCTGTTGTAGCACTGGGGCTGTCAGACTTTTTGATATTCATTTATGGAGACTAATCATTAAAGATGTCAGAGTCTGGAAAATTATTATTTAAAAAAGATAACTGCGAGATTCAGGAATCCATATAATTTGTTTAGTGCTTCAATTTTGTAATTTTATATGATCATATCACAGAATCACGTAAGTTTTATATGCAGTTTGGAATAAAGTTGGGACATGATAGTAGCATTTGAAATTACTGTTTTTAAATTTTTTGTATCAGTATTCATTAGTAGAAACAAGTATTATCCTATTACTTGAAGGTGTACGATTTGTGTTTCTTAAAGTGCAAAGTTGTTTCAGAAATTATCATCAATTACTGTAGTAGCCCACACTGACACGACCTTCACAGAATTATTGTGTACTTTTGTAATTTTTGCGATATCGTTGATGATACCAGATTATTTTTTTTGTACTTAGTGTTTCTAAGCAACTAAAAATGTGACATTTTCTTCCTTAGTTTAACAAGTCTTTATATATAAGAGATTTGTTTTAGCAATGTTGCAAATCATTTTGTTTCTTTCTTATCTTGTTTCCTTCCATCCTGGCTATAAAAGAGCATTAGGTTGCCCGTCCCATAGACAATTACTTAGGTATTTAATTAAGTGCATTAATTGTTAGTCAGTGGAACACTGGAATGTTTGAAGTTTGAAGTCATTACATACTATCTTTTGTTATCTCTTTTCAGAATTGGCCAGAAACAAGTTCAAGCAGTATGTAAATACTCTCGCAAACATAAGTCAGGAGGGAGGAGAGAAGTATTTGGTACTCAAAAGGAAATACAGGGTTGGCACACACCTGTCAGAATCAGAGTATTTACCCCAGCAAAACTCACCCGTAGGACCCAGGTTTGCTAGTCCGAATCAGTTCAGTCCGTATGGGTCCCCTCAACATGCTGGCGGGTACAGCCCTCAGGGGTACAGCACTGCCCCTCCCCCTGTACCCCCTCCACCTTACAGGTCTACACCTCCGTATAGGGCACCTCCGCCGTATAGACCTCCCCCTCCAGCAACTCCTACTCAACTTACTTACCCATCACCCGATGAACAGTATGGTGATCGCAGGTACGATCATACTCAGCCATTTAATGGTCGCCAACAAGGGTCAGGAGACCCCAGGTATCGTGGAGAAGCCCCTCGATATCCTCCTACAGGAGACCCGAGGTACCCCCAAGCACCCCTCCCTCCAGAATCGAGGTATAATGAAAGCAGATGTACTTACGATGAACCTGCAGATTTAGGGATACCCCCAGCTCCGCAGGTGATGCGATCACCCAGCTCACTCTCTTCCTCCTCAAGCACCGCTCCTTACCAGGGCCCTCCTCACCCTTCTCACCCATCCTACGGTGGGTACAATAATCAGCCTCCTCCTCCTCCTCCTCCTCCTCTAGTGCCTTTAGGGGCATCTCGTCCAAAATCCCTTCCCATCAAGTCTATGAGCGGTTCACTCACTTCTCCCTCTGAAGATGGTGACTCTGTGTTTGGAGGGGATGACATGGCATCTGCTTCGACGCTTTCTGTGACCACGACGGGATCATCTCTCTCTACTCCTTCTTCAGATGAACCCCCGCCACCAGTACCCCTAGGAAGCGACCTGGTGACAACAAGGAGAACAGACGTCCTTCCCCTGAGGGAGAAGAGGGGAACAGAACGAATGTGAGTACTAAGATTAATCAGTCATAAAAATACTACATGCTTTTATTTTTGTCTTATATTGAGCAAGACTTTCCACCGTGTCAGTATTTACTGTAATATATAGTATTTTTCTTAGAGAGCCAACTCTTCAGTTTCATTTGAAAGAATGCCCTGTTTTTAAGTGATGCAAGTAATTTTCGTGGGCAAACTGTCAATAGTTTATAATATTTGCACTAATTAACTTACTAGTATAAAGGGGATTCACGCTGGAAGATCCGCAGCAGTCGTAGTTGATCTTTTTTGTTTTGTCTAAAAATAAGTACGCCTGGTTTTTGCACTTCATGATAAATAATGTTACCTTTTCATCCAGTTTCTCCAGTTATCGTCATGTAAAGATCCATATACTATATGTATCTTGTTTAAAGTCTGTGAATGATTGGATTCATTTTTAATTTTCTATGAATGATCGGATTCATTTTTAATTTTCCATGAGAAATATCGGAGGTGTTTTATGTATTTTAGCGTTTTTTTGCGCATTTCTGTGATCCTTTTTGAATCCTCATAATTTTTCATATTTTTGACTGAATAGTTGAACATGTTTTGGGTTGTGCAACAGACATTTTCATTCTCACTACTTTTTTTTTTATACTGATGACGTGTGGTAAGTGTTTGTTTATTTGTTTTATTTAGTAAATATATACTCCTTTTTTTGTAAGAGCTTGGAGTTTCTACATTTTATTGCATCGCACCCGTCCATATATGTAAATACCAGTGGGGCTTGAACCCGAAGAAGGAGATAGACTTTAATTAAAGACTCTTAATTGAAAAAAAGAATAATACTCTTGGTTGGAAAATTGAAGGAAGATGACAATGATGTTAGGTTAGCAATGGGAGGAAGGGAGGGGGGACGGCATTATACATACATACATACATACATACATACATACATACATACATACATACATACATACATACATACATACATACACGTGTTTATATATTTAAAGTATGCTGTTATTAGTTACATTAAGCATTTATCGTTTGATTCTCAAACCTCTGAAGTAAAGTTGGTCATTGATGATGGTAAGTTACAGGTAAAAATGTATGATTAAAGGATGATTAAATAACATACTTTTGGTTGTATTAGGAGCATATGAAGAGAGAGCCTGATTTTACACTTAAATGAGAAAAAGAAAATATTTCATAGAATACGTGACGGGATATGACTGAACGACGTTCAAGAATTTAGGACTATCTGTGAGAGAAGTATAGAGTATCGGTTTCGTTAACGTTAGTAGTTTGGAATTTATGAATGACTGAAATTTAACGGCAGGTACACTATTCCTATAGTAGAGTTAATAAATGGATACTTTTGATTGATATTTGTTTCGAGAGATATTAAATTTTCCTTAGCCAGATTTTCTGTAGAAATTTGTCTCATAGAAAACGTTTGCATTATCTGAGCCAGGCGATGTGATAATGGACATCCTGTTGACTAAATGGTATACTTTGGAGTCACCTATTGTAGATTTTACGTTGTTTCTCTCTCTCTCTTCTCTCTCTCTCTCTCTCTCTCTCTCTCTCTCTCTCCCCATCTTCGTGGATTGATGGCGCGAGTTGTTAGCCGCCCTGTTTTCAAAAATTTTGGGGACGAGGTTACTATCTGTATACCTTTTTCAGCCGTGGTTGCTACACGGCATTCGTCCAACTACTAAGTACCTGATTTGCGATCTCTTGCATGGTAGGAAGGAATATCGCCGATTACCCTTCGAGGCCCCACACATCTATCTATGTATATATATATATATATATATATATATATATATATATATTATCTATATATATATATATAAAGGTATAAGCGAACGAAAAATAAACAACGGAGTTGACGCAAGATCTTTCGACGTTCAACGTCCTTTATTTTTCCTTCGTGGCATATACCTGCATTTATGGATTAATCACGTTCCAAACTTCGTGATTCAGTTATACACACACACACATGTGCGTGCGTGTGTGTTTGAGTGTGGTGCATTTTCTTTGTAGCCACTCCTGAAAGACATAAAACAGAAATTCGCCTAGGAAAAAGGAGACACTATTTTATTATAGAATAGATTTTGATTAGGTTAACTTAAAGTTAGAAGTCCGATAATGATGTCACAGGTTTAGTATTTTGGCAGAATATCAAGTTTTGCAAACCGAGAAGCATCACTCGTTTTGGTGTACAGATGTTGAATGCCTGGTAGAGTGAGACTATGGAATTGGTGACTTCTTTTCCCTTAGTCTGCTTCATAGTTGTAAACATTGGCTGGAGGCTGGTGTTTACTGTGTTGTGATGGATAAATTACCAGTACCTGAGGTGAAAATTTACGTTAGCTCTTGCGAGTTCGTGAGTACTTTTCAAGATTTTTGTTTTGCTGTAAATGCAGAGAATAGGAAGCCGGCTTGTGAGTTGGTGTCTTGATAGGTTATATTGGAAATGGAGAAAAGCAGAGAAAATAGGTAGTCGTTCAGTACCGAACTAGCTTTGTGGTATGGTTGTAAGCTGTAAGTAATGTTGCCCTTGATTTTACTGATACATAGACTTCGTGTGCGGAATATGATTGTGATAAATTGTTCTTTGCTGTTGCTTCTTCCTAATAGTTGTGACTCCGTCGTTGGTTTTCTTCTGACTTCGGAAGTAAGGAACAGGTATCGTCACTATTAACCCCTATTCATATGTGGCAGTACTTGGTTTAAGTGGTGTTGACTACGCTTGATTTTTCGTATGGTGGTGTCAATGCTACATTTATCAAGAGGTGTTGCCATTACAGCATTTATCAAGAGGTGTTGCCATTACAGCATTTATCAAGAGGTGTTGCCATTACAGCATTTATCAAGAGGTGTTGCCATTACTGCATTTATAAAGAGGTGTTGCCATTACTGCATTTATCAAGAGGTGTTGCCATTACTGCATTTATCAAGAGGTGTTGCCATTACTGCATTTATCAAGAGGCGTTGCCATTACTGCATTTATCAAGAGGCGTTGCCATTACTGCATTTATCAAGAGGCTTTGCCATTACTGCATTTATCAAGAGGCGTTGCCATTACTGCATTTATCAAGAGGTGTTGCCATCTCTGCATTTATTAAGAGGTATTGCCATTACTGCAGCTGTCAAGAGGCGTTGGGAGTGCTTGATTTGTCATGGGATGTTATTGCAGACCCTAGAATCTTGCATTCGATGTTGACCTTAATAGCAGATAATAAAAACAAAGAAATTAGGCTTTGATTTATTCCATTAACTCATAAATAGTAATGGGTACCCAGGGCTAATTTTAGTCTTGCTTTATTATTTCTTAATACCTCTTAACACGATTTGCGAAATGGTCTCTTAATGCTGTGGGCATTGTAGAAGCGGGAGTCCACACCAAGATCCAGAGTAACTTGAGTTGCCCAATACCGAGTGAAAAATTGCCTTTTGACAAACATCGCCAAAATAAAATAGTTTGTAAAAAAGAAATATATTAAATTAATATATAATATATATATATATATTATATATATATATATTATTATATAATATGTATACATATTTTTTTAGTTAATAATAATTTCGTCCTCTCGTCGGTTCGAACCATCGCCCAGCGGAAAGAGGAGAAATCAGGACTTCTGTGACATTTGTAGCTTGATGCATGCTTATGAATCACGGTGAGGAGATAAAAATTCTCATTTATATAAAAATGCGTGTATTTGTTCATGCATACGTGAACATACACATACATGCATGCTTAATATTCTGTCCTTTTAAATGAAATAACGCATCTCATGCTCTTTTGATGGTTACCAACGGTCAAGGCTGTTGAATGGATTCATTTGCATGGTGGAGTTACGGGATTAATTTTGTGGAAAGAAGTTACTTTGTCATGCAGGGTATTTTATGAAGTCAGCTACGTTCAGTTTGTAACTGTGGGTGTTGATGTGTAGAAGGAGGGACACTGTAGGTCCATACAGGATTGATATTATACCTGAAGGTCTTACTGTCGAATAATTTGTGTTTTGTCGGAGGACATTCGTATGAAGTCGTGTTTTCCGAGTGTCAGTGTGTTTGTTTCATATCAGACACACAGTGAGTCGTTATATTGAAGTTCGACCTTTCTTCTCGTCCTGAAATTTTGTTTCATATTTTCCGTGTAATTTATTGTGTGTTCTGTTTATTTCGAACTAACGAATTTAGTGGGGGTGAGGTAAAGGCTGTGACATTATTTGAGTTATTGAAAAAGCTCCAATGTTTTAAGAAAATGCAGTGCAAAATGCTTCCCTGTGCTAAATGAAAAAAAAACTTTTCTACATGCGAAAGAAATCACCTTGAATATAGTAAAGTCCCAGTGCTCCTAAGGAAAAGTAGTAATATCTAGTTAGAATATCTTCACTAGCGGTTGTTGAAGAAAACGATACATTAATTTGGTAACAGAAAAAGTTACATTCATTTGGTTCTAGAAGAAGCTGTCGGAGAAAATTAAAGAAAAATAATATCATTTTTGTGTTAGTAACTAACCAATATAGCCAGGCGCTCCCTTAGAAATATGTCCGATATCCGGAGATCGCGTTTTCTGAGGCGGTCCATTGCAATTAGAGAATTTTTCAAGTTCGTCTATACTTACGATGTCAACAAGGAGTATGACGACGAGGAAGAGGAAAACGTTAATATGCCAATACTTATCGTAAATAAGAGGGTAAGGAGGAGTTTACTTAAGTAATTGGGTCATAGGGTTATGTTTATGTACCGAAATTTTTATTCTTTCTCTCTTTCCTGGGAAACTGAACTGTGTTAATTTGGAAATATTATGTTAGCTTGTATCGTAAACATAAGAGTAAGAAGTCCTTAACTGAATAGAGTTGTGCTAGTACAAGAACTTAATGTCGGTATACCTGTTTGTTAACGTAATTAATATTGGAAGAATGCTCTGTAAATGTATTGTCTTAAGGTGACTAAAAAAGGTAAGAGCGCTGTTAGCATATTACTCTCATAAACAGAAATTATGCCTTTTAAGTCTGTGCTGTATAGCCTTTGGTCAGTAATTTGGTGTCTAGTACTTTATTTGTAGGTATTTCTGGATGCCATTTGGAGGATATTTGGTAAAGATTCATTAATAGAAAATTAGTATGCCGTTAATATTTGTGTATTTGTGAAGTGTACGAGCAAGAGTTTAATTATGTTCCTTCGTTTACTTTTGAGTGTAAAAAAGACAAATTTATGCATGCATTTAAGATTATAAAATTGAGTCAGCTTTCCTCATGTTTATAGCTACGTAACTGTGTCACTGGGATTTGCATGTCATTGCCAAAAGAAAATATTAAAATCATGACGGTATTATTTGGAAATAAAGTATTACAACTTGACTACTTGTTGCCTGTCACATTTTGAATTTGAATCTAAAGAGAAAATTAATGAAGTAGGTAGAAGCAGGGAGAGTTGAGTTAAAAAAAAAAAAAAACTTTCTCCTTGTATAGTGCCGTATATAACTCTACAATTGAACATACGTGATAATTTGTGAACTGTGGTCGAAGGGCCATCGGGTATTTATTGGGGAAATCAGTTAGTTTTGTGCTAGTATCTCGATATTTTATTTCAGATTTGTTTTCATTTAAGTGTACTCAGTTTTTTTTTTTTATGACCTCTGCGACAGAAATAGTTGCTGGTATGTCCTCCGCCTGTTTGGGCGCGATTCATGCCGTCCGTCCCTCCTCCCCTTTACAAACTGTCATATCACCCATTCATGTTATCTCATCAGTTGGTTTAGTCAGGAGGAGTTCTTGGGAATTTATGCCCATCGATTGTTGATGGGATCGTTCACGTATAAGTGCGCAGTATGGATGGCCATTGCGGCCTTCTGAAACAACTTGAGGCGATCATTTTATCATGCATATTACAAGAGGCGATGCATTTGGTGGACGGCATTATCTTGCCGTTAATATTTGAGATGGCTTTCCAATAACTGATATCCGTCGCTTATTTCCCCTCTAAGTAACTTCAGGTGTCGTTCGGCGCGGCTATTTATGTTTTATGCGAAGGAGGAGACACTGAACGGCGGAGCGGAGATGACTTGTAGTATTTATATTGGAAGTTCGATTGTTATGCTTTGTACCTTCAGCTGATGAGATTTTATTTTCGTAATTTTCATTGAGAAACGGTGTTTCTGCGAGGAATGGGATTTTGATTGTCCCCGAGAATGACTGATACGGCGAACAGAAAGCCATTTCGCGAAGGAAGTACAAGATAGTCATGATTTATGAATATGTGAATAAAGAGACAGGAAGCCCCACTTATCGGCTGTGGACGTCGTGATTGACAGTCCTTAACCTTCATGGTTAAATCCTGTTTTTACCCAAATGCGATGAAATGTCTTGCAACGTAAAAAAGAGTTAAGGATATGTCTTCGCTGTTGGATTACTTGTGTTCGAATGTAATTTGGCCATGCAAGGTCTGCTAAATTCCAGGTAACCATGTTTTCGCTGTTGGATTACTTATGTTTGAATGTAATATGGCTATGCAAGGTCTGCTAAAATCCACCATCTTCAATAACTTGCAAATTTTATGGAATAATAAGTCTGGTAGATACAAACTGAAATCGATCAGATCCATCATTTCGTCGTGGCAAACTTCGTCCAAAAAGCTACATTGAATTGAAATCTCGTCTACGAATTGGTCAAGCTCGTTTCACCAGGTGACATTTATGAATAGCCCACATGACTCCGTCCCTATATGCAGAGGACGCAGGTCAGGCAACGGCCGAGTATTTTTTTATGTGAATACCCAAATTTAACCAAGAGCGAATGTCAGTGTTTGACAACAATTAAACCTGTCAGTCGTCATATTCGGCTTAACGAATACTGTGTTATGATAGATCAGCAGCAACTTAACTTTATGTCATGGTTAAGCTACCTGTATTTCTTCTGCGACATGCATTACGTTGAACTTTCCATTGTAGCTTAGATTTGTCAATCTGACCACTTATTTTAGATTTGAAACTAAATTTGGGATTCATTGTTCCTGGAAATTCCGAACGCCAGTTTATATTTATTTTCGAGTATTATTGTTTGTATTGTATTTCTCTATATACTAGTTTAAGAATCCATTGTTCTTTTTTCCAGTATGTTGATCCCTATGACCCTCCTTCTATCCTAGCTATTATATTTTTGGAAATTTTTCGTTACCGCCCGTTTCTTCAATTATTTCATCTACCTTCTTTTGGCTAGTATTATGTAATTCTTTACCTACTTTCAGCACCTTCTGCCAACTCTCACAGCTTCATTCCAAGCCCCCCCCCCCACCAAATAATAGATTAATTGTCTAAAGGTTACGTATGGACTCCCTTACTCTTCGTTTTAACTATCGTTGCTAACGCCAAGACCTAGTTCCCAGTCCTTGTTTTAACTACAGAATTGACGCTCCCTTTTTCCAAGTTCGTTTCTGCCCTCTGCTGTCTTTCGTTCTCGATGGTCGTAGTGTGTACCTACCTCTTCACCAAACTCAGTGAGGGGTAACAAGGAAAGCAAACGCAGACAATGAGTCAAGTAGCTCGTCTCAAGAAAATGCTGATGTCCGGTCACCATAATGTATGTTTCTCCCGCGCATTTTCTCTATCTTAACTATGCATGTGCGATGCATATATCACTAGAACTGTTTGTTAATAGCATATGAAGTTTTGCTAAATCTGCAGATGTTTTTCAGTTGGCTATGATTTAGAACAAGTACAACGGGTTGAGTGTAATTCCGAAGTTGGACTTCGTTGACCAGCACGTTATGTCACAATTTTACCGTCAATAGTCCTCTTTGAAAAATCATGAAATGTAGCATTATAGATGTGAAATTCGTAGTTTAGCTCAAACCATCGAAATATGTCACCGCCTGATGGTACGTCGTTGCATCTTTTGTGTATTGCTTTTACCTGATCACTGATCATCGATAGAGGTTATTCCGAAGTCAACACCACAGGCATTAAAACGTACGCATATTCATAATCTTACATATTTTTTCCCTCATAGAGGAATACTCTTGAGATATGCAACTTATTTGAACTAATATTAAATAATATTTCTTGTGTTTTTTTAGGGAGAGGAGATTGTGGATCTGAAAGCATTTGCGCCAAGTTGAGGCTGTTGGCATTTATGTGTAAAATTATGCTTCCATATTTGTTTTGAAAGTCTCGTTGATATGGGTATTTGAGGTAGTTAATTCGGGGATGGTAATGGAGGTAGAGGTACTGATTGTGAAGAATAACAGGCACATGGGCTTAATTATAATAACAAACCTTCCCCACCTCTTTTCTCTCTTCCTATGTTTCATGTAGCTGCGTTCTAAATACTCTGAGAATAGATCGATTTACATAAGGTCAGTAAAGTGCGGTTTAATGCCGCCCTTCCGATTTCCTTTTGCTTCTGACATTAACGTGCGCTTCTGTTCGGAGTCCTCTAATATTTCTCCAAACCGCCTGACATCCTCGGCGGCATGTTTCCTGTATGCTGCAAATTTACTGAAAATGCCGGGAATGAGAAATGCGCGAAGGTTTAATTGCTTAAAGTTCCTTGCAAGGGGAACACGGATTGCGCCTGTGTCGGAATTTGTGTTGCAAAGGCCTGGTCTTTTGAAATAGAAACAACGCTTGCAAAAGAATAGGGATATAAGGCCTTTCATTTGACGCTCCCGCCGCTGAACGTGTCTCTTCTTTAATGTATTTTGCTCGTCCTGCTTTCATCACCAATTGAGTCGCTGCCATGTAAATTGATTCTGCGTTTTAGCTCGCCTTGCTTGCTTGCTTGCTTGCTGCTGCTCGCTCGCTCGCTTGCTCGCGCTTCCGAAGGCGCCGCTGCTCTCGTTGTTTCTGCTTCAGCTCTGTGTACTGTGTGGCCTCGTCGAGAGAATAAGTTAGAAAAGTCTGGGTAAATCATTGTTTTGATGCTTTTGCTACTCTTTGGTATACTGAAGTCATGAGAGGTTAAGGTAGTTCTGGCAACTGGAGGTTTTCCGTTTTATTTAAGTGTGTTTAATTACTTTTTATTTCAATCCTTTCTTGTTTCAATCCTTTCTTGTAATCTTTTGTACTGTGCTCTCCTTTTTAATTTTCTTATGGATGAAGAAAATATTTTATTACAGCTAAATATCACGAATAGCATTACAGTGTATGTTATGAATATCGTAAATTCGCGGGAAGCATGTTTAGACTGCGCATTGCAAGAGAATCATAACAATTACCGTGGTGCATTAATAAAAAAATTATTTTTGCCAAACTAGCATTCAAATAAAACTAGGCAGTGGATAGCATGGAAAATAGGGGTACTAAGATAGTCGTTATTCCGGAACCTTTCAAGAATTTGTCAAGTAATGTTGAAATGTGTGGCCTTTCTAGAGCATATTCTGCATTGTTGCTCATTTTATGAATTTGTTATAATGTAAAGGTTACCGACGAAGCTATGTTTCATCTGTTTATCATTAGGATTTTAAATGCAGAAACATGAAAATGTTCGATATAATTGTGATATCGGCAATAGGTTGTATGTATTGCAGAAAACTTTGACTTTAAAATGAACTGCTTCGTCAACGTAGAACGTGTAAATTGGATAGAATTGACCATGAGTGAAGCTAAATGTTAAGATACATATATCAACGCTCGAAGATCACGCAGCAGTTGGTTTCCAGTACTCCTTGTGTTACGATGATTATCTATTTGTTATGTTTGGCAGGAATATTGCCACATAAGTAGTACTTGCCTAGGAAAGTTTAAGAGGTCCTTGGCAAGTTCTTTCGCTAGCCAATGTATTAAAACTGCATCTACAATATGATAAGGAATATATATATATATATATATATATATATATATATATATATATATATATATATATATATATATATACACACACATTTTTATCACATCACCTCACTTGTTGGCCGAGTCGGTAAAGACGTCACTGAAGTCCTGATTTCTCCTCTGTGTGGTTCGAATCCAGGAGAGGACGAAATGATTATCAACTAAAAAAATTCCCCCTCGGTTAACATATATGAAAATATATTCATTTCGACTAAGAGCAAAATTATTAAGGTTCTTTTGGACCTGATATTTCAGGTCAGTACCGCAGAGAGAGTATGATCCCTGACAAATCAACTCTCAAAGAGTACAATCTCAGAGAGGATACACAAAAAACCACTGACACAGGATTCAACGGATCATCTAATCTGGTCACCTGCCAGGCCCTCGGCGGCTAAATCATTGGCAAATATAATGTCTACATCAGGAATAGGCAAAGTATCTACTATGGCCAAATTAACCATGCCCAGAAAATTCTTAGTCTTCAAATATAAGTCTTCCAGTGGATAAGAGGCCACCGTATCGGGAAATCCACCCAACAAGACAAAGTTCTTATTCTTCAAGACAACGCCAACTTGAACTGACCTCCGCAATATCAACGACTGAGCGGCACCTGTGTCTTTCAAAATCTTCACACCACGACCAACTTGCATAGCGCTATCAACACAGACGGTACCGTCAGTTATATACTTATTAAGTCTTAGTCATTTTGACTCCTCCCTCTGCGGTTGTTCCGCCGATACCAATGTCACGGGTTCTTTATTCTTTTCAAGAAATTTACGGCTCGCAAAGCAATTTGCCTTAAAATGTCCACGGTGGTGGCACCAAAAACAAACTACATTGGACCTCGAAGACCATTCCTACTGCTATTTACGAAACTACGTGCTTCGCTACCATTACTCTTATTGTCATTTTCATCAACAATGATACCGTGATCTGACTGATTCCGGTTATTCCCCCTCCATCCGTTACCTCGAGGAGGGAACCTCTTTCACACAGTCCTGACGATCAGCAAGGGAATTCTCATCAGAAGCGAGAGCGATTAAATTTAAGTTCATCTAAAAGAATTTTTAGTTCTCTAGCAATCATTCTTTTGAACTCTTCGACTAAAAATTAATTCTTTTAATTTTTCGAAAGAGTCTGTCTCCTTAGACTTGGCCAATCATCAAGGAATTGTTCCTTTCTCTTTGCAAACTCAACAAAGGTCATACCGGGTTCCTTTCTTAAGGTTACGGAACTTCTGTCGATAAGCCTCCGGAACCAGATCATATGCCTTAAGGATAATGGCCATAACAGAATCATAATCCGCCGACAGATCCTCGCTTAAAGTGTTTGTTATATAGTACCCTCTGAGCTTTCCCTTTTAATTTGCACTAGTGGTCCACATATCCTTGGGCCAAGACAATTTCCTGGCTATTTATTTCGTTAAAACGAAATAAATAAATCGGGAGCATCTTCCTCATTGAGTACTGGCATTAACTTCAAAGCACTCATTAAGAAACGATTATGATGGTTATTATTATTACTATTATTATTATTGTTAAGCTCACGCATTCGCAACTCAAATTTTCGCTCTTTTTCGAGTTCTTCCGCCCTCAACTGCAAAGTTTTATATTTCAATCTCTTTAATCTTAAACTCCTGAGAAAGGATACTCAACCTTATTTTGCTCACCTCCGGGCTACCATTGTTTACAAAATCTTTAATAACTTTAAGGACCTCACGCAACAAGTGACCCTTCCTAATTTCTGTCGGTAATCCTTAGTTCAAGTACTCTGCTAAACACCATAGCTCATCTCTTTTAAGATAAAAAATCTCCTCCTCCCCATCGGATCTAACTAAAAATAGCGCTGCCGCTTCCTCAAATTTATCCCATACTAAAGGCATCTTCCTAAACCAAGGCAAAAGTAACAAAAGACCAAATAAGTTAATTTTTCCCCCAACTACCTAATTCTCCCGATTACACCTCTCCAAGAAAAACTCCCAAAGGTTGGAGTGTCAGTCAGGATCCTGTTACTCGCCAATTTTATGAATTTCACGATGGTCTGAAATTATTAAGGTTATTTTGGACCTGATATTTCAGATCAGTACCACAAAAAGAGTATAAGAGTATGATCCCTGACAAACCAACACTCAAAGAGTACAATCTCAGAGAGGATACACAAAACCACAAGCTGAAGACGACGAAAAACCAAATCACCATCACAAACATAAAAAAAAGGAAACAAACTTCATGAGCGGAGTACCAATATAAACCAATAACAACCCTTGAGGAGAGGCAAAAGACCATATCCAGCGTTCAGAGAGAAAGTCAAAAGAAACTGGGTTAATCTAGAAAAACTTACTTTGTTTTAAAAGGGCAGTCAAAACTGAAAAAAATCGTTAATTTATAATAATAATTATACATATGTATGTATGTATGTATATATATATATATATATATATATGTATTATATATTATATATTATATATATATATATATATATATATATATAATATATATATATATATATATATTTCTCTCTTAACGTGACATTCCTTTAATTGATTTCTTGTGTGGGGGGGGGGGGGGGGAACATCGGAGTGACTTCAATTTGTAGTTTGTCTGGTGAATATAAAATTGACTCTGTGGATGTTTGCAATAAACAGGCAGAATCAAATAATTACTGTCTGTGTATCTAAATGTACCAGTATGTCGGTCTTTTCACACAATTTTTTATATTTTTACAAGTTGAGGCTGAAGTCCTGTTCCAGTCATTCAAGCATTTTATCAACAACTCCAGCTGATTAATAACAATAACATACTATACAGTTGTGTATGATTACACGAGGGCAGGGCTCACCAACCCTACCCCTCCGCAATCGGGTATCATCTCGTAAAATGTTAAGAGCAATTTCTCAATTTTGGCTACAGTACAACCATTGTTTGCGCTGGGACTTCCTTCAGTCTGGAACGGATTTTTTTTATTCGTACTTTATAAATAGAAATTGCCATATCTTCGCTGAAAGAGAATGACAGTGCTGGGAATATATTAAAGGTAATAATTATTTGTGGACTTTTTTTTTTTTTTTTTTTTTTTTTTTTTTGTCACTAGGGAAGTCGATGTTGTTAGGAAAGGAAATATGTCCTCTCTTGGAATAAAATACGCATATATTTAATCATATTTTTGGAAGTGGGCCAAAGGTTCATTTCAAGGTAACTTTCTGGTGGTTTCTGATTATCCTTTGCCAACTTTTCTTCAGTTAATAGCTTTTAATGTATGTAAGTATAAATGATATTCGGTACTAATATAGTTGTTGCTGCGCTGTTTCTGCTTGTCATCGTAACTGTAACATGTCTTTCGCATCTCTAGGCGTTATTCCTTTGTAGAAATACTACTTTTATCCGTTAAACGAAATTGTATACAAAATCCTCAATTGCGGGGCCTTGCTGAACACGGTTTTGATAAGATAGGAAAGTCTATTGTCACTTGCAAGGCTTAATGAAGCCAAGCTATTCACCCTCGTAGGTGGGTACCACCGTCAGTGCACTGTAGGCATTGTTTACGGTTCTTTACAACAACTCTTTGGCCCCTAGCTGCAACCCCTTTTATTCCTGCTACTGCACCTTTATTCACATCTTTCTTCCATATGACTTCCCATCCTCTCTAACAGTCGTTTCACAGTGCGACTGCATGTTCTTACTCCTTGTTGCACCTTTCAGACCTTTCTACTCTCAATTTCCTTTTCAGCACTGAATGACCTCATTGATTCCCAGCACTTGGCCTTTAGCCTAAAATCTATCTTTCAACGCATCGTCTGGGGGTTTCGATTAGTGAAGTCATCTGTTATATACAGAAATTAATAACAGTCAAAATGTCTCGCAAATGATATCGTGAATGCTTTAAGGGATTATGTAACTGTTTTAGTGGAGTGTGTGATTTCTGATATGCAAGAATTTATTTAATAGCACGAGGTTTTTTCAGGGTTTTATCGTTGTTCCTTTATGAGACGAGATTTAGATGCACACTTCCATTACGTTAACGGTTAATTAATGAAAAATTAGATTATCGACAAAAGTTATGAGACGTATAAGTTTGTCCTCTGTATAATGTATCGGGGAATTTATTATTCTATGGTATTTGGTGTTTAAGTTAATTTGATGTTTATTATGACTGTTGGAATTGATAAAGCAGTAAATGAATCGAGAATAAATGAGATTATTGTCAGAGAACTCCAATAGATGGCAAGTAAATTGATTTAATTAGAATATTCTAGTATTATTAGCGAGGTAATGTTCTGGTTTACGATATGTTTTAACCATTATGTGAAGGTGGCCTTTGACTGACACATCCATTATAATCAATCGGCCCCGATACTGTGATTTGTCCATGACGTATGGGTGAATGGGTGGAAAAGAGTTTGTAGTAATAGTTCTGGAATGGGTATGATTCAGCTGTTTTCATCATCATTATTTTTAATAATGTAATTTTATGATTCGTTGAGGATATTGTGACAAATTTGAAGCTTGTTTGAAAAAAAATTTTAATGCCAACTTTTAGTTGATGACTCCATGTTAATATGAAAACTGATTTGTATATTGTTGTTTGGTAGACGAGTTCTTTCACCTCCTGTGTATATTTAAAGAATATTCCAAGAGTCTTGACTCTACTATATTTCATTATGAAAAACTTGCTCACAGTTGTTTCATCATGAAAAACTGCTCAACTGTTGCTGTACGTTGTATATTTGAGTATGAAAAAAAAATATTCCACACTTTATCTTTTTTCCCTCCCAGTTTATTATGGCGCCACTATGCTTGCATGTATATGTAATTTTGTGACACAAGACATCATTAGTGTTGTCGTTGTTATTATTATTGCTGTTGTCGAGAGCTTTAGGAGAAGTTAAGTAACAGTTTCTTGTGCGTCTTCCCTATAAATATCCCCATATAATAACAATATAAAGTACGTTTACAATATAGTCGTATTAATATCTATGGCCTCCCCTTTATGGATACGCCCATATAATTTCGAGCCGCGCAGTCGAAATAGCAGTGCATTGTGACGAAAGTGTTTGGATTAAAAATGTCCCATAAAAAAGTGGGAACAGACCAATAATTTACGGAAATGGATCCTTTGGACTGTAATTTTTCCCCTTAACCGTATATTATCAATTATCTGTTTATCGATGAGGGCGAAAATTCTTTAATGGAGAGAGGCAGGCAGTTTGTTGTATTGAAATGATAGTTCACCATAATCGATTTTACATATCCATTCATATTAGCTATTTCCACGTTCATTCAGTCACTTGTAGTTAGTACTACTTCCACGTCACTGTCAGCATTACCCTGAGCAAAAACACCTGTAATGGTTTGGGGAATTTTCGGGAGTAATACACTGCAGAAGGCTATAATAAAGAATACTAAGTATTGCAGATGAAAGGCTAATGATATTACTAAATCAGGTTGGTTACCGCCTTAATTACGCTAACCCTATTACTTGGTAGTTCAGGTAAAATTGATGGTATGCATAGTCAAGGTTCAATACGCGCTTTAGTAAGACGCAAAAATATTTCTTTTATGTCTAGTAGCGTCGGCTGAATAAAACATTTACTGGTGTCGTGTATTAAAATCTTCTTGATATGTATTATGCAGTGACTAAGTAATATATATATATATATATATATATATATATATATTATATATATATATATATAATATGATATATATATATATATATATAAATAATAGATATATATATATATATATTATAATTATATATATATATTATTATATATTATATATATATTATATGTATATATACATATATTATTCTTATATTGTCACAGCATTACATATGAAGTCAAGAGGATTAAATACCCGGCGTCAGTAAATCATTCATTCAGTTTACTCTGTTAAATTTAAATGTCATATTTATAAACACACACACACACACACACACACATATATATATATATATATATATATATATATATATATATATATGATATTTTGTTTATTTTCAAAATGTAATATTTAAAAGCAGTCATATATATATATATATATATATATATATATATATATATATATATATATATATATATATATATATATATATATATATATATATATATATATATATATATATATATATATATATATGTGTGTGTATGTATTAATTTTGTGTGAGTGTGTTTCACTCAGTTATAAAAACAGCAGGATTTAATACCCGGCGTCAGTGAGTTGTTTATCCGGTTTACACCTCTTAAATTTAAATTAATATTTAAAAGCAATGTGTACTATATATATATATATATATATATATATATATATATATATATATATAATGTATATGTATATGTATATTATAGATATATAACACACAACCATTTTTTAAAAATTTTTTATTTTTATGGAAGGGTAGAGCTAAAAGTGCTACTTCACGCCCTGTTTCTTGGTACCAGCACACAGGGGTCATCTTACATAAGGTAAATTGTCATTATTATATGACCAGATGGGATTACTTATTAAAAGTAAGGTATATCATGCTTTAGGTAAACGCTGATCCATTGCAGTTTTTATAAGAGTATGACGGATATTGTCATATGATTTTCATGTCTGCCAGACTGTTTCGTTCTGTTATAACGTCCTTCGTATTAACATTTGGTTGTTAATCGTGTGTTGATAGGTCATGTGACCTCGTGATGTTGGCTGTTAAGAAATTATTTAGTTTAACATTGTTCACTGTACTCTGTTGTTATAATTTTAGCCGAAGATTGCAAATCGCCATTTCGTCTATCTTTTGTTTCTCATGAGGGGTGCGGTTAGTGTCCTCAGTGTACCCCACGCGATGCACTGTAGGCATTATTTATGTTTGTTTGTAGCTTCCTTTCGGGCCCTAGCTGCAACCCCCTTTTATTCTTTTTCCTGTACCTCTGTTCATATTATGTCTTCATCCATCTTGCTTTCCAACCTCTCCCAACAATTGCTTCACAGTACAACTGCAAAGTTTTGCTCCTGTTAACACCTCTCAAACCTTGTTACTGTCAGTTTCCGTTTCGGCGCTGAATGACCTCATAGGCTCCAGCGCTTGGCCTTGTGGGCAGAATTTTAGATTCCCCTCCGTTACGTTTGTTTTTAACTTTCATTCGGTGGTCAGTAAACTTCGGTATGTGCTGGCCATTACTATCATACACTTCTTTACTCTGTGAGACAAATGTTCAGCATAAACTTCTTGCTTTCAGTTTCACATAAAGTTGATTATTTACAACCGGTAGCGGCTGGGTCGTGTGAACAGGATATTCAGAGTGTTTCAGTTGCTAGTGGATTATTGATTTGTACATTTAATAAAAACTTAACCTGTGTAGTTCACACGGGTAAAATTCTCTCTCTCTTCTCTCTCTCTCTCTCTCTCTCTCTCTCTCTCTCTCTCTCCGAGTTCTTCGTTGGACAAGTGGTTTTCGTTCTTGCCTACCAGTCTGGTGGTCCGAAGTTCGATTCTCCGCTCGGCCAACGCGGAATCAGAGGAATTTCTTTCTGGCGATAGAAATTCATTTCTCGATATAATGTGGTTCGGATCCCACAGTAAGGTGTAGGTCTCGTCGCTAAGAGACCAGTTGGTTAAGAGCCACGTAAAAAAATCTAATTCTCTCTCTCTCTCTCTCTCTCTCTCTCTCTCTCTCTCTCTCTCTCTCTCCATGGGATACCGTGAAAGGAAAATATTTGGGTCATCAAAGGCCAAGGAATTAGGTGTAGAAGCCCCATACCCTGTACATATATTTAAGGAAAATAAAGGAGGAGGAAAAATTGAATGCAAAGTCTGAAGGGTTTAAAAGCGTGGGTTTGATGCAAACGAGGAGAAATGTATAATAACCTGATAGCTAATTTGTTCAAGGAAATATATTTTTTTCTGTCTCCGTGCTATTAAAAGGGTTGCGATTGTCTGGAGTAGCTCGACACACACCACCACACCACACTACACACACACACACACACACATATATATATATATTAGATAGGGAAAAAGTCAGCGTTTGAAATATCGGCAATATTTTAAGGTGTCATGTGGTAGTGTATCTATAGTCTCCTGGAATTGAAGAGTTTGCGATTGAAAGGGAATGTTTTTAATAGAGTATGATTGTGTCTGACTTTGTGAAGAAACTACGAAAGGATGGTTGTGGAAGGTCATTTAGTTGCACAGCTAAATGACTGAAAAAGAAGTGATGTTCTTGGCAGGTATGGCGTTATGGATTGAAGTGGAGAGTTTTTAGGCAACATACATGAGCTGTACCTTGATTGTTGGAAATATATGTCCAAAAAAGAATATTTATTATGCCGATAACAGGGATAATGGCGAAATTGTTTTTAGAGTATTTGATAGTACAGAGCAAGTTGATGGATTTAATGGTAGGAAAAGGAGTATTTTGATGTATATCTGATCATCATTTATTTTAGACAAACAAAAAGTTACAAGAAATAAAAGTGTAAGCTGGAGAGGAGAGGTGAAAAATGATATGAATCATTATTTAAGGATAAATTATTTTGGAAAGAAGGAAGAGAGAATATAATGTAAGGAGATAGTGGATGAAAATGAGCTAGGTTCATAGACCTGGAGATGAGATTTGTAATGAAAAACGATGTAGAATTTGTGGTAGGGCTGAAAGCCAGAGGAAAATTTGTGTGAACAGAGGGTACTACAAGGGAGCAGTATTTGTAGGTGGTGCCGTGTTGGTGAAAAAAGAAATCTCGTATGTTTATGTAGGGTGGTAGGTAGATAAATGCAGCAGAAAGTGGGAGAGTTTAGGAGAAGTAAATAAGAACTTTTTTTCATGAAGGTAATGATCTAGTGACACTCGTTAGATTGAAAAAGGTCAGAGTATAAGTTTGATAGCGCTCGGTGAAGTGAGCGTTGAACATATAAGGATGGCAGTCAATAGTTGAAGAATGGAGAGACACCAGAAGTTGAGCTTTTTTGTGAAATGCTGCGCGATATGGTTAGAAAAGAGGGAAGTTAAGGATTAAGATGGGAAAGTTGATAAAAAAATTCTTCATTTATATGAAGGTTAAAGAGTAAAACGAAAAAATCGGTTTCTCCAGCAAAAAACATTCAATATTAAATAGCTCGGGTTTTTTTTTTGTTTTCTTTTTTTTTTTTTTTTTTTTTTAGGGGTAGAATATTGAAGCAAAAGGATTTTTTTTTTTTTCAGTGTACTATTGTCGCAATAAATAAATTTCATATGGAGGGCTTTAGGGAAGACCGTGAGAATTAGGAGATATCTGCATTGTGTCGTGCGCCGGAGAAATTGGAAGATAGGATTTTAATTGAGAAAATGTTGAAGAGGGTATGAGAATAAAGTGCATGGTTTTTTAAACAATTAAGTTGAAGTTTGAAAGCAGAAGGAAAGATGTGGTATACATGGACTTCTGAAAATTTCAGATTGAGTCGATAAAGCAGCTGTGTTTTCATTGTCTATCGTTACTTTTAAACTAGTACACGATTAGTTATTCCTAATAAATGGTGGTTTTGAAGTAAGCCTTAGCTATGCTTAAGATTTGTGAGTATGAATTGGTTAAGCTTGCATAAATGACTTCTTATATATATATATATATATATATATTATATATATATATATATATATATATATATATATATATATATTTTATATATATATATATATAATGTGTGTGTGTGCTGTCTGTCTGTCTGTCTGTGTGTGTGCGCGCGCACGCGTGCGACATACGTTCTCCAGTAGGTCTTTCGAGAGAGATCTCCATGTAAATGGTTGGACTGGTTAGCAGCTTGATATATATAGAATCGTACTTGTTCTGCCTTACTCTCATAAGGTATTGAGGAACACTTGATGTGCGCCATGGAACCACAGTCTCTCTCTCTCTCTTCTCTCTCTCTCTCTCTCTCTCTCTCTCTCTCTCTCTCGTTTCAAATGTGGCTCATGAATCTCTGAACATTTCCTGGTAAGTCAGCTTCCCGGTTGTAGTGAACAAATGCTTGATTTATTTGTGTATATTTCAAAAGTTTGGACTAGTTATCGTTTAGTTGTATTGTATATTAAGTGATTACTTCCAAATAATCATGCAGTTCATATTATTCTTTAACAGTCCCTTGCAATTGCTTTGTGTAAGTCTTTGGTATTTTCTGTTGATTCCACTAGTTAATTTTTTTAGTTACAAGTATTTCATTTAAGTTCCTGCTACAGAGTATAAAGTATTTTATACAGATTTGGTATAAAAATTCTAGTTTCAGCTATTTTATGTTGATGTTGATAGGGTGTAAAGGTTTTGTAGATATCATATTTTATATTGTGTGTAGTCTCGCCTATATCTTATGAAACTTTGTAAAGGTCAACGTTGAAGCCTTTAAAAATGTTCCCATTTCTCAGGTAGTCTTTTCCAATCCTCTCTCTTCTCTCTCATCTCTCTCTCTCATCTCTCTCTCTCTCCTCTCTTCTCTCTCTCTCTCACACACACACACACATACACACACACACACACATACACACACACACACACACACACACACACACACACCTATTTTATATATTGTTCCCATGCCAAAAGAGTCAAGATTTCTTGGTACTCCAAATGGCTCGTTTTTTTTTTATTTATTTCTTTATTTATTTATTTATTATACACACACACACACACGATCAGGTAGTCTATATGAATCTTGCTTAAAACCTTACTTCACTTTTAGATGATTTATATTAATCAGTTTAAGGAAAATCATTTGAAATACTGCCGTTACCCATTAGTCAAATAATCCTCTTCTTTTTCCCCCACAGGTGATGGCAGGGGGCAGAGGTTCAGACGTCCCTGACGGCGCTGGAGCGGAGACTCCGGCCTCGACCGAGGACGAGCGAAAGATCTCGGTGAAAGAGGTCTCGCAGAGGTTTAATCGCATGGCCTCCGAGGTGCAACTTATGCCGTCTTCTCGAGGGTCCTCCAAAAGTAATCGTAGTTCAAGGAGTGATAGGGTAAGTAGCGATGAATGTCTTCATGTTATGGGATGAACGTGGGTCTCTTTCTCTTCGTGAATATATATTACTTCAAGGAATCGATGTGTTTGTTAAGTTTGAGTATTGATTAACTTTGCTTGATTTAACATACTTTTATTATTGTTAACGTTATTCTCAAGTTGTTAATTTATGAACATGGTGAGAATGTTACGATGGAAGAGCTTTGTCGACCAGGAGCTTAGTATTTCTCGTCTTCATTGAGAACCGAAAGACTTCAAGCTGATAATTTGGGATAGAGAGTTGGAAGAATATTAGCTATTAAGGAATTCATTTTCCCTTTTAGTGAATTATATTCTATAAGAAACTTGAATTTCAAGTAAATTTTACATTTTCCCTTTGGTTTTAGTTATTGTCGCTTATCTCTCGCGGTCATTTGTGTAGTGTATCTTTCAATTTGTTCGTTAACAAAATTAAATACAAACTAGGACATGAACAATCTCAAGAAGTTGACGGGATTGTAATGTTGCTGTTATCTGTATTAATATGTTGAGAATGTTATTATAATAATTAATTTACATACTTTCTTAAGGTACAAACTAAACCAGAATTCCATAAATTTAGCCAACTATATAGCTTTCTGTATAATGATGATGATGATGGAGAAACAAATCTTCCGTTATGTAAATGTACATTTACATAACTGTGGATTTGTTTTTCCATATGAAGACATGCTCACATGAGTATTTTTAGTAATAATAATAATAGCGATATAGCTGAGTAAAATACAATTAAGAACTCTTAAATATTTATGCATAGCGCACAATAAACTTGATTAAAAATAGTTGTACAATATAGAAGCTCGTAATGTCAATCAGATTTTTTTCTGATGTTTTGTCACTGTAGTTTATGGCAAAGGACAAACGTACCCGTTCACCAGCTCTTATGAGATAGGTGGCATCTTCACACTACACGCTGTAAGACCTGTAAACAAGCTGATCTCGGGCCGCATTCTGTAATGATGAATGAATAGGTATTGTATTGTAGGAATGATTACATTGCCAGTGTCGTGATGGAACGTTTAGTTTTAATGCTGTTAGGCTCTTGTTTTCCCTTGTATGCCTCTGGTGTGATTCACTAAACATTCGTCAGCTACTGACCTGAGTTCCATAGTTACCGTTTCATCGGTGTTGACAGGTGAAGTTAATTTTTATGTAACGGCGTTACGTCGAGTGGTAACGATTGGTGTTTGTCAGTTGAAATTAAATATTTGTACTATAGTGTACTATAGCCATTTAGTGATTGCTATATTTGCATGTTGTTGAATCACTGTCATGGTGGTTATCACTTGGGAGCAGTTCGGTTTACAAGATAGTTTATTTTCTGGAATTTTATTGTCACCTTATGCCATCTTGACTATTTTTTATTTATTTATTCATTTTTTAAATGTAGTCTAGTCACCTAATTGCATCTTGACGGTCTTCCAGTATATAAGCGTGGTATAGATTGAATAGTTAACAGCCTCATTTTAATGTTTTTTCGTTTTATTTCTGTACCGTCGAAAGGAGAGTAATATTTTTTTTGTATGTATCATGATCCGGCATGTGATGTGTTTTGGCAGCATTTGGAACTAATGTATTCGGTGCCGCAGTGTTAATCTGCAACTGTTTGGTCGGCAAAACATGTTGTCTTGATTGCTTAAATTTGCATAGGTTGCACTTGTTCATTTCACCGTGTTTGAAGTCATCATGCAGTCGTAATGGAAGGGCGTGCCATGCAATATTCCCCCTCGTGCTCTGTGCATTGTTATTGCATGTGCTCCAGGCCTCGTTGACAGGTGATTACGGTGTAAATATGCTTGTAAATATGATGTTCATTTGCTGCGAATTATACCTTTTCATTTCATCTGGGTTTAGGTTTGTTTTTAAGAGGCGGAATTTTGCTTAATTATCAATTATTCGTTTTGACATCCTCCGGAATTAGGTTTGATAAGAGACAGTTTTTGCTTGCTTGTAGAATTGATTTGACGTTTGAATTTCATCCGAAATTATGTTTGCTTCAAGAAACAAGTTATGGCTTCTTGTAGAATCAGATATAAATACATTTTGCTGTCATATGGGATTAAGATTGTTTTAAGAGATAGGTTTTTGAGTTCTTTTACGTTTTATTTTCAAATGGAATAATGTTTATTTCACGAGGCAGGCTTCGAATACCTGCAGAATGACATGTGCTCTTCTCTTTCATTATAGAATCTGGTTTGTTGTAAGAGGCAGATTATGGTATATGTAAATCTATATGTTTTAACTAGTTCTAAATTGAGTGTGCTTTACCTCCCAGGTTTGACTCCTTGTAAAATTATGTTTGATCTCAACCGAAACAGCTCTTTCTGAGCTGGGAATCGTCATTTGTCAATGATGCGTCTTATTTCGGTCCAAAGCAATTTGTCTTTCGAGGTTTGTTGAGTCACATATAGAACTCTGTAGTAAGGAGTCATTTTCAATTACCGTTTTGATGCTCAGCAATGAAGGACTTGGTGTCGCTCTAGTTTTACGATAGAATAAGATTCACGAAATTGAATTAATTTTAATCTGTGGTAGATACGTCAAAGATGGACGTTTTGGTTAGTAGTTTTGTTTTTTTGTAAGACTGACGAATACGTTTAATTTGTATGAACCCGACTCGAGACTGGTGAATAATATTCCAATATTTTTGTCATTTTGATATATTTCAGTTTTAGTAGTAATGATAACTGTTATGAGGTACGGTACACGC
Source organism: Macrobrachium nipponense (assembly GCF_015104395.2). NCBI lineage: Eukaryota > Metazoa > Arthropoda > Malacostraca > Decapoda > Palaemonidae > Macrobrachium > Macrobrachium nipponense. Next base: position 10,724,874 of record NC_061104.1, read on the forward strand.
ACCGACACACACACATGTGTTTATATACGTATGTGTATGTATGAGAGAGAGAGAGAGAGAGAGAGAGAGAGAGAGAGAGAGAGAGGGGTTGACTTTTATAGCTTGTTTGGCGTACTGACTACTTTGATCGAGTCTGTTTATCGCCAATATCTTTGGCTCTAAAACCAGTGGAAATTATTAATTGATTTTTAATGCATTTCCGATGTAGTACGGTGACCAGTGGGGTATATAGTTATTATCTCAATGTAGCCCTTGCATGAAGAAAACAAGTGAAATTAGGAAGACGGCAAAACACGCATGAGATTCTTAAAGGGTGACGATAATACATTTTTAAAGATTGGTAGGAATTAGCTCATAACGTAAAGAGTTGTAAAGGTTGCTCATAAGATATGAAAAGTGTAGCTTAAAAGATTTAAAAAGGCAGCTCGTAGAATTGAGTGCGCATCTGATAAAACGATTACTTTTTTTATTGCGCTGTATAATCATGATTTGCACCTTCCAGTATAGTCAAGACATGCTTTTAATCCATGTGCCTGTTTGTATACAGGGGATTTACTAGTAAGGGTCCTCTCTATAATCTTCTAATTCATGTTTTTGCAGTTAAAGGACCTTTTTGTGAACCCTTATTGATATTAACAACCTTACATCAGATAAACAGGATGTCTGTGACGCAAAGAGTAAATAATATATCGGATTACCATAATGCGGTATCGTAACATCTCGTGTGTGGTATCTTCACATCTTTATGTGGTATCGTAACATCTCTCCGACCGTTTCCTTTCTTTATGCAAAACCGTCACTGGTCTCCCGACGTTCAACTTTCTCTAACCATATATCGGTTGAGCAGTGATCGAAGTTTGACTTCAGATCATGACGTAATTATTACATATTGCTTGTTTTGGAATAATTATTTTTCAGTGATAATGTTGTGATATTGATTCATCGTTTTATTTCATTTGACCCAGAAGGCCCTGATTTCCTCTCTGGAAAAATGGTAGAATATTGTTGTTTGATCTTTCATTAAACGCGTCGTAGTGCTTGCTCTTCTCACATGTCCACTGATATTGTGACGCCTGTTGAATAAACCAGTCGTGTCTATCATATTGCCTCGTAGTTCTGTTTCGCTTCACGTTTTATGGGTGTTCCCAGTGTCCATTAGGATTGCTAGGTTTTTCATTGTCATTCATTTCCCCCCACCCCCCTTATACCGAAGGAAAAAAAATGTTATTTTTTAAACTGATCATTACGAATTGGATGTTGTCTCATTTGTTTCTCGTTTTTCCGTTTTCTTTTGCATAAAAAGTGTTATTACCTGAATCAGTTTTCAAAATTACAGTCCTTACAGTGGATAATTTTTTTATACTCAGTTACATTTTCTTAAATTTTTCATCTGTCAAATGGAGGTTGAAATATTACTTTAGATCGTCACTCTATTATGTATCTCATATTTTTATCACATAAGCATTTTCTCTCCTACATTTTACATTTTCTTTTTTACTCTTGCTAGAACTAAAAATACCAAAATTTTATATTGCATGATTATTACGGAGTTGTATCGTACAATCCTATCACAATCATTGTATATACTATTGTTATCATAATTCGGTGTAGCCTTTAATTTTAGGTTATTATTTGCTGTCTACTTCTACAGGAAATGGAAGAGTTTCATTTGATTATTACCTCCGGGAATGCCATTGAATTATCTGTAGCACATTAACTTGAATTTTGCCAGAATCTTTGATAATTTTCCTTTTAAACATTCATCCCACCTTCCCTCTAGCAAAGAAATAAAACCTTGTGGATTTATGCAATTCCAGATTGTATCGTTCATCTATTGCAGGAATATATTCGGTCATAGTTACGATATAATGATTGTAGATTGAATATGAAATCGAAAGAATATACTACTTGATCGTTACATTGTGTAACGTCCATTTTTTGAGTCACATTTATTCTCTGCTCATTTTTCGCCGACTGTTGAAGTTGTGATTCTAAGCACAAGTGTTCTCATCTGCACAGGTGTTCTTGTTGTAAGTCTGGTATTAGTCGACACTCTTACTTTCGATTTTATCTTTGTTTATAATTCTGTGTCATTGTTGCTGTTCTTTTACTCAACTTTCGCGTTATTTTTGTTCGTTCTGTGAACGTTGTAAAAGGTATTTGAAATAGTCTTATCTCCCCAACTAGATATGTTTGCATTCATTTTTTAACATAAAAATTTGAATAGTATAATTCTTCTCCGTCTTTTTTTATTATTGTATGCTATTGTTAAAAGACCGAAAGTTATTATGCTGTAGATGACGTAAATACAAGCTCTCTCTCTCTCTCTCTCTCTCTCTCTCTCTCTCTCTCTCTCTCTCTCTCTCTCTCTCTCTCTCTCTCTCTTCCTTATGCTTTAGATTATTAAGAGTATGCTTGTTATCATTTAATTAATATAATATTGAAATTTCACGATAAACCGTCGTGTTTTCTCTACAAGTGGATTGAAGATTGTTCTTATGCACTCATTTTCAAGGTCATTGCTGAATCCCAGCTTAGAAGTCCCGTAAAAGGCAGTGTAATAAGACCACTTTTTCTTGCGATCGATTAATATATTTTCCGCCAAACCTTGCATCAAGTATCCAACATTGGTTAAAAAAAAAAAAAAAATCAAGTGTAAAACCATATTTGTAGGATTAAAAAGGAAAGTTTTGCTAAGATATTGAAGGTGTCGGTGGTATCGACATCCTTTCATTTACCCAAGTTCATTTTATATAAGAGCGACAAATTTTTTTAATGATATGTGCTGTATGAATCACATGACTAGAATGCTTAATATTGCTTTTATTTTATGTTTATCCTGAACATGTGGATATCTATTTAATTGAGAATCTTGATAGTTTTGTATCGTCACTTTATCTTTTCATGTTTATTGTTTGAACGACGTGAACAGTGCTTGTGCGAAAGTTGGCAGAAATTATTCGGTAAGAATTTTCAGAATCCACTTAATAATCCACTTAATCCCCAAATGATAATTCACTTCCAGCTTCGCAAGCGTTTGGGTGAAGTATCACTGAGTATCACCTACGTGTTATTCTGTCATCATTGAGCGGTTTTGGATGCAAGCTGTTGGGTAGTATGAAATGTTATCAAGATTTTTTTTTATTTTTATGCCAACGTTTCAGATGCCGGACATTATAAGCTCATCACCACGAACTCTGATAACAGTATATAAATTGCTACAATGAGTTACAAGTTGACAGACGTTTAGTGTTTCATTTATCTCAACATGATGATTTTCTTACCATATTCCATCGGCGATTAAAAATTTTTTTGATTTCATATCCGTTAATCGGAACCTCTCTCTCTCTCTCTCTCTCTCTCTCTCTCTCTCTCTCTCTCTCTCTCTCTCTCTCTCTCTCATTTGAATGTTCAAACAGGAAGCATTGAATTTACATTTTAGGAAAAGTCTCTAACAATTACTAACTTATTTCTTGCCAGGTTATTTTTCGTTCTTTTATTTGGATTAAGATAAGTTATAAAGAAAAATCAAAGGTCGTAGGGTACTGAATAAATTATAATGAAGTATGAAGACGAATTATGTAGGAGCAAATAAAGAAAAGGTCTCGGCATTAATCATCGAGTTCTTGTCATAATCGTCATCGCCTATTCGTCTGAAGGAGTGCGTAGATTGAGGAGTGCCAGGTCATTCATCTGGCTTCATTTAAAGGTCCTTGGGGGGGGGGGGGAGGTGGGATGGGGAGGCACAGTTCCGTTTGTTTGCATGAGGATGCTGTTGGAGAAGCCGTGTTTGCTTTGTTTTCTCGTCTCTGTTTGAGTTGTTAGAGAAACAATGTATTTGTTTTGCTTGTTTTGTTCGTGATATCACTTTTTTTTATGGCTGGTTGTTGGAAAGGTGATTTGCTTTAATTACTGCGAGACATTGTTGGTATGGCTTAAATTGTTGGAGAAACTTCTGGCCATGTTTGTTGGTGGGGTAGTTTTTGGAAGAGTTTTCTTTGATATGTCCTTTAGTGTTCTCGTTGGAGTTATTTGAAAGAGAGCCTCATTAATTTATTGAGAGGTTGATGTTGAAGCATTGTTTATTTGCTTGTCATTGACGATGGTGTTAGAGGGGCTGCTTTTGTGTGATTGTTGTTGATTGTTTGATAATAGTATGAGCTGTTTGTTGTTGTTTTGAAGTTTAGGTTTTATCCTTTAAATTGGTGGTGAAGGTAGAGGAAAAGACTTTTCTGTATGGTTTTACTTTGCTAGGGAGATTTAGGGGTGGGGGGGGGGGGGGGCGGGGTTTCAAGGTAAGTTCGGGGAAGATATTTATTTTTTGAGATGTTACATGGATATGGGTGAGAGAGGGGAAGGGTGGGTTGGGTAAGAAAGATTTATACCTGAGCGTCCCTTTGATACTTTTTAGGTGAATGGAATTCTCCCAGTAAGCAGCTGTAGTTGTAGAATTGCAAATGCCAGATTCCTGCACTGGACCTTTTGGCATCGGGCATGCAGTGTATTGCTCGGTCGTGCTTGCATCGTCTGCCGTCGGATTGCAGAGTTGCATGTGATGAGACTACGTCAGTCGCAGATGGTTTCGCTTCTCGCAATGAGGTGGTGTTCAGGCATTTACAGTAGGCGTTGTTTCGTAGGGTTGGTCGAGGTGTTAGATGTCAACGCCGTGCATTTGCGATCGTTCCTGTCAAGCGGTGCACCTTGCAAGGGAGAATGGCTTGCGTTCAACCCTGCCTGTGAATCGGGAAGGGTCAGGTTATCTCCTGAAACTTTCTTTCGGATTCCATGATAGAAATGATTTTATATTATTTTCTTCAGGAGTTTGTTTGGTATGTTGTGAAAGCAGACTAGAGAAAGAACGCTGGAGCGAAGTCAAGTTACCGTGAAAAGTGTTATAAATCAGTTTTTATGAAGAATGTGGATGCTTTTGTAAAGCAACGTTTTGAAAAGTTCCAAATTGCTTTGAAATTGAAAATTTCCTAAAAGTGTGTTTTATATAATTGGTGTTATTTATGAAGTGGCATTTTGGAAATTATTTTATTAGCATTGTTTTTGGTTGTGCATTTAATGGTTTCTGCGTCCTTTGAATGTATTTTTTTCCTTATATATTTCGTATTGTTACCTGTTCCTGTGGTGTTTATAGTCCGATGTTATCTCCCCCTTTTAGGAACCGAAAGTTTCCCAATTAGTGTCCGTATTCAGGCGCAACAACAAACAACATGGCGTTCGATTTATCAAAGCTGTTTGACCTGAGTTTTCAGAACCACTTTCTGTTGGCGCGAAAGCCAGGCACACTGCGACGGAAAATTCGCAGAACTGATAAGCGGTTTTTGTCAGATCTTGGCCTACAGGTTCCACGCTTTGTTCTTGCTTATGTAAGTATAAGATGCTTGGTACGTTTAGTGTCTGCTTCTTCTTCTTCTTCTTCTTCTTCTTCTTCTTCTTCTTCTTCTTCTTAACTACCCCGGGCCTGAAGACGAGAACAGGTGTTATGAAGGATAGAGTAGGGCATAACCCGAAGTAATTGCTGCGATTCTCTGGCTTGATTATGATCTAATTCATTGGGAGGATATTACTGCATGTGGGAATCTCTCTCTCTCTCTCTCTCTCTCTCTCTCTCTCTCTCTCTCTCTCTCTCTCTCTCTCTCTCATTGGGAGGATATTACTGCATATGGGAATCTTACGAACAATCTCTCTCTCTCTCTCTCTCTCTCTCTCTCTCTCTCTCTCTCTCTCTCTCTCTTTGATGGAAACACACACAATGGCGTAAATAACTACGGATTATATGCATGTCTGTGTCGCCCTTATGTTGGAAAAAAAAAGTCGAGTTGATTTGTCATTATTTGTCAGGAGGCAGGTTGTCCGAATGTTCTTTCCTTAAATATTTTCAAGAGCCAAAAGTGTTGTCGAAACTGCATGCTAGACTAATATTCTGATGGTCTGTAAGGCAGTACGGTTTAAAAATTCCACAGTGTAAACGTAAAGTCAGGCACTGTATTTGAAATTTAAATAGCTGATTAATAATGAAAAGCATAATTTTGTTGGTATTGTAAACGCCCAGATGTCACAGTGCTGGAATTGTAAATATCCGAACATCAGATTTTGTTTATTGGTATTGTAAATGACCCAACAGTCACGTTGTTGGTATTGTAAACATACAAACACCAGTCTATCATGTTGGTTTTGGAAACGTCTAACAATCTTGCTGGTTGCATGACTGTCCAAACAATTTCGATGTTGGTAGGGTAAACAAATCTTGTCATATTATTGGTGGTGTAACCATCCAAACTGCCAACATGTTGGACATGCACACAATGTCGATGAAAATGTCCAGGCAATCATCGTGTTAGCAGTATAAAGTGAACAATAACATTATAGGTAAAGAAATATTCAGACGCTGAAAATGTTGGTAACATAAACACCCTTTCATTCATTTTGTTGGATTGTAAACGTTCAAGCAGGCACGATGTTGGCAATAATATTATCCCGACAGTCATGTTAGCAGGTAAACATCTAAACACTTGGAAACATCCAAACAGCACAGGAATTAACGTAAACTAGAGAAATCTTGCGATAGCCAAGGTTGTCGACCCCACAAACCCAAGTTAGTAATGCATTGATGTCTCGAAATTACCTAGTTACTCTTGATGTTATTACTGTTATGCGATTTATTGAATTTTGAGAGCATAATGCCAAATGAGTTCAGTAACTTTTTTTTCTACTTCAAAGGACTCGAATATACATTCAAGGTTTCGAGAACTCAGATTAGGTCTTCAGAACCGAATTATGTATTTACAAACGATTAGGTATTCAAAAAGTTTTCCCCGTAGTTAGGTAGTGCCGTCAGTAGCTACACCTCACGTGGTGCACTGTAGGCGTTACTGAAGGGTATTCGTTTTCCCCGTA
>NC_061104.1:10736779-10819279 GCF_015104395.2 Macrobrachium nipponense
TTCCTGTGTATTATCCACAGAATAGATTAAATGAACATTTCGTTCACATTTACCAAACTCATTGATATTTGTGTAGTATGAAACAACTGTTGTTTTTTAATCTTTTATATTGAAAGGCTGAGTATAGATAGAATTTGTCAGTATATTGTAGTCTTTCAGCTTTTGTAGATGAGAGATTCAGGTAGATTGGTTTTGCTTCGCATAGATATAGATACAAGGTGTGAAACTGGACGAAGAGTTCTAAGATTTAATTCGTGTATTATTTCCCTCCTGGAAAAAGAATATTCACATATACATCTGGCATCGCTTGCATGCTTTAATTTATGCAAACTATTTAAAACGAGCTTGTGTATAGTTTCCGAATCGCTTTATGTATATGATTTGCGAAAATAAGAGATTTATGAATCACTTGTGTATGATAATTTCGCATTTCCATGTCGTATGTCTTTATGTACATTCATGGATATACGACAATACGTTTGGGAATGGAGTTTTTGGCGCATCCCAAAATATTTAAATTTTAAACCATGAAGTGTGCTCCTTTTAGCTGCATGGACATTGCTTTATTGTAATTTGCTTTTAACCTTACATAGTAGTAAGCTGTTTCAGAGATTTCACTTTGCAGATATCATAAGAAGGAAGGATTATATATATATATATATATATATATATATATATATATATATATATATATATATATATATATATATATATATATATATATATATAATGTTTGTGTGTGTGTGTATGTATGTGTGTTTATATATTTACACTAAAGATTTTAGTTTTCATGGCAATAACTTTAATTTATTCATTATATATATATATATCTATATATATATATATATATATATATATATATATATATATATATATCCTTCCTTCTTATATCTGCAAAGTGAAATCTCTGAAACAGCTTACTACTATGTAAGGTTAAAAGCAAATTACAATAAAGCAATGACCATGCAGCTAAAAGGAGCACACTATTATATATATATATATATATATATATATATATATATATATATATATATATATATAATACACACATACTATATCACATATATACATATATATATATGTATATATGTATATATATTGGGTCATTTTTGTAGAGGTCATAAAAGACCAAGTGAATATGCCACACCTTTCCCTAAAATACTTTTTCTCTAATTCTTCTGATTCATTTAGCCAGAAAACGAGCTGTGTTCAAGCGTACCAATGAGGAGGAGTATGATGGAAATGGTTTTTGTTGCTGTCATGTTAGGTAAAGATATCGCAGACTGATTTCTTGATATGTGTGATATGTGCAGAGCAGTGTACTGACAGACCAAAAATTGTTTCCGGGTCCGTTTCATTCTCCATCATCAAAAGCTCACCTGTTGTTGTCTCATGGAGATAGCTTACCTTCACGGCACACAGACAAACCCCCAACCTTTTTATTTATTATATATATAATATATATAATATATATATATATTATATATATATTATATATATATAATATATAATATATACTAAATAATATATATAATAAATAATATATATAATAAATTAGAGATCCAAATCCACAGTTATATACCCCTACATAACTGTAATTTGTTTTTCCATTTAAGTTTCGTGCTGTTTTGAGCAATTTTTAATAAATTACCGAATCGTGGGTGGATCTAATTTCATTCCGAGGATACTTTAGATTTTATGGCTTATTTCTGTATGGAACTTATATGAATTCCAGGAACCTTTTCTTATCCTTTTATGGAGTACCTTCGGTTATGAATGCCAGACGTTAATTTTCAAAATTACAAGTGTCAGCGAGAGTGGCACAACGTCCAAAATCTTGTAGCCTTTATTAAGTTGAAGAAATGGCACATCTTAAAAAAAATTAGCTACACATTCGTAAATGTCATCTACATCCAATATCAAAAAGTGAGGTTTTTTTTTATCTCTTGCTTATTCATTCATTCTTGAAATTTTTATCAACGTTAAGTAGTAGATTCGAGTATTTAAGTTTGATAACTGAAATAATGAATGTAAAATAACCAACATTAAATGTGCTTTTTTTTTATCTAGTATGTATCTTTTATTTTATAATTCAAGTCCATTGTTTAGTTAATGGTTGGTTAATTTTTTTCGCCTTTTGGCCTTTATCTGTTAGTCTATGATTGGTCTAACAATGGTCGTAGATGAATTTGTAGGCAAATGGTTTTTAGGAGAAAATTTTTTATGGTTATTGAGATGAACCTGCTGCAAAGCCTGTTGTAACTGGTTTTGGAAATCTGTTTGTTGGTGGGGTCTAGTCCATATGTCCACAACACGCTTTCTAAGCATACTCTTCTCCCATCTCCTATTTTTGGGTAAGACCCTTTATTGGTGTAATGCCAGTCTTTTCCATCGTTAGCGCTCTCTCTCTCTCTCTCTCTCTCTCTCTCTCTCTCTCTCTCTCTCTCTCTCTCTCTCTCTCTCTGTAACCTTTTAAGGATGTGATCATTCACATTTGGCCACATTTATATAAGCATTTATAATATGAAATCTTATGAATGTGGAAAAGAATGTCATAATTGCTCTATACACCATCGAGCTGAAGTAGAACTGGCGCCAGATAAAAGGAAAAGAACGGATAATTTCAACTGGGGATTCCATGAAAAGGTAAGCGGAACGCCGTGTAGCCATGTTGTCATGAATATGTGAGCCACCTCGAGTATCTGCTTAGTGAAAATGATATCGGTGATTACATTTTCTCGGGTATGGGACGTGTCGGGAAGGGAGCGGCCTCCTCCTCCGCCCGCGGTGCTTCCTCGTGCTTGTAATCAGATCTCAGAAGAGATGTTCTGTAGAGCGTTATTCACATGACGGGCTTATTACCAATTCTGATCTCCTGTTTTCACCGTTTTCCCGTCAGTGTGTATATAAATCTTATGGAGAGGTAATCAGCTATTTCTTGATCATTTCGAAAACCTGATAAAGGTCTTGATTTTGAAGCTTAGTATGTTTCCATCGCCCGCATGCTCTCGTTGGTTATTGTATTTTACTCATTGTAAAGATCTTTATTGAAAACCTTTTTTTAAATAATTTTTTTTTTATGAACCTTCTGGTTTATTTTAGTTAAAATTTAGATATTTTTATTTTTAGAAACTTTAGGGTCTTCGTTAAAGTGCAAAAGAATATTGCGATTTGATGCAAATTAGTTTCTAAAAAATGGGATGACAAGCACTAATATTGATGAACTGTAAAAGGTATTAGAACACGAATAGGTTAAGAAATGGGACAAAATCACCAGCCTTGATGAACTGCAAAATGTATTGACGATTGGGCTAAGTAGATAACCTGTGATGTAAGTCATCCCAGGGGCCTTGTAGACACTGCCCTTGCTTTCAAGATGTTCGAGTCAAGAGGAACTTAGTCGTGTGGATATTCGAGTGGGATGAGTTATTCTGATGTGCGAGTGAAGTGGGAAATAGTGGTAGTGTGGTCGTAAGAGTCCGCATTAATAAGACGTTTAGGCAAGGAAGCTGAAAGAGGTTGTGGAAAGTGACCACCAGCAGCAAGGAACTGGAGCCGGTTGAAGGAAGTAAAAAAAGAGAGCCATCAGCAAAATGGAAACGAAATTCGCTTAAACGCTGTTACAAACCTTCGGTGTACGAAGCGAGGGAGGTTTGAGTTTTCCTCCCCCTGCTGCCATGAGGACAGCGATCGAAATTGGAGAACACCCAAAGCCTTATGCATAATAGGGCGGTCAGGCAAGCATGCAGCAGCGGTATATACACTTTTCGGTATTTTTAGAAGGGCTTGTTAGAGGAGGCGGGAACGCCACCAAGCAAGCACTGAGGTAGGCGTAAATAAAAACGCTGTTCTCCATGTCGGAGAGGGGGAAGAAGCACGGCAGAGACCGGCGTTAGTTGCATTCTATGCTTAGTTAAACGAAGAGTTTTGCAGTCATGTCTAAAACCCAGTGGCGATCCGGCACCTGTATTATCCACGGTGAAGAGGAGACGAGATGTCTCGGAACGTTTATGGAAATATTGCCCTTACAGTTTTTGCAATTGTGATGGCGCTGATATTGATTGTTCTCTCTCTCTCTCTCTCTCTCTCTCTCTCTCTCTCTCTCTCTCTCTCTCATGTCTATAGTTTGTGTGGGTTTATAAAACACGCTTAACTGATGATGTAATCGTAATATTTGAAAGCGGTCTAGTGGCTTAACTTTCGTATGTTTTGATGTTAGATCCACCAATTTGCTGTAATTGCTTGAAAACGTCAGTTTTGTTACATAAATATGAAGAGGTTTACTTATGGCTGAAAATAATAATTGGTGTTGCTTTATCTTTACCTTATGAAGTGGTACGGAGATATTTAATAGCGTTACGTACAAGACCGAAACTGACAGGGTATATATTCATTCTGCTTATATAGGCTTCTCTGGGGTTGGACGACGGCAGTCGTCCAGACAAAAAACAACTATAGAATACTTATTGGTTTTTAGTAGACGGAAATAACGATGTGAATGTAGGAATTTCGAACTACTTGTTATTAATTTTATTTTATATATAACGTTATATCTAATAGTAATATATATAAATATATATATATATATAGTAATATATTACTTTATTGTATGTATGCATGTATGTATGTAAGTTTATATATATATATATATATATATATATATATATATATATATATATATATAATCACCAATAAATCTTTATTCTTTAGTAAATGGAGTTTAGTGAAGTTCATTCTTTAACTTTTGAATTGGTGATAGATCCCTTGAGCAGAAAACTTCACAGTAGCCGCATATACTGTGAACGGTTCTTTAAAACAATTTTAAGATTATGGTGAACGAGTTGCTTGCCGTAGCGACACTTTCGGTAATGCTTAATTGTTTTCAAAGTGAATTTACCGAATTTAGTTCATTGTGGAGTACAGTACATTGAGTTTTTTTGGTGTTTTATTGCGACCTCGTTTGTCTCAGTTCTTACTGTATTGTTTATATAAACATTTTTTTTAGCTGGGTATTTGTATCATTCAGCCATTTTTTCTTCTTTATCTCATTTCTAATGTGGGTATGCTGTTCTGTGGAAGATTGCTTTGCAAGTTAGTGTCCTGTTAACTTTTATTATTATTATTATTATTATTATTATTATTATTATTATTATTATATTATTATTATTATTATTATTATTAGATGCAAACAATCCATAAATAAATTAGTCTAGCCGTGGTACAGAAAATTATGAAGAGGTTTTGTTAATAAAATTTTCCATCCCAGATGACAAAAATGCTGCCATTTAGCCTTGTCAAAAGATGATAACACTCTATCACCATGCACTCTTGCGTGATATATGAACATTTCAGATAGTTTAGCGGCCCTTTTTGAAGCGAAGAGATATTGCGACAAGATTATGCCAGCTTCTGTGAGTGTTTGCGCTATTGTGAGTGCGATAAGAATTGCTGAGAGTATATCTGGGCTACTGCAGAATGGTTTGGTTTTTGTGGTTTGCGATATGGAGCATCTGTTGCAGATTTTGCAAGGATGACGGAAGCATCTGATTCTGGCGAAACTTACATCGTTTGTTTTTTCACGTTTACTTTTATTATGAGTTATTTTGAGAATTGTACCACAGTTTTTAAATGACCTAAACTAATGTGTATGATATGTATTATCAACAATAACACTTTCACAAGGAGACACTTTTAAGCATGAAGTTTACTTTGATTAAAAAAAAAACACAGGTCCTGTGGTGAATATATGATGATAATAATAATATTAATTATTATTATTATTATTAATTATTATTATTATTTTTTTTTTTGCTCTATCACAGTCCTCCAATTCGACTGGGTGGTATTTATAGTGTGGGGTTCCGGGTTGCATCCTGCCTCCTTAGGAGTCCATCACTTTTCTTACTATGTGCGACGTTTCTAGGATCACACTCTTCTGCATGAGTCCTGGAGCTACTTCAGCGTCTAGTTTTTGTAGATTCCTTTTCTGGGATCTTGGGATCGTGCCTAGTGCTCCTATGATTATGGGTTCGATTTCCACTGGCATATCCCATATCCTTCTTATTTCTATTTTCAGATCTTGATACTTATCCATTTTTTCCCTCTCTTTCTCTTCAACTCTGGTGTCCCATGGTATTGCGACATCAATGAGTGATACTTTCTTCTTGACTTTGTCAATCAACGTCACGTCTGGTCTGTTTGCACGTATCACCCTATCCGTTCTGATACCATAGTCCCAGAGGATCTTTGCCTGATCGTTTTCTATCACTCCCTCTGGTTGGTGCTCGTACCACTTAGTACTGCAAGGTAGCTGATGTTTCTTGCGCAGGCTCCAGTGGAGAGCTTTTGCCACTGAATCATGCCTCTCTTTGTACTGGTTCTGTGCAGGTGCCGGGCATTCGCTTGCTATGTGGTTTATGGTTTCATTTTTCGTATTGTACTTCCTACATGTGGGAGAGATGTTATTTCCGTCTATCGTTCTTTGAACATATCTGGTTCTTAGGGCCTGATGTTGTGCCGCTGTTATCATTCCTTCAGTTTCCTTCTTTAGCTCTCCCCTCTGTAGCCATTGCCATGTGTCATCGCTGGCTAGTTCTTTAGTCTGTCTCATGTATTGTCCGTGCATTGGTTTGTTGTGCCAGTCCTCTGTTCTGTCTGTCATTCTCCTGTCTCTGTATATCTCTGGGTCTTCGTCTACTTTTATTAGTCCTTCTTCCCATGCACTCTTTAGCCACTCATCTTCTCTGGTTTTCAGATATTGCCCCAGTGCTCTGTTCTCGATGTTGACGCAGTCCTCTATACTTAGTAGTCCTCTCCCTCCTTCCTTTCGTGTTATGTATAGTCTGTCCGTATTTACTCTTGGGTGTAGTGCTTTTTGTATTGTCATATGTTTCCTGGTTTTCTGATCTATGCGGCAGAGTTCTGCCTTCGTCCATTCCACTATTCCTGCGCTGCATCTGATTACTGGCACTGCCCATGTGTTTATGGCTTTTATCATATTTCCGGCGTTGAGTTTTGACTTGAGTATCGCCTTAAGTCTGCATATATTCTTTCCTGATCGTGTCCTTCATCTCTTGTTGTTTTATATCCCCTCCTTCCATTATTCCCAGGTATTTGTATCCTTTCTCATCTATGTGTTTGATGTTGCTCCCATCTGGTAGCTTTATCCCTTCAGTTCTCGTTACTTTGCCTTTTTGTATGTTGACTAAGGCGCATTTTTCTATTCCAAACTCCATCCTGATGTCCCTAGATACAATCCTTACAGTCTGGATTAGGGTATCTATTTCCTTGATGCTCTTACCATACAGCTTGATGTCGTCCATGAACATCAGATGGTTAATTCTGTTGCCTCTTTTCTTGAGTTGGTACCCGGCATCCATCTTCTGTAGTACTTTTGTCATGGGAATCATGGCTACTGCGAAGAGTAGTGGGGACAGTGAGTCGGCCTGGAAGATCCCTATTAACCTCTGCTAGTCTTATTCCAGAGCTTGTAAGTATTGTATTCCAATTGCGCATTGTATTTTTTAGGAAGCTGATGGTGTTGTCCTCTGCCCCATATATTTTCAGGCATTCTATTAGCCATGTGTGTGGTATCATGACGAAGGCTTTCTTATAGTCTATCTATGCCATGCTTAGGTTGGTTTTCCTTCTCCTACTGTTCTTCATTACCATTTTGTCTATCAGGAGCTGGTCTTTTGTGCCCCTACACTTCCTTCTGCAGCCTTTCTGTTGGTGGGGGATGGTGTTTGTCTCCTCTAGGTAGTCGTATAGCCTTTCACTGATGATACCTGTTAGTAACTTCCACATTATTGGTAGGCAGGTGATAGGCCTGTAGTTACTGGCTATATTTCCCTTACTCTTGTCTTTTTGTACTAAAGTTGTTCTGTTATTCGTGGGTGTAGGGCATTGAAGTTTTTTAGCCAGTATCCATGGACTTCATCGGGACCTGGGGCTTTCCAGTTTGGCATTTTCTTTAGTTGGTGTCTGACTGTGTCTGTTGTGATCTCTGTGAATCTTTGTTTTATTCTCCCTGTTTCTTCTTCCTTGACTTCCTGGAGCCATGTTGCATGTTTGTTGTGTGATACCGGATTGCTCCATATGTTTTCCCAGTCTCTTACTTGGTTCGGCTTCAGGAATTTCTTGGTTGTTGTCTTCCCCTCTAGTTGGCTGTAATAGTCTTTTCTGGTTGGTTCCGAATAGTTTGTTCTGTTGGTATCCCTTATTTCTGTTCATGTACCGTTGGATCTTATGTGCTTTGGCCTTAAGCCTCTGTTTTACATTTTCTATTGTGTTGTTTAGTCCCCTCTCTTGTACTTTGTATTTCTCGTTGAGTTCCTCCCTTGTTTTCTTGCTGCTTCTTCTTCTTCTTCTTCTTCTTCTTCTTCTTCTTCTTCTTCTTCTTCTTATTATTATTATTATTCTGTGTCATACAAATCCACAATTATGTACAAAGTGTATTACTATGTAAAACAAACAGACACTGTCGAACACCTGAACGGTGTTCCTCATCAATGTTGATTTTTAACGTCAACACTGATAAGGGGTGTTCGAAAGTGTTTGTTTTACATAATAATACACTTTAATATATGATTGTGGATTTTTATGACACAGATTGTTCTTCACGAGATTTTGAATTTCTTAACATTATTATTATTATTATTATTATTATTATTATTATTATTATTATTATTATTATTATTATTATTATTATTATTATTATTATTATTATTATTATGATAGAAGAAAATAAAGAAAGGGAGATTAACGAACACAATAAATATTTACACTAGTTTCTGTATTGAGTTTGACGTTGAATTGGAAATTCACTATGTTGCAAGGTAATCAATGATAGGTATCCTATGATACAGCCAACTTGTTTTCCCATTTTATTTTAATCCATACTTCGATGTAATAGTTAGAATGTAGTACATAGTTATATATTAGATATATTGCCTGCACTTGACGCGTATTTTTTTGTCAAGAATTTTAGTTCAGCATTTCAGCAAGAATCCTTAATCTGTGCTTTAGTATTTTAACAGGATTCTGGTTCGTGGTTTTGCTGTTTATCAAGAAATCTTTATCTTTGGTTTACATTGGAACATTTAATCATAATGCTTTGTTATCTTTGGTTTACATTGGAACATTTAATCATAATGCTTTGTTTAGGATATTAAAATGAAACCCTGACCTTTGGTTTAGCATTCAAATATGTTATCATGATATTTGGTTTGATATATCAAGATGAAGTATTTTAATATGTTATGATTATCGTTGATTCATTATTTGAATAGAAAGTCTTGATCATCGGTGTAGTATTTGATATTCGGTTTAATATTTAAACATGAGACATATATCTTTGGTTCATTATTTGACCTTTAAATCGTGATCTTTGGTTTGTTATTTGAACATGGTGTCGTTATATTTGGTTTACTATTGCAGTATGACATCTTACTCTGGTTTATTGTTTGAACTTGTAATCGCGATATTATGTTTGATATTTTAATACTAAATCTTAATCTTTGGTTTAGTATTTGAACATGTAATTGCGATATTAGGTTTCATATTTCAACGTGAAATTTTTATGTTTGGTTTAGTATATGAACATGTAATCATGACATTTGGTTTAATATTTTAAAATTAAATATTAATTTTTGGTTTAGTATTTGAATGTGTAATCGCGTTATTAGGTTTTAGTATTTTAATATTAAATCTTAAACTTTGGTTTAGCATTTGAGAATGAATTCCTAGGCGCTCGAAGTAGCCCAGAGAGAGAGAGAGAGAGAGAGAGAGAGAGAGAGAGAGAGGTGAGACCTTTTCCATTTTGTATGCAGAGACGGTCCTTAGCCCGCCACTATCAGATAGCCCTTTCTCGTTCATCATCACAGTTAATAGTGTATGAGTTCGCATTTGATTCTTAGTGTTTGGACATGATTCACATGTGCTTTGCCAGGGGGCATCCCTACATGTTATAGCTGCTCTCCATGACCTCCGAGGGGCTTTATACGAAAGTTTGGAATCTCGACTTTTGCTTGAAGGTTGTTAGGAATGGTCGTTGTTTATTCTCTCTCAGACATTACCCAGTGATTATTTGTGAAAGAGATATATATTATTTTATATAGTTTTAATTTTTCGAATTCAATCATTTGCTAAAGATTCGACTTATATGTATTGGTAAACCATTGTGATTTATTCATTCAGAAGGCTTGTTACTTATAGCGTATTCATTGGTTCCACATGTAATTATACGTATGTTTCTCCATATTGTATTTATGTTTTTACGTCAGTAACTAGAGAATTTACCACAGGCTAATAGTCTCTCTCTCTCTCTCTCTCTCTCTCTCTCTCTCTCTCTCTCTCTCTCTCTCTCTCTTCTAACAAATTTCTCACAATATCCGAAATACTGCTTTGACCTTAGGACAGCAATATTTCATATATACATAAAGTGCCCTTGCTTAGATAAAAGTCGCCTTTCGAGTTTTAGGTCAAAGGGTCAGCTCAGCACCTTTTTATATTTATTTTTATTTTTTTTTTACCAGTGGCACTCCAATCGTTTCGAAGCATGCCTCTCTCGTGGACCCCTGGGAAAATTTTGACATGAGTGCCATTGAGGGAACCTGCTCTTTGGGAAGACTTGGGAACCAAAGGTCAAAATAGGTTTTTTTTTTATTTTTTTATTTTTTTTACTAAATTGTAATTGTAATTTTCATAAAGGGATTTAGGAATAAACGATCGATGATGAATTTTGAAATATTCAATGTGATACAATAAGCGAAAATTTTGACATGAGTGCCATTGAGGGAACCTGCTCTTTGAGAAGACTTGGGAACCAATGGTCAAAATATTTTTTTTTTTTTTTTTTTTACTAAATTGTAATTGTAATTTTCATAAAGGGATTAGGAATAAACGATCGATGAGGAATTTTGAAATATTTAATGTGATACAATAAGCGTTTTTGGTATAACCTACCCCCCGCTCTCTCTCTCTCTCTCTCTCCCTCCTCGCTCACTCTCTCTTCTCTCTCTCGCCCCTCTTCTCTCTCGCTCTCTCCTCCATCTCTCCTCTCTCTCCCCCCCCCCCCCCCTTTCTACTCACTTTCCCCCACCACACACACACAAGTGTAGAAGAAATTCTTCTTTGCGATAGTAAATAATGGCGCTTATAGGTATTAATGGTGAACGATAAAATTATCAAGTACCAGTTAGAGACGTTTATGTTATGTTCCACCGTCTGTTATCCAGATTCGTCTCGCTGGGAGGAAATTCTTTAAGAATACGTCCATCTTCGTTTCGTCTAAGGTAGTATGTTGTTTTAGACTGGTAGTGGTCTCGCTTATACCCATGAGGGGACATATGTTCCTCTAAATGGATAGGCACACTCCGGTAAAAGCCAGGTGATCTTGTGCCAACATAAACTGTGAATTAGTTGGTTGGTCGTCAGGCGACTGTGGTGGTCGAAAGCGAGTTTATAAAAGACATCGGGTACAAAATCATCCCACTTCAGCAAAGAACTGGCAGGCTAACACACTGTAAACGCCCATTCCCGTCGCCCCTGCGTCTCTCCTATATTTACATGTATGTATGTGTGTATTGTGTGTATATATATATATATATATATATATATATATATATATATATATATATATATATATACATATATATATATATACGTAAAGACAACTAGACGAGAATCAAGGAAAGGAAGGAGGTGAAGTAAACTATAGTGGATGAAAAGATGAGGACAGACCCACCTGCCGTGCTTTGCCTCTGCTTGAGCTTTTTTTATTATTTTATTTTTTTATTTTATTTATTTTTTTTTTTTGTATGGTCAAATCACAGAGCAATGCGGTTCCAGCGTTATTTTATAATTGATGGCGTCTGCTCTGCCGCCGATAGAGTTCATTAACACCTTGATATAAATGGAATCGTCTTGTCTGAAATTCAGTTGTACATATGTTATTGAACAGTGGCAATTTATTTATTGCTGGGTTCACCCTTGAGATACCTCGCCGTTGAGCTGCAAGGAAGCACAGTTGCCATTATTGTAATGCTTTGTATGTTGCAGATGACTTGCGGGTCGAATCCCTTGTACAGTTTACATCCTTCAGATTATTATTATTATTATTATTATTATTATTATTATTATTATTATTATTATTATTATTATTGTTGTTGTTGTTGTTGTTGTTGTTGTTGTTGTTGTTGTTGTTGTTGTTGTTGTTGTTGTTGTTGTTGTTGTTGTTGTTGTTGTTGTTGTTGTTCAGAAAGCCCGCATTTATAAACGTGGAGTTAAAGATGATGGCTGCTGCGGAGGCAGAATTCTGTCACGACTGTGGGTTTCAATTTTAATGATTCTCCTTGCTGAGGGACAAAGGCCATACTATATCTTGGAACGGTTCGGGCACATTAGGAAACTGTTCATATATCGTTTGTATGAAGTGAAAATATCCCTTGATGTAGCCACGCCCTTTCATTGATAATACTGTGATATCTTTGCCAGAAAGAAGGGCAATTATTATAAGAGTTTTGTAGTTCCATTATGAAAACTACTACTACACTATTAGATGAAGGTTACTGATGAAGTTCTATTTCTCTAAAAATTCTGTTTAAAAACGGAACCCTATCCTTTTCCATTACAGTTGATTCATAATTTTTAGCCCATTACAAATATAGCATTTAATTCATTATTCTCCCCAGTACAGTTAATGCTGGTAACCCTGTACAAAAGCTTCTTGTTCTTCAAACTAGAACATACATAAAAAACAATAAGAATATCTTGATACCCGAGAGAATAGATCAAGGAAATCGACTACTTTTTCAGGTGACTAAGATCTTGTACATGTGAATCTTCATCAGGGAATTAGCATATAAGAAGCACCTCTGCTCCTTATTCTAAGGAGCTCGTTTTCTTAAATTAGTGAGAACATCCGAGATTTCAACACCATCGTTTGCTCTCTCTCTCTCTCTCTCTCTCTCTCTCTCTCTCTCTCTCTCTCTCTCTCTCTCTCTCTCATAGTGAAGTTATTAGAGTAAATCTTTCAATCGGTCTTTATAATTTCATATAAGTGACTCCTACCTTATTTTGATAATCATGCACCCCCCATTTTTCTTTTCTTTGCACAGCGATACTGCTGCTTCTCTGGTAAAAGATTCACACAGTTCATAAATAAAGTCGTAATTCTATGCTTTTTCTGTTTCTTAGTAACAATAGATATATAGTAATTTCCCTCGGAAAGTTTTATCCTTTCTCTTCCAGGAAGGAGAGGGAGTTCAGTCTCTTCTATAGTATGTTTCCAAGGCTAAAAAAAAAAAAAAAAAAAAAAAAAAAAAAAAAAAAAAAAAAAAAAAAAAAAAAAAAAAAAAAAAAAAAAAAAAAAAAAAAAAAAACTTTCAATCTGACCTTCGATTTTTACATTGGTTTTTTGTCAACATATTGTCAAAGGTACATAATTATCTTGCGGTAACATCAGGTTTTAGACGACTGACTAACATTTCTGCATTAAACTCCTGGACTCAAGGTTTTGACAGGAATTATACCGTAGACTTCATTATATCCATATCATTCATTAGTCGAACGTACACGTTAGCCATATGTACTATTATCTGCTGTTATATCAATTTTTAAAATTATTTCTAACCGCAAAAAGGTTTGATTAGTATTTAAAATGTTCAGCTCACTCGCTAAAGTTAACTGCCGTTGATGTGGTTAGAATTCCTTTCGAATTTAGTGTGGAAACGTGCAGGCGCGCGCGGGTATTCATTGGTATTCAGCGCTGAGAGTTGCCATCCGGGATATGTATATATCTGACGGTGTTGATATATATATTGCATCACGAACAGATCATCACACCGTGGAAAGAGATTCCAAGTGGGTGGATGCTGTTATCTTCTACCCTGTAGAAGATGCTGCTGGTTCAATGCTTCCTCCGGGGCTAGGCGCCGCTACTTTATCCCATTCCTTTCATTAACATGTTTCCCTCAGGCTGAGACGAGATAACTTCCCGAGTTTCACCGCCCCATCGGCCTTAACGCTTTAGCAATAAATATGGGGGATTCGGATATTTCCTTCACATCGGCAGTCGAAATATGACTGGTGTGTTGCCATCAGTCTTGGCCCGAACAAGTTTTTATTGAATTAGCCCCTTCCATCGGCCTTTGCTTAGAGAGAGATAAATATGATTGGGGTGTTTTCATGCGCCAGCATCAGATATTAGGCCGGAGACGAGTTACGAAGCTGCCATCAGTTTATTGTGGTCATCTCAGATATTATGCTAACGCCGAGGATGCTGCCGACATCAGATGGTAGCCTGACATCAGATACCAAGTTAACAATGAATTATGATGCCATCAGATGTGTTGCTGACATCCAATATCTGTAAAGTTTCAGCGGGGCCGTTGTCAAAGAGGTTCTTCCTTTTTTTTTCAGTTTAACACCGAATTTTGCCATTTTTTATCCCGATGCATTCCGGAGTGGTGGCTATGGGTTGATGGCGGTGCTTTGTTTTTGTCATGTGGACTCTAGTGTTTTGCAGGTTCGTCGGATAGTATTGGAATTTGTTTAAATTACTGTTCCCTTGTTGTTCAAATTTCCTTTATTGATTTAGGGAATTTGCTTCATCTGGTTGATGAAGTGATGCGTAGTGCGACCGATGGCTCTGTTAAATGAATGAAAGGGAACAGGTTTTTTTTATATTGTGAATGAATGAAAAAAATTCTTATGCTTATGGTTATTTTAGCGAAAGTGTGCTCGGTCATCGTTCCAGACTAGATTCTTGTCCACTTTTGAGTAATGAATGAATGAATCCAGTTTACAATTGTATATTCTTACTTTGGTTGCCATGTTGTTTTAATCCTTGTTTGGAACATTAGGTTAAACCTCTCTGCGTAGAAAGTCATCTGCATATCTGCCATCAATGAGACCATGTGTTATCATTAAAATATTTTAAGGGTAACTCTTCAATTTTCCTTTTTGTATAATTGTATTTTATACTGTATTGTATCTGCCTACGTACCTAGACGATGCTTAGCAAATAATGCTTAACACTGGAAATTAATGATGTAGGTGTTGACCTTATTTTTTTTTTTTTTTTTTTAGGTAAACAAGGATGTTTTAGGTGATTGTTTCAACGAGCAGAAAGAATGTTTTAGTTGTTAACTCACTAGAAACGCGCAAAATTCTGTAGGACATATCAAGTTGTTTCATTTAGCATATGTTAGTATGTGGAGAGAGAGAGAGAGAGAGAGAGAGAGAGAGAGAGAGAGAGAGAGGACGATCCAACGCAAGTTTTGCACATGGGAGAGAGGGGCCGGGGAGGATGGGTAGGGGGGCGAAGGGTTGTGAGAGAATGGGGGTGGGTGTTTGAGGAGGGAGGGTGTGGGGGGGGGGGGGGATTGTTGTATTGGGTGGGTGCGCCAGTGCTCGGACCGACGACAAGGTGTTTGGCCAGTCAAGACACTTGTCCTATTATTTAAACTGATAGCGCGTGTCAGCCGCTGATAAGCCGTGTCGGGGACTTCGCTCGGCGGGGGCGAGCGGCCACCTTTGTACGACCGCCACGCGGGGACATTAGAATTTTTATGTGGCCTGTGATAATGGGGCTTCAGGGTCCCCGGTGGGCCCCCGTGGGTCTTGGGGGAGAGAGGGGGTTTGTGCGATTGTGGATGGGTAGAAAAGAAGAGGAGGACGAGAAAAGAAATTCTAGCGAAGACCTGTTGTCCTCACCCCTCCCCCTCCCTCTCCCTCTCCCTCTCCCTCCATCGGCTATATGTCCTTCTTTTCATCCCCTATTCCCCCACCCTAACCCCTTCTCTCTCTCTCTCTCTCTCTCTCTCTCTCTCTCTAACTACTTAGTCGTTGCCTGCCGCATTTAGTGGGTCCTTCGTGCCTCGTTGGAGCCCTTTTATGCGTCCTTTAGACTCTCTATATCCACATTTTTTGGTGCAGCTTCCCTTTAACGATTGAGTCGGCCTGACTTTATCGATGAATATCTTGAAATCCCTATCTATCGTTTTCTCGTTTGGCGATCTTCTTCTTCTTCTTCTTCTTCTTCGCCTCTCCGGACGGTTGTGATTTTGTCCTCTCGTCGCTGGATTTCGGATGGAAATTGTGTTAAGGAAAATAAAATGGGAGATGCCAGAGCGTTTGTTTTGTGTGGACTTGGTACCGACTATTTTTACGCGAATTTCGTAGTTCAAATTAGAAAAGAAAGTAGTTAACTTGTTTGGTGGACTTACAACAAAAAATGTCGTCACTCAGAATAGGGGAAGGGAAAAATTATTTAACGTTTTTGGACTCTGCGTAGGACTTTCTTAACACTAGTTCTAAAAATAAGCGAAAGAATATGCCTCAAATTGTTTGGACCTAATTTGAAGCACTTTTTTTCCCAACACTGGATAAACTAAAAAAAAAAAAAAAATTTACAAAGAATTTGTCACAAATAATAGGGCAGACAACACTGGATAAACTACAAAAAAAAAACATTGTGGGCGGATTTTTTTTTTTTTTTTTTACAAAGAATTTGTTACAAATGATAGGGCAGAGAAAAAGGAGCGTACTTGTGTTGCACCCTTTTCTTTGTAGAAACGAAGTAAGGACTTCTTGGCTTAAAAACAAGAAGAAAATGGGTTCAATTATTTGGATTTATACAAGAGTATTAAACTTGAATTTCAGTCTTGGAAGCAAGAGAAAAATGAGTTTATTCGTGTGATCCCTTTTCTTTCTTAAGTGCTTTGGGTATGTGCAACACTCGTATGGTATTGTTTTATGCATCCAGAACTTCTCACACAGCTCTCAATAGCACATTTAGATGTTGATTTACTTAGGTACGATGCAAATGCTCCTCGTGAAAGATGTACCCGAGTATTATCTGTAGTGC
Organism: Macrobrachium nipponense; assembly: GCF_015104395.2. Lineage (NCBI taxonomy): Eukaryota > Metazoa > Arthropoda > Malacostraca > Decapoda > Palaemonidae > Macrobrachium > Macrobrachium nipponense. The sequence continues at coordinate 10,753,650 of NC_061104.1, forward strand.
GTTAGGGCAAGTCAGAAAAATAAAAAGAAAAAAAAATGGCTGAAGCTTAGTGTAAGTAATGAGTGATTTTTTTTCAGTAATATTATGATTATTGTTACTGCGTAGTTTTTGTCGTTGATTCAAATTTTTAGACAGGTAATATCTTCATCGAAACACTCATTGTTTTAATGTCTGCTTATGTGATATTTATCACTACAGGGAAATTCCCCGTAGGGGGTAATGTCGTCAGTACTCATATGTTAACACTGAGCATACTTGAGTTGTGTAGCTCCCTGGTCCGCTGTATACTTATAGCTGCCTTGTAGCGTCCCTCGGCCCTCTTCTACTGGACGAAGTGCCTTGTAGCGTCCCTCGGTCCCGTAAGCTATAGCTGCCTTTTGTAGCGTCCCTGGTCCCTTAGCTGCCGTTCTCCCGGTCCCTACGCATCCACTTGTTGGCCTTTCCATTCCCGCTTCCTTTCTTCCACCTCGTTGTCCAACCACTCGGATTCCTTCCTCTTCTCTCTGTCTTGAGAGCCGAGTGGCTGCAAGTGTTCCAAAGCTTTGCGGCGTCATGGCCAAAATTTCATAAATCATCTTGATAAGGAAATTCCAGTCATTCCCGTGCCACGATGAAGCCGTATTTTAATGCAGCTCCATCTGGAAGTAAAGATTAATTTTTGCTCCTGTTCTCTTCAGATATGAATGACGAAGATGGGCACACAATAAAGGCGTTGAACTTAGGACTTGTTAATTTGAAACCAAATCCTCATTTATATGTGTAAGAGGACTGTATTATTATTATTTTTTTTTTTTTGCGTTCATAAGACGGATATTGCATGCAGTCAAGTGTATAGTGGCATTTGCTACCCATTTGCAGTAGTAGATTGTCTGTTGGTACGTCTGTGTATGCATACCATGAAATCAATTTCTCTTTTTTTCTCTCTCCGGTCGAAATTTTATCGCAATAATGGACAACACTAGCAAGGTAGAACAATGAACCCTGAAATCTCACATTACCAAATTTTTCCGGTCATGTTTCACAATAGCATTAATGACTTTCTACCTTGCAACCAATCTGAACCGGTCAGTGAGAAATTAAACCCCCCCCTCCCCCCTCCCCCCTTTACCTTCTGCATCGAAGCATGTCCGTTATTTTCAAGTTTTGAAGGAAAAAAGTACAAAAGAATACTAAACATCCGCATGCCCGTTTAATACTGGTACCTAATACCACTGCAACTTTCAAAGCTCTCTCTAAAATGTTAGCAAAAATGACCACTCGACACCAACTGGCCGGCAACGATTTGTATTTGGTTATGGTCAAATATAATATCACATCAGAAAATTGAGTAGGTCCCATCATTTTGCTTCACAGGATCCAATAACGTTGGTCCACAATTTTGGAATCCAGAATTTGGACGACGGGAGAAGTAAAAACACTTCTGTCCGAACGTTTGCTTGTGCTTGCTTTTTTTAATACCCGTTTTACTACTGATTTGATATTGATGATTGGTCCATTTTTACTTTGTTGTTGTTATGTAATGGGGTAGTTTTTTGTTCTTGATATCACGTATACAACTAGAGCGTCCATGCTGACTAAGATCTTAACCAGAAGTAACAACGTTTTTGCATTGGTTTTCCTGAAATTGTTTGTATTTTTTTTTTTTTTTTTTTTTTTTTTTTTTTTTTTTTTTGGAGAGGACTGTTAATTCTTGTCCAATATTTTCGAGACGAATTCATTTAATTTTTCTCTAACATCTTGTAATTGAAGTTTGTACACAAATCAGGTTCTAATCATTAACGTTATAATTGACCAATAGATTATTGGTTAATTATAACGTTAATGATTAGAAATTTTTATAAGAAATAATAAATGTTTGATGGTTATGTTACCGGGTTTCATTATTCTCCATCAATGCCATTTTAAATTTTTCTTCCCAAGAAGGAAAATCTCAGTCACACAAGACTTTTTTTTTTTTGTTTTTTTTTTTTTTTTTTTTTTTTTTTTTTTTTTTTTTTTTTTTTTTTTTCTCCTTCGTGTTAAGTAAGTTCAGATTGATTAGGATAAACTAAACATACCAGGAGCTACATTCACATGGCATTTAAGATTTTTATAATAATGTTTTCGCTTGCTTTGAGATCAAACCCCATTTTTTGGCATTTAAAATCTTTATAATAATGTTTTCGCTTGCTTTGAGATCAAACCCCATTTTTTCCTATCGAGCCTAGGCTAGTCAAGGGCGTTGACTTTTCCCTTGCAATAGTGTCCGAGAGAGAGAGAGAGAGGTTGTGAACTCTCAGGATATTCTGTAATGTTTCGTTTTTGATATTGCCACAGGATTCATACTGAGATAAACATTGTTTATGGAATTTTCAAGCTTGGTTCAATTGTTTTCCTTAATTTTTTCAATTTTTTGTCTTTAGTTTTGCTATTTGAAAAGTATTATTTTAAAAAATCTACATATTGGAAGTGTCAGTGTATTGGTAGAGGTAGCCACACTCAGATTCAGTTAATATATATATGCTTGAGAAGAAATTTTCTTGAAAGTTTATATTCATTTTTCACTGGCTGGTAATATCAAAAAGATTAATAGTTATAGTAAACCATTTTATTGATATTAGCTAAAAATCAAGATAACATTATTGTAGCATTGAAATAGACTTACTGCCCCAAGCTGTGGTGACATTAAGCCTGAAACTGCTGTGGTTTCAGTCGCGTCCCTGATTTTTTCATAATAAAAAAGCGCAGTTCGTTAACAAAGGGTGATGTCGGTGGCAATTGTTTGTTGAATTCACAGCTGATGGTGCGTCTCCTGCCTTCCACATTTAACGAATTCCGCCAGGTAATTGGCGTCGGTTCCACTGCAACAGGTGGAATGTGGGGAATGTTGGAAGAGGGATTCTTTTCGCTTCGGCTAAAACCTCGATTCGAAATCGACCTGTTCAAATGTAAAGCATTACACTTTGTTTTATGGAATTCCGGTTAAATGTCACGCTTTTAGTAGGCTTTGGGCGTTAAAGGGTTTTTTTGGGGGGGGAGGGGCGGTCTTTGAAAACGCTTCTCTGGTTTATTGCTGGAAAGGATCGAGAGGATGTGAGATTAGAGTAGTTAATATATATTTGTTTAATGTGTTTAGCTTTGCGAAATCAATATTAGTAATGAACCATTCCACTTTTTTGTGTGACGTTTATACATATAAATACATAGTCATAATTATATCTCATATATCTTATATATAAATCCACACAAATATTTAGCCAAAACCTTTTATACCGACTAACGAGTAACTTGAAAATAACTGAGTAACTTTAAAATAACTTGGGTCCAAAAATAATTGTATATGATAGTGGGTCCAAAAATAATTGTATATGATAGTTGGCCCTGCCTTGACCAGGATTCGAACCTCTGTGTTTTTTGGGATGCTGCATAAGTGACAGTATGCTGACTTATAATATATTCAGCCATCAGTATTTGAAAGCAAGTATGAAAATATAATGGTGTGTAATTTTGTAAAGGCATGTAATATTGCGGCATATCATATAGCTATATAAAACCTCCCCCCCCCCTCTCTCTCTCTCTCTCTCTCTCTCTACTCTCTCTCTCTCTCTCTCTCTCTCTCTCTCTCTCTCTCATATATATATATATATATATATATATATATCTAATGTCTTATCGCTTGGCGATAGACTTTTTGTTTTTTCCTTACGGCTGTTATCCGTAAGTAATGTTTGGTTCCCTCTCATCTCCTTTGGATATCTTAGTAGAGAGGTTCTTTCTTGTCTAGAGGAGATGATTCAAACAGGCTAGTTGCACAAAGTAACAACTTTATTCTGTAACTCCATACTAGGAGATGCAGCTCGGTCGGACGACCGATATGTTTGAGATTTTGGCTTCGAACTGCCATTCTAAAGCATCGCGTCGATAGCGGAACATTAGCTATCTCAGCAATTCATATAAAAACAACATACGTAGTTCGCCGGCTCGGAAGTTACAAGTTTCCGCGTAGGTTAACAGGTCAACCGCTTCCCATGGAAGTTGTTGTGCAAAGTTATCATAACATAAAGATGTTGACAAGCTTTGAGCTAGATCAGCTACTGCAGACAACGCATGCATAATCTAAGGTGTGCTTTGGTCACGTAGAACCCTCCTAATGCCATGACCCCAGGTCACTGGTTTATATATATAATGTAATTCTTACATATATATATATATATATAATATATATATATATATATATATATATATATATATATATATCATATATATAGTGTGTATGAAATACGTGCATTCATTGGTATTTTGTGTTGCTAATTATGAGTAGAGTATAGATTTAGAATCTGTAACATCAAAAATAATCTTCCCATACAATTAGAGCAATGGCAAAGTTGTAAGTTGCGAAAGTACAGAATGTAGGAAACCCAGTGGGAATATCACCTGTCACTTTTGACAGCATAAACCCCAGCGTGTCGGAATTTGATGTATATTTAAGTATGATGAAACATACAAGAAATTATTTTATTTTATTTGACCTTGAGCGTTTTAGACCTCCATTTGATTTTCACGTATTTACTTGTCAATATAGGTAAATTTCAGTTATTCATGTGTGAAATTTCTCTTATTGGGAGTGATCTATTGGACTTGTTTTTTTTTTTTTTTTTTTTTAACGATGCCACAACCAATGTGGTTCGAGGAATTTACGCTTTCTTTTTTATCATGGTAAAATGATAATAGCTTGATCTTAAGATCTTAAGTTCATTAAAATTAGTTTTTAGATAATATATTATTAGATGTAAATGTTATATACTTCTCTAGTACTGTATTTCAGATCCTTCATAGCAGGTGCCTTACTTTCTATAAAATCTAATCTTGTTTTGGTAATTGATATTTTTTTACAGAGGAAAAACTTTTTTTTTTTTGTTTTAATAAGTGAATCGCCTCTGTGCCACTACTTCGTTTATCTGTGCGAGTGCGTGTTTTTTAATGGATGCTGGAATCGTGGAGAAGCGTTTGGAAGCAGCAGGAGCGCTGGACGCTGCGTTTGGACTTCCAAGAAATAGATTATTGATGTCCTCTGAATATGTTTTCGACGTCCATGGAACTTTAAATATTCCGACGAGTGCGATAGTATTGGATGAATACCCATTTATCCTCGGAGGGACAATACCCGCCATGATTTTTTGAAGAGCTCGGGTCATACTACGTATAGTATTGTTACTCCGGCGCCTGTATGGGTGGCGACACTTTGTTAGTGTGAAAGCCTTTCATCAGTGACGAGATACAAGAACACTTGGAATATTTAATGTGGATGTCATTCGCGCTGCTCCCGTTGTTAGGGAGGTTGATGAATGCGCTTTGTGTGCGTGTGTGTGTTGGTCTGTACGTGTGTGTTTTAATTAATCTTTCATGCTTGTCTGGTGTTGTTAAAATCTGTTCATTTTTTCAGCAGTTTAATTGCGGGTCTATTCTTGGGTCGTACGTCATACTGTCTTGTTAGCAAGTAATGCTCGTTTTTACGAATCATTACTAATATATTCATGTATATGTGTATGTATAAGGATATATATATATATATACATATATATATATATATATATAATATATATATATATATATATATATATATATATATATTTATATATATATTATATGTATATTATATATATATATTTATATATATATATATATATATATATATATATATATATATATATATATATATATATAATATATATCTAATAAAAGGAGCCCATAAAAACACCAAAATGTAGAGAGAAAAGTACTATATTTCAGAGACTGGCTGTCTCTCTCTTCAGGTATATGAATGAGAAAAGTTTACAGAAAAGGTGGTATTTATACCAAGAGATTCGTCCACAAGTAAGCCAATTTAGGTCACCCCCGCTGATAATCTTCCTTTAATCTTCTTAAGCGTTTGGTTGAATGAACACTGCGTCGACGATGTCTGATGTCCAATTCCCTTTTGAGATGTTCATTACCTGCTTCTCTTTTATTAAGGTAATGAACATCTCAAAAGGAATTGGACATCAGACATCGTCGACGCAGTGTTCATTCAACCAACGCTTAAGAAGATTAAAGGAAGATTATCAGCGGGGTGACCTAAATTGGCTTACTTGTGGACGAATCTCTTGGTATAAATACCACCTTTTCTGTAAACTTTTCTCATTCATATACCTGAAGAGAGAGACAGAGTCTCTGAAATATAGTACTTTTCTCTCTACATTTTGGTGTTTTTATGGGCTCCTTTTATTAGATGGAATTCTGTTTGTTACAGAACATTTTTACCAGTCATATATATATATATATATATATATATATATATATATATATATATATATATATATTATATTATATATATATATACGTATTATTATGATTATTTAAATTGAATTGTGGAAATGATAATAAAGTATACTTAGTTGATACTGTTTTGGTAAGGTTTTGTCTTCAGATCATTAAAGGCAACGTACATAATAGTGGCGTCTGGAAACCGCACCAGCACCCTTAACTAATAACATGCCTTAAATATCGAGTTGCTGTAAATAATTTTTATATCGGCACCGCTATATAAATTGGTCGATGTTAACACGGCCGACGGGGCCGCAAGGGTCAGCTTCCTCCCTTGGCACTCCGTCGCGGCAAAATAACTCCGATGTATCTCGTTAGACTCCTTGGGTGCAGTGCGACGCCCCTCGGGAAGTTAGGATGCATGTTTTCTCGGGGCATTCCCCTCGTTCGCGGGCGCCCTTTCCCTTCCCCTCCCTCCCTGCCCCTCTTCTTCTTTCTTCTGCCATCCCCCCCCCCCCCCCATACCCTCCACAGTCGCTTCTCTACCGTGTTCCCTCTCCCCTCAGCCCCTCGAAAACTGTAAAAAAAAAAAGGGACATCCTCATCTTTTGCGTCTGTGTAATGCATCCTCTTTTATATGATGTCCAAGTAACTGTGGTGATTCAGTTCCCTGCCTCGCCCATTTTAGCATCCACCTCCCCTCTTTTTTCCCACAGCTTGTGATTTAAAAAAGAAATTTCCATTCCCTCGCTATTCGACCAATCATAAACCCTGCCTGGAGAAAGTATGAACCTTTTTCATTATAGGTTTTCGGAGTTTTTCCTTTTGGATTTCTCTTCCATTTGCTCTTTTTAAAGAAAGTCGACACCTCCTATTAAAGGCCTTATCACAAATGCAGAGATCAGTGGTTTCATCGGACGTGTTATCGGGTTAGAGGTGTCTTGTCAACAGGGCGAGTTGTTCTTTTATGGAAGGTTCTGGCCTTATTTATTAATCTGCCCTAATAAAAGGGATTTTCTTATTTACCCCCTCTCGTGATCTTATTTTCTTATTTACCTCCTCTCGTGAATTAAGAGTGAAGCATTCCGGATGAGTTCCCTTTTCAGTCGATTTATGAATTATATTCTTGATGGTGTCGTGATCAAGTTAGTATATGTAACTTTTATACTCTGTCTTTTCTGCAGGACAAGAAACCCTGTGAATGTGGTAATGCGCTGTTCCAACAATAATCTGGATTCCGCAATAATCCGGAATCCGCAGTAATCCGGAATTCGTCAAGATTGAATAAGTTAACATTATTTTCCGCCGTAATTTGCTGTTCCAACAATAATCCGGAATCCGCAATAATCCGGAATCCGCAGTAATCCGGAATTCGTCAAGATTGAACAATAAGTTAACAACATTTTCCGTAATATTGATTATATCAGACTTTATTGTATGGCTAGGTCGTTATACGTAGGTTATACAAATGCAAAATAGGTAAATATTACGTTAAAATCTAATTTTTTAAGGTCATTAATATACTATAGAAGCACATGCAGCGTCAAAAGGTTAAGATTCAAATTTTTAAGAGCAATAAAATTATGAGAATTTTCATTGTAGAGAAACTGTAGGTGTTCTTCGAAACTTTTCGTTGCAAATGCCGGTAATTAAATTAGTTGTGCGATATGTCTTTGCAACAGCTGTGGCCACCGGCTCTTGTTAGGATAATCATGCCTTGTTAGATGATCACTTTCATTTACCAATTTACAATATTATCGTCTTTTCTTGTTTTTTACGATTCGGTATTTTTCTTTTCTTTGGCAGAAATTTCAACGCAACATGATGTATGCTATTTGTATTGACATTGAAGCCCTTCATGTTTTTGTCATGGTAATCCAGGAAAAGACCACAAGTCTTAGAAATGTTCACGAGTGATTTTTATTTTTCAATTTATATGAGACTCTCTCTCTCTCTCTCTCAATCGAAATATCAGTAGCAGAGAGAGTTTTTGTGCATTTACAGTGACAACATACGTATATTGTTGAATGTATCGATCTGTTTATGTAAAATGTATACAAACGCAAATACATACATACATATGTTCCCTGTGTGAATGCCCTTGTGTATCCTTCAAAGACGCACTGACAGACAGACAGACAGATAGGCAAGCCCTTTTACATATGTATAAATATATACATCTGCAAAGTGTGTGCGTAGGTGCATACATACATATTTTGTTGCTTGTATGGTTGCGCTTATGTATCATTGAGAGAGAGAGAGAGAGAGAGAGAGAGAGGAGAGAGAGAGAGAGAGAGAGAGAGATTGGTAGGGTAACACAACATCGGATGGACGGGGAGGGATCACCCGACATTTCTTATTTACCAAACTATGTACAGCTATTCCCAGCAGCTCGCAATTCCTCAACCAGGCGTATATTTCCGAACTGACGTGGGACTACGTCCCCTTTTATTAAATGTTTTTATTTGCCACGTCCCGCTCTTGTTTGTTGTTGTTGTTTATTGTTGTTGGTGATGGTGGGGGGGGGGGGGTTGCAGGGTAGGCAGGTACGATGGTACCTATGCCTGTGACCTTCTATGGTGGTTATTGAAGCAAACGAGCAGTTGACGATCATGTTTGAATAGGCAGCAATCGGTTTTCTTTTCAAAGTATATAGTATTAATATAATGCTAATTAATAATGACCATACTTGTTATAATGATAGTATTTAATTGATGACTGCTCTTTTTCATCCAGTTAGCATCACTGATTACCGTCACATTGACAAACATCGAATGATATTCGGGTAAAAAAAATGTTGTATGAAGAGCATATTGAAGGAAATAAAAATAGAAAAAAATATTGAGAATCTATATGTGGAATAAGCCTAATCTCTCCCTGCCATTTCGACAACATCCATTTAAAGATGGAGGATGTCCAGAGGTCCCGCTGATGTAGGTTATGCGTTTCGACTTTTATACATCACTGTAGGGTAGTGTCATTCCCCTCTCCCAAAATGTGGGATGTATCGGTTAAGCAGCGCTTATATCCTCGTGGATATTCGAGGACGAAAATGTAACTCGTTTAGCTTTTATTTTTAACCATTGAGACTCGTCAACTTTTGACGTATGGACGTCACGAACCTAACTGATAAAAAAAAAAAAAAAAAAAAAAAAAAAAAAAAAAAAAAAAAAAAAGCAGCTTCACGAACCGAACGAATAAGGACGATGTTTTGTATTGAACGCTATGTCATCCCTAATTTTTAAAATGGAGGGGATCGCTTTCATATTACTCCTAGCGGTCATCGTCAAGAATATTATGAATAGTCACGCTCTTTGAAGATGAAGATAATACGAAACCTTTTTCTGAAGTGTGAATATTGGTATATTCTTTATGGTAGGGCCAATTAGTTTGAGGATTCTTAAAAGCTTTAACTGGCAGTATATAGCAGTTACCGAAAAGATGATAGTATATTTAACTGTTTTAGTTTTTTTCGTGGTGGTTAGTGATTAGTAGTCAGATTTTTGTTTTGTGGATTTTTCCAGGTATAACAGCGATTTGACATTGTTAACTCGCTCTCTTACCTTCTAAGGCCAGAATATCTGAGATTACTAATCCGGAAATTTATGAGTGCTCTTTCTTTGTAGTAAGCCAGTCTCTCTCTCTCTCTCTCTCTCTCTCTCTCTCTCTCTCTCTCTCTCTCTCTCTCTCTCTCTCTCGTTAAAAGTAACAAAATTTCAACTGTGTCGTTCACTATTATTCATTAAGAGTGAGAATGTACTGAAGTCGCTGTGTAGTTTTTTTTTAAATGGCGTAATGCTTCCCAAATACATGTTTTCCATCTAGTTTATATAAAGGCATGGTTGTGGGGATTATTTTTCGGAAAGTTAGTCTCGTAATCTCTTTATCCCTTTTACGAGATTATCCATTTCAGGGATTTTATGATTTTTTTTTTTTCATGCATATGACCTCACTTATGAAATCGTATCTAGGTACGTGGATGGATATATAATTTTATTTCACATGAGTTTGCACATATAAAATTACTTAGGTAATTTTATAGTGATGAATTATTTGAAGGTCTTTAAGGCTGGCGTTATTGATTACTAAAGATATAACTTCTCAGAATTCAAGGAGCATTGCAAAGATATATATATTAACATGAGAAGAAATAAAAACGTCTGTTCTGTCTTTATCTGTAATGGTAAAGTTTTATTAGAAATGCAGAAGCCGTATTGATAAAGGTCGCTACATTCTTACTTGTCGTTGTTTATGGAGAATCTAAAACGTTGTTTACTGGTAACAACTCCTTAGAGTGGTCATGATATTCGAAACTTGAGACCTTTGCCTAAACCAAACATCGTAGTAGAGACATTGAAACCAAGAACTTTATGTATATATTAAACCTTCGTAAAATCACCGTAGCAGAGACCTTTACTTAAATATTAAAACACTGTAAAACTTTCAAAACAGATCTGTACCTCTATATTAAAACAGCGTAAAATTATCGAAACTGGGTCCTGTACCTAATCACTATAAAATGAAGCGTATCCCTAATTGGTTTTAGAAAAGCGTTTACTTTCATGAAAGAGAGGTTACTTTTTTTATAGTGACTTTAATTGGAAGGGGAGTTCATCGAGATCTGCATCTCAGGTCACCAGACAGGTCGTGGGAAGCGGGTTTAGGGGGGCGCCACCGGTGGGGCCACCATTCGCTTGAAAGGATGTTCCGCTTAGTGGCTTCTAAGAGCCGTAATTCAGACATTGATTTTTGCCTTTTACTTTTCGTATTTCGGTCTCTCCCCACTTGACTGTCCAACTTCTTCAACTCGACCTTGTTTCGGTTTCGCCCCTCTGGCAAAACCCGAGTGTCAACAAACGTGACCTTCATAACGAAATGGCTACTTTATAATGAAAAGATAATAATGTCTTTCGAAGTACCGTGAACAGTAGTATATGAAGTATGAAATTCCTCTATAATTGCCAAAACTGAATACTCAGTATCAGTCTATGTAGCTTTTTTTTTTTTTTTTGCAGAAATGCTGACTTATTTCGCCAAATCTCTTTTCAGTTTTTTACATTTATTTTGACAGATTATTTTTTATTTCACTTTAATAATAACTAATAATAATAACTAATAATAAATACTATATAATAATAATAATCATAATACTAATAACTAATAATAATAATAATAATTACTATAATAATAATAATAATAATAATAAGGGCTCCAGTGACCATACCTGAAAGTTTATTGATAATTCAATACTCTAATGATTTCAGTAACTGGTAGTTTCTGATACGCACTCTGGAAAAAAACTCCATCATCCTTGGAAGTAAAATTTTGATACCATCCTTGGCAGCAATTATAAGTATTCGGAAGACGAGCAGGTTTTAGAAACCTCATGAACGCCCTTTTGTTTTAAACATAAGGAACTGGCGTTGTTACATCATTATTTGCTGGTAGAAAAAGTGGCTTAGTTATGTGTTGGTGCGTGTGTTAATGTTAATGTGTAAGAGATTTTAAATTCCTGTGTCGATTTTACTTTTGCATTTCAGATAGTGTTTGATTTGACGTAACATCTTACTATATTTCGTATAAAGCAAATGCTAATCATTAAAAGCTTCAGCAGATTATAGCCTCTCCCCCCACAACCCCCCCCCCCCCCCCCCAACACACACAAACACACACACTTTTTCTATTTGGTAGTTGACTGTGCGGTGTAAGTCATCATGTTACAGGTGATGTCATTTATTTTATCTTTAGTTTGGTTATAGTAAGGACTGTTGCTACGAGACACGTCGAAGACCAATGGAAATCGCTGCCAAGTTTACTTAGCCTTCATTAAATCGATATCCGTGGCTGTCGTGGGATTTTAATAGATGTTATTAGTCCTGTAAATTACGAAAAGGTGAATAATTTATGAGCCATAAAAATTGAACCCAACACTTTTTTTTTTTTTTTTTTCGGGGGGCGGAGGGGAGAGAGCGAAGGGGGGGGGGGGGGTAGTAAGCCAGTGGTCGTCAGTCTCTGGTCCTCCTCTCCTTATTGCTGTATAGAAGAGAGCCAGTTTGCTGACGAAAGTGAATTTGGAGATTGTATTTATCAGAAGAAATGTTTTTCGGAGATATTGATAACTTGTGATTATTATTATTATTATTATTATTATTATTATTATTATTATTATTATTACTATTATTATTATTCCATTATATGTGCTACTTTTTAAATGCCTTTGTTTGGCGCTGTTACCCTTGAAGAGTGTTTGCTAGTTATCAGCTTGCAAGCTATCGACGTCTCACGAACGGGCGTGCTAATCGTTTACGCTGCGTGTATTGTTGTCATGATTATTATTTGTGTTTGGATACTTGAAGGCGTTTACAGTAGATAGCCCCTTTGGTTCTTCCTTTAAGGTTCTCTCTCTCTCTCTCTCTCTCTCTGTCTCTCTCTCTGTCTCTCTCTCTCTCTCTATGGTACTAGGCTATATGCGATAGTTCAATTAATTTTCGTTAATTTGGACGTCAAATGCTATAAACTTGAATGTGAAATTCTCTCTCTCTCTCTCTCTCTCTCTCTCCTCTCTCTCTCTCTCTCTCCTCTCTCTCTCTCTCTCTCTCTCTCTCTCTCTCTCTCAATATAAATTGGAGGTTTCTTTCTGGTGCATATTTTGACAAACTTTATACTTGATGATTTGTGTTATTTATTTTAAAGTGTGTACTGTATGAATCTCTCTCTCTCTCTCTCTCTCATTTGCTTGTTTGGCGAAAAGAGAAGTACTAAAATGCATTCCAGAAGCCCAACCAGGATGATGGGTTTTGGGTTAACTTGATGTATTGTCTGCAATGAAGTCACCAGTAATAGTTTTTCCATTATGAAATCATCAGTAATGCCCTTTTTTTATTAAGTCAACTGTGATGTGTTTTTGCAATTAAGTGACTAAAATGGGTTTTCTATTTTGAAGTCATTTTTAGTATGTTTGTTTATTCCAGTTAACTATTTAAGGGTTTTCTAAAGTAAAGTTAGCTTTGATACAGTTGATATTAGGAAATGAACTTGAATGAATGCTCGGTAATCAAGTCGACTACACTGTAATTTTTATTACGAAAATCAGCTGGAATGATTTGTCAGTGCGAAGTCGATTGTACTGAACTTGTTACTACGAAGTTAAGGGAAATTATTTATGTAAAATTATTGTACTAATTTGATTTTTTATATTGTAATAATTTGATTATCTGTTGTGAAGTCTTCTGAATCGGTTGATATGAAGTTAGCCGAAGCTGCATCTTTCAGTATGAGTCGAGTTTACTACATTGTCCAATATGGATTCAGTTGATTGTAGCTACTTGCTACCAAGTTCAGTGAATTATAGTTTTATAGTGAAAAAGTATATTTTAGTCAGTTGAAATGGGCTTTTCTGTGATGGTGTAAACTTAGGGAGAGTTTATATTTAACGAAATCAGCGAATTTTTGAAAAATATAGGTGTAATTAGCTTAAGTACAATTTTTATTGAAGAGACTGCAGCTATTTTCAGGATGTGAAATTTTGCATATTTTCTACCAAGATTTTGATTGAAATGAAATTTCCAGTTAAATGCAATTTTTAGGTAATAGGTCAAAAAATATATTTTGAAACCGACAATAAGAAAAAGTTACTGTAACGCCCAGCTCTTTACGTCCTATTTTTAGCAGCCAACCACACCGATTGGAAATGTAACAATTGAGAATTTAAGGAACAGAAACGGAACAATGTTGCCCCAGTGTTAACCCAGACCGAACTACAGCAACGGGTTAGAAATCGCTTGTTCTAAAAGCTGCTAAAGATTACCGTACCTGTAACATTCAGTTTCGCTCGGAGGGTTGCAGCAGATTTTTGGTGTTTGGATTTTCATGTTTTAGGCTGTAATTGAAAAGATAAGGTTCAGTTTGTATATATATATATATGGCCGGAACAGTGGGATTCTTAAATCTTGATTGATTAAATCAGTAATGGTAGTTATAATGATGATAACTAATGATATCAATATCAATATTTGTAGTTTTTATACTTAGAAACAGTCCCTTTGTCATTTAAGTTTAAACGGTAATAATAATAATATTTTAGAAGAAAGCGCCTCAGTGGCGTGGTCGGTTTGGTCTGGGACTACCACCTCTGTGGCCGCGAGTTCGATTCTTGGGCATTCCATTGAGAGTCAGAGATGTGTATTTCTGGTGATAGTTCACTCTCGACTTGGTTCGGAAGTCACGTAAAGCCGTAGGTCCCGTTGCTGAATAACCACTGGTTACAAGCAACGTAAACAATATCTTGGAAGAAGACCCTCTTTTAAACATATTCTGTTTAAAAAAATTAATTCACTTAACACAGCCATTCTTTTTAACAGAATAATGATAATAATAATGTCAACTCCAAGCCACATGGTTAGTTATAACATGAAAGGCACCATCGGAAAAAAGATGTTGGCATTTTATGTAAGTTGTTAAATTAATTCAAGCCAGCTGCTCCAGCTTGTAAACGGCGGTACTTCAGTGTGAATCAGTAATATATACACTACGTATTTACAACTCATTCTATTTCCATTTTGATGTTTTATGTGTTCTAGTTATTTTAAGAAACATTAAGCAGAGTGAGTTTGAGACTTTCCTGCGTTTGTGTGCAATGTTTTGGTAATGTAATCGAAAGTGGGGAAATGTGGTTGCCAAATGTACGGTTCTATTGTTTTTTGCAGTTGTTATAATTATATTATTTTAAGATTATATTAGCGGTTTTGGGTGTATTTCTGAAAAATCAAGGTAAGGAAGTTGAAGATTGGGAATTCATTGTCATATTAAAGATTTAAGAATTTGTATGTTTATTTTTGCATAAAATTCTGAACATTTTGAATTAAAAGATCACAGACACCTGCTCTTTAAACATTCTCATTAACAGTTTTCTATTGAACCACGCGACTGTTCATTGCAGTTTCCCACTTTCTTACTTACCTCTCATCTATTAGTCATACGGAAATTGACGAATCGTGTATGTTGTAAAAAGGCTGTAAGCAGTAAATAACTACAATACAAATATATATATATATCTATATATATATATATATATATATATATATATATCTATATATATATATATATATATAATGTGTGTATGTGTGTATATATACGTACTGATGGTAGACTATTATCGTAATCACAGTATTCACAATGGAACGCTTAATCGAATTCAGTGTTTCATGATCGTGTGTGTTCTAAAACATTCAATTTTTTTACGTTACCAAGTATAAGAATGATCTTGCAGCAATCACCTCCAATGCAAACGAGGTATTTGCAAGTCACTATTTGTAATGTCGCGTAATCCTGATTGGCCAGTGAGTGAGTGATAGGTGTTTCCCCGAAAATTGCATCACTAATAAATTAGAGTGTAGGTCTTCTGGTAACTTGTAGGGTTGATTTGATTTGTCTTCTGCGAGTTTACCAAACCCTGCAGGATTTAAAAGCTTGGCTCTAGGAAGAACATTATCTGTTTATTTTGCTTTATTTTGACACCTTTTTATTAATTTTTTTTGTGTGGGAACTGTAAAGATGAACTAATTTTCTTTTCTTTGTTATTTCGAGATTAGTCATTTGTTTTACTTCAGTGCTGTTTTTTAGTCGACCGTAAGAGTGAACCGGGTGATGAAAATAATTTAGTATTTAATTCATTTTAACTTTAATACGGGCTGCATTTCTTCTTTAGGGCTGCCTGATTATACCTAAGTATTCTTTTTCAGCTTTTTTTTTTTTTTTTTTTTTTTTTTTTTTTTTTTTTTTTTTTTTTAGGATCCAATCTTATCGGATCCGGTTTGTCGCTTCCTCTGGATTTAGGCCCCCTATCTCTCTACCCCCTTGTTTTAATGGTTTAGTTACTGTGCTGTTTCTCTCCTATTGCCAAACTCTGGAAGTCTCCTCTTTCCTCTGATATCTCCTGATTCTTATTACGTATCCTCCTATATTTGTTTTAACAAGCTTAAGAAAGGGCATTAAGTTTTCAGTCTCTTTTGGCTTTTGCTTAGGAAAATAGAAAGGGTAAAAAAGACTTGCTTTTCTCAAGTTCAAGTTCTTGTAAAGGGAGACCTACCTCCATTCCCTCTCCTTCCTTTTCATTCCCTTCCAGAAGATCTAATCAGTGTCTGGAATTCGAGGTCCCTGGTACAGTTCCAGACTACCGCCCATCAGGTGACCCAGCTATGAATAGATACCAGTGTCAGGTGGGGGCAGGAAAACGGTCTGTGCCTGAAAGCCTCATCGTTAGAGAGGTCAGGAATACGAGGTTCCATCCCCTATCAAATGGGAAAGGTCATATTTAAAAAAATATATATATATACCGGTATATAATATTTGCCATAAAGTGCGTATAATTATGCTTGATATATGCATACACAGAGAGAGAGAGAGAGAGAGGGAGGGAGGGGTGAGAATAAGACGAGAGAGAGAGTATCTGAGAGAGGGAGAGGGGAGAAGAAGGAGGAGGCTTGAAGTAGAGATTGAGAAGAAGAGAGAAGAAGGAAGAATTGTGCATACACTTCAGCATCCACTAATATGTAAATGACATTATAGAGCAGCTGTGCATACTTTCTTGTTGTATTTGAATTAGTATTTTAAATTACTATTGTGGAGAACACTGGCAGAAATGATTTTATTGCAGTGTTTATACCTAATTATTTTCCTTGTTGAAGCTGTTTTTCGCTATTTGGCCAAGAAGTTATGCTTTTGATATTGCCATTATAGGGTGCTTGCTTGTCCTTCGGTAGGACAATAGGAAAGAAACATTAACTTCAAAATAAACACTTTGTAAAGAAAAGTATATCCAGTTTACCGGTGTTTTCTTATCTGTCGACAACGGACTTCATTATTTCAAACAAGGAAATTATTTGAGTGAGAAACATTTTTCGTGGAGTTGATTCCCGCATGTAGTAATAAAGAGAGATTTAAAGAATAAAAAAGCACAAAGAGAGAGAGAGAGAGAGAGAGAGAGAGAGAGAGAAGAGAGAGAGAGAGAGAAATATGTTATTTCGGCATCCAGTGGCTATTTGTGTTTGTTGTCGTGATTTGTACGAGTATATATATTTGTATGAATGTGTGTATATGTACTCTGTATGTAGATACAAATAGACGGGCAGACATGACAGTAACTGAATGACAAACTTAGTTTTGCCATGCAGTTACTGTCATAGTATATATCTGTAGCATGCATGAGAGAGAGAGAGAGAGAGAGAGAGAGAGAGAGAGAGAGAGAGAGGCGGGTACAGTTTCAGGTGGCAGGACAGGAATGGGAGCGAGTGAGCGAACGAAGGAGAATAATGAGAGAGGCGATTGCATCCTATCTCATTGGCTTCATCACTGCGGGTGCTTAAGCTTGATAAAGGCCGTGTCTGGTTCATCAATCGGCCCACTAAAATAGATTGAGGTGTCGCCTCTCATCCCCTGGGACACCTCAGGCTCTTGGGATGGCTACTACCAACGCTGCTACGACTACTACTACTACTACTACTTCTTCCTTCTCCTTCATTAGCCATACCCCCTCTCTCTCTTTCTCTCTTGCTGCTGCTGTTTGCCGTACAGTCGTTCTCTCTCTTGTCATATTATGAGTATTCTGGCTTATGGCTCTCCTTCTTTACACCTGTCACTAACCTAGATGTTGTGACATCAGTTTTTAGTAGCCATGAATCAATCAATCAATTACATCCGTCACTTGTTCCGTGGATAGTCATAGCTACAAGGATCCTGTTCACAACGTGCATGAAGAGCAAGTGATGTTGTTCATGCATTAAAATTGTTTGTTAAAATTGTTTACACCCAAATGCTTAGTTCATATCAACTTACCTTGAAATTCGTACGACACATAAATAAACAATCCTGCTTATAAATATTACTCATTTATTTATATAAATATTACTCATTTATTTATGTTAGGCTTACCGGGTTCAGTTAACTATAGTGAACATGACTCGGTGTTCACTTAAATCCCTTCATTCGCGCCATCTGACTTTGAATTGAGTTCCTGATCCTTAGTCGACTGTGGTGGATTGCAACCTGGCAACCGTCAGTAAGCTTAATAGTTTTCTGAACTTCGTTGTGATAAATGCTGTTCTCGTTGCTCTTGGTTTTAGATACGTTACCATAACAGATCTTATGACGTAGCGTCTGAGGAAAAAAAAGAAGTGTGTTTTGCTCTGTCATAAATGCTAATGATTCTTTCAGTTAATGGAGATCATCAGACCCATACGACCGGGAAGGATTGATATTGAATAAGTGACTCAGAATTTTGTTGGTTTCTGTTTCTGTGTGTGTGTGTGTTTTATTTTTCATTAATGTTCTCAGTATCACATGAAAAGTATGGTTTGACCAATAAGTATTAGGAAATAATATTGTCTGTGCTTATATTAAGTCTTTTTGTAAACCAAGTCTGAAATATATATTTTGTCGTTAGTAAAGTTTGTCACTGGTTATTATCGCGGCTCCATTTTTCGTTATCTTTTTCTTTAATAAGAACCAGTTTTTATAAGTTCTAGATTGCGCAGTCCCGCTTCTCTCCCAAACAGTGTTATTTTAACTTAGCTAAAGTTAACATCTTCCATTTGAACTAGAAATCCCTCGGCAAGGACGCTTTTTTTTGAAATTACAGTTTTGTCTTAAAGTTCCAAGTACACTTTAAAAATGCCTTAATATTTCGTCTCTTAACAAATACACATTTGTGTTTTTACCTTTTTCCTTAGATGGGGGAAAATTTAGAATGACGTCCTTTCGATCAAAATTTATTTGTTAGCAAACGGCGAACGAATCTGCCACGATCCTACTTAAATCATTCGAGTTACGTAATAAGATTTAGTATGAAAAATATCTTTGTTTGTCTCTCATGCGAAGGCCGACGGGACGTTAGGAGAGAGAAGAGAAGAGAGAGAGAAGAGAAGAGAAGAGAGAGAGAAGAGAGATAGAGAGAGAGAGGATGAGGAGGAGCCAGGAGAGAGAGAGAGACCTACATACCTACCTACCTGCTTACTTTTTAAGAGCAAGAAGTGGGCGTATATTTTGCATTAGAAGATTGTGGCCTTCAGTTTGAAAACTTCAATACTGTATTCTGACTTGAGTCCTCTGAAGTATCTTGTGCTCCTCTATGCAGCGCCCCCTTTTCAAAGAATGTCATTTGTGACACTGAATTACGTATGTAATTATGGTTACTTTAATCAGGCATATGTCTGCTGGGGCAAGGGTGCACATGCTTTTATATATATATATATATATATATATATATAGATATATATATATATATATTATATCTATATATATATATATATATATATATAATATATATATATATATTATATAAGCTATCTCTTCCCTCAGCATAATGAACGTAATGTATTCTCTTCATACTTCAAGTATCTAAATTAACTTCTCAATTTGTTTCCTTTTCCATGGAGCATCGAAGTAAAGTAACGAAAGAATGAATCTTTTCCTCTGAATTCTGAGTGGTTGTTCTACATTAACAAATGTCACAACTCAGGGTGTATGAGGAGAATTCTATGTCATTTTTCCATAAACGTACTTTTTGTCCATACTAGAACGCCTTTTTTTTATTTTTTAACAGTTCTGATGTTGAGGACAATTTTTTTATTACGTCTTCCAGGGGATTTGAAAAAGATAATTATATAATGTTTTCACTTGTGGCAGTGCTGACACGCATGACAGCCTGATATTGCAAGAACTGGCGAACATAATCTTAAGATATATAGTAAAGAAATGTGGTTGTACCTTTCATATGATCCTCCTCTTTTAAGATGATAAAGTTTTGGGAGAAGTCGACCCAGAGTATAACCATTTGTATCAGTCATGGTCTAAGAAAGACCATGTCCATGGTATCGGTGGTTATTGATATAAAAGCATACTAGCCCCCAAAAAAAAGTATCCTTACCTACCCAGGGGTTTAACTCACGGACTTCGTTCATTGGTTTCAAAACAGCGTTGTGTTCCCAATCTGCACTCAACTTCATAACAAATCCGCTTGAGTTTTCTTCTAGCATCCACAAGATGGTTGCCAGTATTCATCTCGGTTTATCGTCCTGTGCTGTGAGTAGCCATAGAAACGCTGATTTACATAGATGTGGCCTTAGGCAATACATTATCAGCTAAACCTCATTTTTTTTTTTTTTTTTTCCACCAGGGTTCTGCCGTTTTTTTTTTCTTTTCTTTTTTTTTTTTTTTTTTTGCTTCAGCGCAAAGTAATTTCTCAGTATAGGATTTTCTTATTTAGAGGAAATGTTCCAAATTGGAGTGGAGAGTTTTAATCGTTAGCATCTGAAACGGTTTGCTCATCACTTTAACATTCTCTAGCTTCGGCAGTATTTATTTAGGATAATTTCTTTATCGGAATTGTATAACTGCTTGAAATTTTAACCCTTAGAAAAATAAAATCTTTTGATTGAATTAGTATCTTTCCTGTGAGGGCATCAGTAATCTTATAGTGGTGCAACATCAAACCATTTCTAGACCGCTACGATTTCATCTAGCTTCGTCATCGACATAAAGCCATTTTCTGCCTTTTCCCAGTGCAGTGTTTTCTGTGGTGGTGTGCTGAACTGTAGCTACTTGCGCCACTTGTATCCCAAGGCTGCCCAACAGTGGTCTTGCCTCTTCTCTGGCATGTAATATGCTGAGAACATGAACCCTGTAGAGTCGAGCTTTTTTGATAGATTGCTCGCTCTCTCTCTCTCTCTCTCTCTCTCTCTTCTCTCTCTCTCTCTTCTCTCGCTCTTCTCTCTCTCTCTCTAAACTCTCTCTACTCCTCTCTCTCTCTCTCTCCAAAGTAAAATAGAAGTTGCTTTAAGTATTTAATGAATTTTGTTTATTACATGAGACGAATCAGGAAAGTTATTTATATATGAACATACGTTTTAGATATGTATTCACATATACATTTCTATAATTTTGTCAAAGTCATGCCTATTTATTTTGTTTTATGATGTATCTTATAAACCTTCCAGGATTAAATTGAATATGTGACAGATTCCTTCTTGATCGTATAAGAGACATTTAAAGACTCCTGGTAATTATTTTTGAACCAAGGCCTTTTTCTCCTATCGAAGTCTACGATAACGTACTTAAAATGGGCATAGTGGTAAAAACTTTGCAAATGGGTTTGCCCCTCCAGTGATCTCTTTATTACGTTTATTGTCACTTCTTTTACTTCCCTTGCATCTAGATTTGCACTTCTTAACACTTAGCTATAGACAGCCAGCTATTTATCCATCCTACCTGAGATATAGCTATTGGCATTACTATTTTTTTATGACTGACTAATGCATATTGAATCGCCTAAAGGCGCAGTAAAACATCTATTTGCTTTTATTTGCCGTCCAGACAGTTTTTTTTTTTAACTTAAATTTAATAAATCTACAATTACATCGTAGCTGTTTACTTATTAATATTTAGATTTTCCTGTTATCAGAGTATATGGGGCATGTTAAGCATACCCTTAAAAAGTGAAAAATTGAGTGACACCGAATATGAAACTAATTGAATTCTGTTGGATGGTTTGCATTTGAATGAGGTTTTAAGAGTATAAATTTGTAGTTGCAGATGATTTAATGCTGTCGATTGGTCTGTATTTGAATAGGTTTTTTGGTGGCTTGGAGTGATACATATGCAATATACATCTCCATACTCACATTTGAAAAGGATTTAGAGACAAAATTTGGAATCATTATAATTTACTCCAGAATTGCTTAGGTTTTTTGCTGCTCCTTGCTCGAATAGGCTTTTAGGGAATAGTGTATGCCATAATTACTACTGTACGTTTGAATTGATTGTTAATAGCATCTGGATGAAATTTCAGAGGAATTGTTTGAATAAATTGTATGAATACATATTACGAGGAATTGTCAGAATAAATTCTTATGGATTGCCAGCATTTAAACAGCGCCCAGATAGCGACGTGTGCAGTGATTACGAATATAAATGTGAATAAATTGACTTGGATGGTTCTCATTTGAATAGGCTTTTTAAAGGGCAATGCTGGGGAAAAGGTGGGACTCTAAGCATTGTAGGGTATGTTTAGAGGAAGGGGTCGTCGGCTGGGAATAAAGGCGTTATGCAAAGCGGGGTAGTGTGGTGAATTATGGCTGGGTGTTATGCTGTACTTGTTAGACGGGTGCGGCGCTGGTATCACGTACCGCCGACATCAGCACCAAGTCTTCCTTTCGTGTCGCTGTGGAATCTGCTTTGCCGAGTTTTCATTTCCCGTATCTCTGTGACGTCTTCTGGGAGCTTCTTGTTTTCGGTGCTTTTCTCTCTAAAAATGTCCGGATTTTTTTTTTTTTTTTTTTTTTTTTTTTTTTGTTTTTTTTTTTTTTTTTTTATTTGCTTTTCTTTGCTTTTCACAATTGTGCGTTACAAGTTTTTTTTTTTTTTTTTTTTTTTTTTCTTTTCACAATTGTGCGTTACAGGTTGGTTTGCTTAACAGTTTTTTTTAATTAGTGATAATATTTGATAATTTTTTTTTAGTATCATTTAGTAAGTTATCTTGAGCCCAAATTTTTGTATTATAGTTTTTATTTACTTAGCTACAACGCAAGATGTAAAAGCAGAATGCCACAACCCCCAAATGAAGAGGTGACGACTTATAACTATATAAGGAAAATAACATTGGAAAACAAACACGACAAAACAAATAAAAGACTCATGTGAGTCTCTTCAACAAAAAGCATTGCCCTTTAAAAAGCCTATTCAAATGAGAACCATCCAAGTCAATTTATTCACATTTATATTCGTAATCACTGCACACGTCGCTATCTGGGCGCTGTTTAAATGCTGGCAATCCATAAGAATTTATTCTGACAATTCCTCGTAATATGTATTCATACAATTTATTCAAACAATTCCTCTGAAATTTCATCCAGATGCTATTAACAATCAATTTAAACGTACAGTAGTAATTATGGCATACACTATTCCCTAAAAGCCTATTCGAGCAAGGAGCAGCAAAAAACCTAAGCAATTCTGGAGTAAATTATAATGATTCCAAATTTTGTCTCTAAATCCTTTTCAAATGTGAGTATGGAGATGTATATTACATATGTATCACTCCAAGCCACCATGAATGTATATTACATATGTATCACTCCAAGCCACCAAAAAACCTATTCAAATACAGACCAATCGACAGCATTAAATCATCTGCAACTACAAATTTATACTCTTAAAACCTCATTCAAATGCAAACCATCCAACAGAATTCAATTAGTTTCATATTCGGTGTCACTCAATTTTTCACTTTTTAAGGGTATGCTTAACATGCCCCATATACTCTGATAACAGGAAAATCTAAATTTAAACTTCGGAAGGGCCAATTATTTAACGATTAAGGAACGTTTACAATTGAAAGTGTGGTTGCTAATAATATGGGACGCAGGATAATTTCAGAAGAGATAGATATTTCATTATCCAAGGTCATATCCTTGTTTGTTGTTGAAGATCATTGCAGTATAATTTAAGAGTATAATAGGTCCCTAAACACTAAAGCGATTGAAACAATTTTCAATAGTCTTAGTGGTATTGTAATTGAATATTATAGATTAACATAATTGTTAATGTATATGAGCAGTTCGTATATACGATGAGATAATTTTCAGATTTAAAAAAACAAAATTACCTCAAGAAGTGGCAGAATCAACAAATTGGATAAAAATTATATTTGAATATTTTCTGTTTCCAGCGTACCTTGGCTCGTCGTGTATCTTAATTGTATTAGTGGATAACATTAAATCTTATAAAACCACACTGAAGGGAGGTTAATATCGTTTACATTTTTTTTTATAAAGTTGCAGAAGTGGAAACTAACAGTCGTTCTTCTATAAAGCAATGTGTAATTTCAGCGTAAACGACCACTGCTTCCGTTAGGAGAATATGTTTCAAAGTAAAGATTGCTTTTGGTTGACAGCCATCCAAACAGCTGTTTGTCTGTTCTTGTAACGGAATTGTAGTTCTCACATTCCATGGAGTAGAGATGTATGTACCTAGCTGTTAAAGGAAATGCACATATCCTATTTCTTGTTATACATCACATTTCGTTTTCACAGTAGGTTTTTAAGTGTGTAGGTGCTTTTATGGAATTTAGTGAAGGGACAGTTTCCAACATTAAACATTTTGAGGACTCTTGTAGTTTTCTAAACTTTGAACAATGCCTCTCCATTCTCATCGTCTTATGATACAGCCCCGTGGCAGTCGAGACGTGCTCGAGGAAATGCTGAAATAGTGACGATAATTTGGTATTTAGTGGGTGGTACTCGGACACGCTCTTATGTAGGTAGTTTGCATACGGTTGCTTCACAATGGAAGGGTAACAGGAAATACCAAGAGTAAATCTTGAAATGAAAGTCATTTTGATTGGGAATCCTTACGAGTTTGCGCAACCAGATCATCTTGACGATTCGTCCATATTCTCTCTCGTCCATTCTTGCTTTCGACCCTTTCCTAACAGTTGTTTCGGTGGCAACTACGAGGGCTTCCTCCAGTTACAACTTTAAAACCCTTTCCCCTCTCAATTTCCCTTTCAGCGATGAATGACCTCATAGGGCCCAACGCTTGGCCCTCGGCCTAAAGTTTGATTACATTATATTACAGCTTGAGGATTTCGTGAAGACTTTGAAAGGAATATTTTTTTTTTCTTTTGTGTAACTAAATTGACGAGAAAGGAAGGAAACCAGTGGGATAAGAATACAATAAAAGACTAAGGCAGGTTTAGGGTATATGCCATAAGGTTCGAAAGCTTTTATTATCTATTAAAGACTTTATACTTCACATGCAATATTATTGTGGACCTGCAACCATTGTCATCATTTTCGACACTGAAAATTGTGCCCACTTTTAAAATTCCACGAGACGCTACAACATGGACATCATATTTTACAGCAGAGAAGAACTTTTGGCATACAGGAGTGTTGTTCTGCGATGGACAGGATGGCTGAGGAGGAAGGCTCATTTGCACTTTTTACTTAGATGTATGGCAAACAGGAATTCGAATATCAACAACGGAATTACCTAGTTGGGCTGTTGAGCGCTTCCTCCATCTGCGTTCGTCATTGTGGAATGGTCCTGTTCAGAAGTTTACTTCGACGGATTTTTAAAGTCATAATGTTCACTTGGCTGAAGATGAACCTAGTATAAGGTTCGAAAGCTTTTATTATCTATTAAAGACTTTATACTTCACATGCAATATTATTGTGGACCTGCAACAATATGCCATTATTATATAAATTTCTGGAATTGTTGTGTTTTGCCTTTATCGGTTAATAGCTACCTGGGATGTTGCTGTTTCCCCTCCTTGGAAAGACAAAATCTTTCTGAGCATAGAATTATCCCCGTCCCGTCCTGTACCCTTCTTTATCTGGGATCTTATTATCATTACGTTGAAGACAAACGGCTTCTATCCTTCATGACCCACTCAAGAGTTTTTAGAAATAACTTTTAGAATAAGCGCTTAATATAATGAGTCCTTTCAGAGATATATAAAATGAACCCTTAAGTTTTGCCAGATATAACTGCATCTGAGTCGCAAACTATGTACTTTGGCCCGGGAATTTCTTTTGGACTCGAATCTGTTTATGTAGATTTCGAGCAGACGTGCAGCGCCAAGATCCGTCTATTTTTGAGTGGTTTTTGTAATCGGATTAAGTCCCGGAATGAATGTGAATTGTTCCGTTGCAAGATTTTCGTGCCAGGTCGCATCTCTTCTTGTGCAAATATTAGATGGCCACATTCTTTAGCATAAACTTCTTTTAGTTCTTGATGTCAGTCTGTCTGTCTTTTGATGAAGATGCTTTGAAGCTCATGCAATCTTATGTATATAGTTTTATTTATTTATTTATTATATGTGTGTAGCCATTTTCTTTTAAGATACTGTAACAAAATGTTATATTAATTGTTTTATGTAAATGTAAGTATTTGCCGTAAGGCACGGGATATTGTAAGTCAACAATTATAATAGAGATTGAATTATTGCATCGCCATTTATTTTTTTAAATCATATTTTGTGTTTTCTTTAACAGTTCTAAGTTTGCTGTAAGGAATTTAGATATTTATATTTAAGAATATATAAATCTTAGTATTTTGAATAGGGTGCTTGGGATTTAAGAAACCAGAGCATGTTTCCGATTTACAACCAGAAAATAATAAAGTTGGTTCTGAATTGTCCATAAAGTTTTAAGGTTTTTAACTGGTCATTCTGCACTAATCGGCTTAATTATTTTTCAGTCATGGTGAAATGTGAAATTTTCAGATATTTCCGTTCATTATTATTGAAATTATTTATCCCACGGTACTTTTCTTTCTGTTTCAGGATGACGACGATTCCTCCTCTATACACTCGGTATGTTTTTGCTAATTTTATTTCATGTTTGTCATATATGTATAAGTAGATCTTGAATTTTATTCCTAAAGTACAACTATTTCAGTGCTGATTTCATTTTTGCTACGTTATTTTGAGTGATAGATGTGTCACAAGTATTCTTTTTTTTGTTTTGCTTATGTTTTTGTCTTTATGTGCGTGTTTGTTGTTTGTTATGCCTTGCTTAGTATTCGTAAAATATCTCCTGTCATAATTTTGTTTACAATTTTTTTATTATTATTCAGCGTGATGTCTGTATCAAGATTATCTTTTTCAGCATCAATACGAGTGTTTTTTTTTTTTTTTTTTCATTTTGACAACTAATTTTGTTTCATTCCCAAACTTGTTCTTATTTTTCGTATTGTCATCTTTTCATCTCACAGTTTTTTAGAATTTCAATATGTTTCCCGTTTTATCTCTCTTTTCCAATCTGATATCTCAATAATTACATAGACTTCCTGTTGTCGTAGTCGAAACACTTTATTATAATTTTTTTTGTCTTTTATTTCTTTAAATGTATGAAGTTTTTATTTGATTTCGGTATAATTTTTATTATCTTTTGTATTCTGTCCTTTTATCTTTATCCCTTATAAGTAAGTTTTTAATTTTGTTATTTTCTTTTTTTTTCATTTTTCCATCCACCTTCCTGTACTTATCTATATAGATTATCTAGACAGTGTTACCATTTTTTCCTTATTTCCACCCACCTTTCTCTACTTACGTACGAGTATATAGAATATCTAGACATTTTTCCCTTGACGTCCATCCACCTTTCTCTACTTACCTATGCAGTTTACCTAGACATTGTAATCCTTTCTTTCCTTGATTTTCATCTTAGCACTTTCCGAGGTGATGATTATATATATGTGTCACTGCTGACGGTGCCGTTTCTCCGCCTTTTGCAGCAGTACGGCCCCGAGGGGCAAGAATGGATCGTGGCGGCAGCGAAGAGCGACTTCAACGAAATCCTGCGGCTTCTCAAGATCCACCCGTCGCTCGCCAGATATAAGGTAAGAGCTTTGGGTTCTCGGCATTACATTTGATGTTTAAGTAAATGCCATTGTTTGCTAATTCTCGGATGCGCCATAACAGTCAGTCGTGTAGATTCAGATTCGATTATACCTAAATGTTATATGATTCGGTGCCTTTTGGCTTGTAAAGAGGTGGAAAGTGCAAGTCTTCAATCTGAGGACTTCTAAATAATTTTTGGATACTTTAAGGTGATAAAGAGGTGTACTCTACTCTTCCTCTCCATAATTATGATATCATTATTGAATCGTCTTCTACTTGTGGAGAAAGTGGTTCCTCACTGGACACTTATGCGTTTCTATCTTTTTTAGGTAGCTTTCTTATACAGTTCTTTGTGCTGTTGTGGGGGATATATAACCAACGAGGTAGTCCGTAAAATTTACGGAGTTGCAACAAATGAAACTGTTCTCACATCTCCATTTTTCTTGTCTCTTGAAATTTGTGCTTTTGAGTTACATATTTACTATACTACATGCCATAGCAGTACGTGTTTCATACTGCAATAAACTTATTTGTCTCACGAAAGGCCGTTAAAAGAGACAGATAAATTCCGAAAATGCCAGGGCGTGCTCCGATTGTTATTTTAGTATGTTCTACAAAATTGGTTTAATGGTTCTGGACTAATTACATTTTTGGAAAATGCTTTCACAAACAAAAATAAAGGTGGTCTTCCGCTATGGCATCAAATTGACTTCTTAAACAAAAATTATTATTAGCAATTTCTATAATTTTTTACCTGTGGTTATCATCACTGAGCTGGATGTGTTTTTGTTTTATGCCAGGTAAATATGGCTGCATTTTCTTTATGTAGGTGGAACAACCTAAAAAATCATAATCTATTAATTGAATATAAATTCATGTACTATAAAATAAATTATATTTATTTGGTCAAAGATCAAATTTACACCGACTTTAGAACTAGCAAACAAAATCCTGGAATACATGAACTCATTCTCTCAGCTTTCCATTTTGTCAAGGTCTTATTTCTTTATATATACCCTCTACTACTTACTTGAACTTAGTTTATCATCAATGACAAGGCGGATTGTGATTTGTTCGATATTTTGTTCTTTTCACTTTTATGAATTATGCTAGGAAAACAGTGTTCAAAATTGTTTTAGTCGACATTTCTTAAATCCTTATTCAGTCATTGATAAATTTAGACGCAAATGCCAAATTGAATTACCTGCTAAAAAATAAAGGTTGCATTGGCTGACAGCTGCTTCGTATGATGACTATGTCATTTTACTCTTTTTAATGATCTTTGTTCATAATTTGCTCACGTATATTATGAAGCTTGCATTATTTTCATAAAGTTTATATTCTCCTAGGACAACATATTTTTTTGTTTTTGGTACGTGTGTCTGACGGTCAGTTTTCCTCTTGTTACTGTATTACATTACAAAACTATCGGAGAGTACATTTCATGATGATAATAAGGATTACTTATTTCAAGATTTACAGGTCTGGAAAAACTAATCCTTCTTAAGATTGTTTTTATTATTACATAAATGTGCTCTCCGATACAATTTTGTAATATAACAAAGTACTCATTCAGTGTTCATAACTATTTAAAAATGTGGTGGTCCTCATTATGGTTTTTGAAAAAAATTCTTGGTAATATATGAAAAGTGATTTGAATGCTCCCGAGAGAGCGATCATGTAGTCGCTGCCTTGACCATAATTTTATAGCAGTGCTGAATGCAATGTTAGTTTAAATCAAATACAGTATAATCTACATTTTTATTTATTTATTTATTTTTTTGTATCATAAACAAATGTTGAGCCAAATTTTATAACGTATCCGCAATCTTGGAAAAAAAATCGCTAATAATTTAATGGAAAGTCAAATTTTTATTCGAAGTTCCATCAGCTAGAATTGGGATTAAGGTTTGATGATGTCCCAGCTCTTTCCTTACGTAATTGTTTTTGTTGTCAGGTTAGTTCATCTCTTATGATTAATAATTGAACCTTTCGTGGGTGAGACAGATTAGAGCCAGCATTTGTCTTCGAGGAAGTACCTTTCAACCATTGCTCAGTTTTAAACATTTTTTGTAGATATATGTCACTTCGTTTTATATTTAAATTGATATGATGTAATGATAATGTGGATGGTAATGGTGGTGGTTGTATAAGGATGATTATTATTATTATTATTATTATTATTATTATTATTATTATTATTATTATTATATTATTATTATTATTATTACTGGAAATACAAATGTTCCAAAGAGTTGTAGTTTTAGGATTTTATTCTGTATTTTATATTAGCCAAAGGTTATATTTATTTGCCCCATGTCTTATTCCTTCATATTAAATGCCACAATAGGATTTAATGTTTTAATGCTAGGGAAAGTACAGGAAGCATTGTTGAACCTGACCTGTTGAAATGTCGTGGAGGAATAACGCCTCTTATTTGTCAAGATACATATAAAGGTATTTTTGTTACCAAATTTTTTTAAAGATATTTGCTTTTGTTTTTCCACGAGGAAGTCCATTTCGGACTTTTCCAGAGGTATTTGAGGAATTGGTATTGAGTGGAAATTGGCTGAAATTACGAAATTGCTGAGGAAATGAGTTTCGGCATTACTTCAGGAATGCAATGACCTTGATAAGATTTCTGTTGTTAGAGAGCCTTGTACTTGTTTTATGATTTTTATCATTTTATTTTTATTTTTATTTAATGCTGCGTGTATTTGTCGGAGGATTAATCTTGTGCCGAACTTGAACATACAACGAAATTCGTTTTTTTTCCTCTCCCTCGTAATGACTTCAAGTGGCGTTGTAAAAATTCCTCGTTAACCACAGTCATTTTGACAGTGAATTGCTACTTCGATATTCGATCATGGTAAAGCCGCTCTTGTATTAGGAAGGCGTTTCCTGTGGCATGATTATATTAATCTCAAGATTTCTTTTTATCTTCTTGTGTTGGTTTGGATGATTTGAAGCTTCGCATTTTATCTACCAAATAGTTTATTCACAATGTAATCACCGCCATCTTGTTGCAACAGAAGTATACTGTCTTATTGTAAATTGTGATTAATTTGGATTGCGTAATATTGATGAGGTAGAAACCCTTGAGAAAATCCTTATGATCATATTAAAGAGCAGGAATTGAATGACATACTCTATCCAAAAAGTTCTGGAGCTTATTGTGTTTTTTCTTTTTATTAACACGGAGAGATTTTATTCAATGCGTGTGTGTGTGTGTTCAGAGGACGGATTGCCAAATTCTCGTATCATAAAAAATACAAGGAAATGGGGGTTCTGCTACGTTTTGTACTTTTCGCATTGTAATTTCAGAAAGTATAAACATATCGTTTATCACATATCCTGCCAATAATATTCACTTAAAATCCTAATTTATGGGCATAACCACTCTAGTAATTCGGACAACGAATAAGAATTATCTTTTGTAATGAGAGTTCTTTTACAAATTAATATTTGGTTAAGCAAGGGCCACTACGTTCAACTTTGAACATATACAAGGGTTGGCCAGAGAGAGAGAGAGAGAGAGAGAGAGAGAGAGATTATAGCAACACAAATCGTGAACGGGCGTCGACACTGATTTAAATGCATGCAAATCAATTTTTGTAATATAAGACCCCCTCGGCATAGTCCTGCCCCCCGTAAATGGAACGCTTATGGGTGTCCGGTTTCGAGGTTAAATCGGGTTTGGCGCTCATCGGGAGAGGGATTGTGAAGTGTTTTAGTGGGAGCTTTTGCCACGATCGAAATACGAAAGGTTTTGCGCTGGAAGAGGATTAAACGGATCTGGTGAAGAAGGAAAGTTTGAGCCCTTAGACGAGATGGACGCTCTAAGAGGATGAGGAGACGTTAATATATGCTACACCTGTCAGGACGCAGCCAGCCTCTTGATGGAGGGCCTTAAATTCTCTCTCTCTCTCTCTCTCTCTCTCTCTCTCTCTCTCTCTCTCTCTCTCTCTCTCTCTCTCCTTTGTGAATACATTTGTGAAAAGGAAGAAAAGATATTTAATTTCCAAAACGGTTAGTTTGATATAATTTCTCTCTTGTAAAAATCTCTCTCTCTCTCTCTCTCTCTCTCTCCTCTCTCCTCTCTCTCTCTCTTTCTCTCTCTCTCTCTCTCTTTTATTTCCCAAACCCCGTTAGTTTGTTATTATATAATTTCTCTCTCTCTCTCTCTCTCTCTCTCTCTCTCTCTCTCTCTCTCTCTCTCTCTCTCTCTCTCACCTCTATTTTGAATACATTTGTCAAAAAGAAGAAATATGAAGATATTTAATATCCTAAAAGGTTGGTTTGTTATGATTTAAACAGATAAGATCTCTCTCTCTCTCTCTCTCTCTCTCTCTCTCTCTCTCTCTCTCTCTCTCTCTCTCTCTCATATCACACACGCCTCTCTCATTCCTTACTTGGCTTTTTCACCTTTTGTTCAGTCTTTTTCTTCCTGTTTATAGGTGTCTCGTATTTTACTGACTTTATGTTCAGTGCTTATGCAGTTCGTTGCTAATTTTTTCCAGGCGCAACTTTTTTGCTTTTTTGTTTTCCATGGAATATCGGAAGGTTCTCTATTTTTTTAGATGTATTATTTTTGTAAATTGCAAGATCTATTTAGATAAGTTTTGTAATCCTTGATATATAAAGATATTTTCAAGTGTTTTAATCCTTTCAACGATGTGCATTGTCCTTATTTTAATGAAAAAACTTCTTGAATTTTCAAGACTTTGAAGGTCGCTGGAAAGTTTACTCCTAATTTTTTATGTTAAGTGTGCACAGATTTCATGCTAACTGCAGTTTTTTTTTTTTTTTTTTTTTTTTTTTAATGACTGAAATCGTAATAGGGACGTTTTGGAAATAGCTGAATTGAATGTTGTGGAAATAACTGAAATCATAATTGGAATGTTGTGGAAATAGCTGAAATCATAATTAGAGTATTTTGGAAATAACTGAATTCATCAATGGAATATTTTGGAGATAACTTAAGTCATAATTGGAATATCATATAACTCAAATCATAATTGTAATATTTTGGGAATAACTAAAATCATAGTTGTAATATGATATAACTGAAATCATAATTGGAATATTTTGGAAATGACTAAAATCATAAATGTGATATTTTGAAATTAACTAAAATCACTAGGGGAATATTTTGGAAATAACAAAAATCACCGTTGGAATAATTTGAGGATAACTAGATTCCTAATTGGAATATTTGCTTCCATTCAGTAATCCACCCATTCGGCGAATTCACCACATCGTTAGGAATGACGTAAGCGAGTGTCAAAAGGTATATTTAATATAGGTATGACGCCATCTGTAGGAACGTTACCTGGTCTTGACTTAGTCAGGATCAGAAAAAAAGGGTGATAAGATAATGCAGGATGGACCTTTCTGTAGAAGTTCTCTATTTGAATCATATATATATATTATAGTCTATATATATATATATATATATATATATATATCTATATATATATATATATATATATATA
Organism: Macrobrachium nipponense; assembly: GCF_015104395.2. Lineage (NCBI taxonomy): Eukaryota > Metazoa > Arthropoda > Malacostraca > Decapoda > Palaemonidae > Macrobrachium > Macrobrachium nipponense. The sequence goes on from NC_061104.1 coordinate 10,786,827, forward strand.
TGTGTGTGTGTTGACACGTGGACACAAACACAAGTATATATCTTTTATATATAGGTGATATATATATATATATATATATATATATATATATATATATATATATATATATATATTAGTATGTGTACGAGTATATATATATATATATATATACATGTATATATATATATATATATATATATATATATATATATATATATGTCTATATATAAGTTTTATATATGCCTATATATAAGTTTTATATATGCATATATGTGTGGCTACATAAGACACACACTCTACTTAAAACTCCCTTTATGGCTTTCTGTAACAATACTATTGAGAGGGCTTTATCTGTCCGTCTGCCCTCAGATCTTAAAACCTACTGAGGCTAGAGGGCTGCAAATTGGCTTGTTGATCATCCACCCTCCAATCATCAAACGTACCAAGTTGCAGTCCTCTAGCCTTAGTAGTTTTTATTTTGTTTTAAGGTTAAAGTTAGCCATGGACCGTACATCTGGCACCGCCGAGAACAATTCCGGATTCGTTGCCGACGCACTTTCACTTGACCGCTTCTGGTGAGCAACTCAGCGCTGCCTGGTCGTAGCTGAGAGTTTCATGCTGCAGCACGTCGAGTGTTTCATATAGTATTATATGCTGCACAGAAAACTCAATTGTTCGGTACAATTTTTATTTATTTATTTATTTTTTTTTTTTGGCATTCATTTTTTCCGTTTGTCGTTAGGCTTGTTCTAGCTAAGGATATTCAAGTTTCTTTAATTTCCTATATTTTAAGAATAATCAATAGAAAGGTTACTTGGCACTTAAATTAAGATATACTTGACTTTTTCTACAGTCTGTATTAATGTATATTGATATGAGTTGAATGGGCGTCCTTGTCTTTGAACTTCTACGAAACTATGAAGTGAAGGAGATAAGAACAAACTGCAAAGAAATCCTTCGAAGTATCGCTTGAATATAATTATTTGTATTACGTATTTTACATAACGGATAGCTGAGGTTCGTTTGTATTGCAATTTATTTATTTTTACTTTATATCTGAGTATTGAAGAAATGTTTTAATTGTTGGTTAAGTCTGTGTCCATACTAGTCCTGATTTGTGTCAGCTGAAATCAGAAATATAACTCTTATCCTCAAGACCTCGTTTTGCTGTTGGTAGACAAAGATTGATTTTTATTTATTGATCATAGTTTTCTTTTCTGAATACTACCTAAGACACGAGTCTTGAAGCGTGTCATTCTTGTAGTTTCACGAGTTATGCCATCCAGGTCTTGGTCCGTCTTTCAGTTACATGATGTAGTAAACTAGGTTTGGAGTACTACTCCTCTGAAGATCTGGTAGTTTCTTGATACATTTGTTGTGTAAGGGAATATCATTCTTCATTGAAGGTATTTTGTGTATTGCTGAAGTTGCATCCAGCCAAACGGTTAGATTTTATAAATATGCATATATATATATATATATATATACTATATATATATATATATATATATATATATATATATATATATAATGTCTAACAAGGTCAAATGACACTCGTTTAAACAAATATGTATGTATGTTTGTGCATATATATTTGTGTGTGTATTAACTTTTGCCACTTGTGTGTAATTTTTTTTTATATATTCTCCACAAATATTAAGCTAAAAATGCTCTGTAATATCCAGCTCATTTTACCTTGGGAATGACTTACACCAAAGGGAAATTTTGTTATGTAAAAAGAGGGCGATCGTTCCTTGTGGTTATTGTTCCGATTTAGTTGAGAGTGACTCAGGACTACATGAATTAGATACAAGTTATCCTGAAATACTCTTTTTCAAGTTAAAATATTTCTTCAGAGATTTAGGGTCTCGTAATCGTGTTGAAGTGATAGAAAGATGGAGCTGTGTAGTATATGTGGTACATTGCTGTGTGATTCATAATTATGGGGCAGCCATTCTTAGAATTAAGGCAATCGGATATCAGCATGCCAAAACGGAGCATGTGAAGTTAGGGTAGAAGTTTTTGTACAGGTCTCAACGATCTTAGAAGTAATTCAACATTTAGAATCTTGGAGAATTATCGGAGATCATTTGAATAAAGCTTTTTATATGTAAAAAAAAAAAAATCATTGAAACGCAATGAAGAGCTCAGTTAATTTTCAAGCCACCAAACTTCATGGGACTGTTCATACCACGGTGTTCCGGAAAACCTCTTTCTTATCAGTAAACTTCGACTTGTGGTTCTATCCCAGCACCTGTTGGTTTCCGTTTCGGCTTTCTGATATTTTCCTTATTATAATTTTTTCCCTATTCCTTCATTTACTTTCTCTTAGGTCTTTTTTTATTTTTCTCTTAAGATGTCGACCCTGTGTCTGAGGAGAAAGCCACTTACAGTATGCTCTCTCTCTCTCTCTCTCTCTCTCTCTCTCTCTCTCTCTCTCTCTCTCTCTCTCTCTCTCTCCTTCTAGGTCTTTAAAGCTCTATGAAATTTCCTGGGTTCTCTTTGGCACCCCAATCCTACCCCTACCTGCTTGCAATCTTCAGTTTTATTTTAAGTCTTCGTTTTACCGGGTCTCATCCTTCCTTTTGTACCCTAAATTTATACGTGTTTAAGACTTGACTTTTTTCCTTCCAAAATCTTTTGCTCCCTTTCTTACTTGGCCATGCTCCTCCCCCCTCCCCCCTCCCCAGCTCACATTACACTTTCTTTTCCGTCTTTGTCCTCGCCTTTGTTTTCATCCTCCCCCAGAACGCAGAGAAGTGTCCCCCAGCATCATAAATTACTCTTATCCGGTGCAAATAACAACATCGTCGCGTCGGTGGAACTGTGAAGGGGCTGCCGTAAGGGCGACTCGTCCCTTCTCCAGTCATCCATCTCCGCCCTTTTCGACTGCCCTCCTCGGCCGCCCTCCTCCTGATCGGCGCCGATACCACACCTGTCAGGTTATCGGGTGATTATTGGCATTTTTGTTTGGGGTCCCCTGTGATGGGCCAGGCCGATTGGCCGCAGCCACTTGTGTTTGAGCACTTTTACTGGGCCCGTTGGTTGCCTTAGTTGGGCCTATATTTATATATATTTCGGAGATTAAAAGATGGAGGCAGAGAGGTTTTCTTTTCATTGGCTAATGTTAAAATTAATGGTCTCGCTTGTTTCCAGGCTCTCTAGTTATTAAAGGTCTAGTAAGTTAAATTGTTCAGATTTAATTTTACTCTGAATACAGCCGCTTCGTGTGAGCCCTTGAGATTTGAAATTTTCTAATAACACCGGACTAGGTATCCCAAATAATAATGATTGATAATTTAAACATTCATATTAAGAAAAGCGAGAAAAGTGTTTATTTCATGAGTAAGCTTCTGATGTTCCATTTCTAACCCCTCTTAGATATGGCTCGCATACCAAAGTGTAATTAGGGGTAACAAGAGTAACCTGTTCGGAATAAAATACATGAAAAGGATTAGTTAAGTGACTTTTTCGTGAATAAAACATGCATGATGTTTCTGCTTCTAAAACTGAAAAAAATTGAATGGTTTGTAAGACATTCAGGTCTAGGAAACTAGCTTGTGGCCCGAGTAGTCCTTTTATTTTGAATTGATAGGGCGAAATCATTTATGCGATTTGATTTAATAGTATTAATCTAATGCAAGAACGTCTAAAAGTCCCTAGAGGCTTTTACTGCAGCGCAGTTGAAATCTGCTGCTAAAGGAGACATTCTTTGCAGCGCATTTAAAAGCTGCCGGCACACTGCAGCTCAGGTCAACCTATTACAAGATTACCTGAGAGACATTTTTACAGCAATGTTAGGATATGCTTTGAAAGTAGTTTAAAGTTTGCACGGAAAGGATTTTGGGTTTTCTTGCATTAAGGATTTTGGATACGTGACCTGCAGTGCTGTTAAAGGATGTCTAAAAAGAACCCCTGAGGACATTCTTGGCATCACTGTTAAAATGTATTTAGTAGACCGAGAGAAGTTCCCTTCAGCGTAGTTAAAAGATGCTCAGAGAGGAATCTGAAGACATTTTTAGTACCGTTTTTGAGAGATAATTATTGACGGGAGTGGAAACTTGATTTATGATCTCAGTCGGCGTGGGAGCGCGTTTACTATATTTAAGCTACGTAGCACGCTTGTCCTTGAATGAAAGGGTTCTTGGAAGATCAACACAACGCCGTTTTTTTCTATAAAAGTTCAGAGGTTTAATGAATAAAAAGCCAAATCCGTTTACTCGTTCATTAATGGTTTAGGTATAAAACTAAGATACTTTATTTTTTTTATCTGACACATTTTAATTTGTTTGAGTTAAGAGATTATATTTTATATGACGTTACCAGCTTACTGGAGTATGTATTTTCCTTGCTCTTGTTATATATATATATATTTTTTTACTTTTAAATCTAGCAGCTCATTATACTATACTGAATCAGTCAGCTTGTGTTTACTTTTCACAGATCAGCTTATTGTATTAATTCTTCTTTTCCTTGTCGCTTATTTCTCGCCAGTGTGGCTACTACACTACAGAAACGCTTTTAATTAATAATCTAATGTTCTACACCTTTAGACACCCCCCACCCCTTCCCACAAAAACCCTAAACCCTTCAGATCTGGTCTCCCGGAGGTAAGGGGTCCTAATGGGGTCCTTGCGTTGGTTGTCTGATACAGAGATCTGCGGCAAAGGATCGTGATGGGCCTCCAGGAGGAGGAGGACCTACTTACAGCCGATTATTCTCTTTCATTAATCTATTTAGGGCCTCTTGAGGGCTGATATGTCACTCATGCTCTCTTTGGAAAATGAATGGAGGGTAGTAATCGTCCGGCATCAGGCGAGAGACGCGTTTAATTGACATACCTGGATGCTGGCCGCGCGCCCAGCTCAACACCAGGAGCTGCTGCTGCAGACTGGAAGCCTCGCTGGAGCCGGGATTAAGGACTCTCACGAGGCCTCATCGTAGATGGGTTTACCTTGGGTTTAAGCAGAACTCGCTTCGTCTTCGTGGGTCATCTATTTGTCTAAGCTTCAACAGATATGTTGTCTGTTTATGCCCACTTTTATTGGGGCTGAATTTAAAATGTTTGATTATTAAAAATTAAAGAAAGTAGAGCTCACTGCCTTCGTGGGCCATATATTTATGTATTCGAGGTATTATCTTGGGCCATATATGTATTCGAGGTACTATATACTATTTACTATGCCCACGTTTAGTGGGACTGAATTTTAATTTTTTTTATTGTTTGTTAAAAATTAAAGCCAACCTTTGGCTTTCTCCTCTTGATTTTGTGTTTCCTGATTGCTGACTAATTTAACTTTTCATCATCGCTGCCTCCGTAAGGCTCCTCTTCCTCTTCCTACGCAACTTATTATTTTTTTTATTATTTCATTCTAGGTTGAGTTGGAGTTTGGTATTTGTTTGCCTGTCTCTCTTTGGCATTTACTCTTAATCACTTGACATTTGATTTTCACCACACAACCTTAAAACTGAACATTTACTGAGTAATTATAAACATGCAGCGCATTTCGTAAAACCTTCCTATGTCAAGTTGAGAAGCGAACATTTTGTGACCGAGTATTGTCTTGTAAAATTACAGTTTGTTGATAATTTTTTTGGGGGGTGATTTCGTTAATGAAAATTCATCATTGCCCGACGATGTGATGTGTTTTCAGATCCCTAACTCTTTCAAATTAATGACTCTCTCTCTCTCTCTCTCTCTCTCTCTCTCTCTCTCTCTCTCTCTCTCTCTCTCGTTGGTGCTTCGGAATACTGGTTGCTATCATTCTGATTACTCGTTACCAAAATATCCACTTTTTACATGGCTTCAGAGTCATGTAGTGCACCGTTCGACAATTTGTATATTTTTGTTGCTGTTGCTAACGAGCTTGTTATTGGCTGTAATTCCTGTCCTTATGCATGATACCATTATGTTGATTTAGCGTTGTTCAGAGCACTAGAATCACAGCCATTTGCTCGTGAACGTTATGCTGTGTAAGTCTTGTAGATATACTTATTTCACTGGCGACCTCGTTATATTTAGTGTTATGTCATTGGTTTCATTAACCTCCATCTACCATGTTGGAGTTTATGTATTCAGTCGTTTGTGTTTGTAGGTCAGTCAGTCTGTTCACGGGGTATCTTTAGAAGTTTATAAATGGATTTCAATCAAATTAGTGTCGATGGGTTAGCATTCGGAAAAGGAATGTGTAGATTTTGAGATGGATTCGGTATGCTTTTTTTGATTTTTATTCTGGATTTATTTTTCTTTGATGAAATTGCCTTGAATTGTATTGTAGAATTCCGTTTGTCATACTTATCATTATTGATGATGTCAGGGATGATTTTTTTTTTTCATTCCTGTACGAATATGAACCTACACCTGGGGAGATGATATATATATATATATATATATATATATATAATATATATATATATATATATATATATATATATATAATTCTTGACCACATCAGTTATTGCATGTGAGCCAAGGGCCCAGACTCGAATCCCTGACGGGGTTAGATCCATTCCTAAGATATAACGTATTATATATTATATTATAATATTAATATATGTATATATACATGTTCATGCACGTGGACTGAAAGGCTCTATTTAAACACAATGAAGTTAAAAGTTTAGCCAATTCTTGTCTGTTGGACAGTCGGTAGCTCATATCAGTAAGCTGTGTCAGTAATTATCTCCTGAGTCTTACTATAGTGGATTAAGTTGGCCGTGTGTCAGAATTAGTGTCATGTAAGTGCTTATCGTCACAATTAGTAATTAGCTACCTCCGTAACAATGTCAGTTCTGGCAGTATCTGAAGGAGACTAATATGGGGTGTTTCGGGAAGGAGGTGCCTTATCTCTCTCTCTCTCTCTCTCTCTCTCTCTCTCTCTCTCTCTCTCTCTCTCTCTCTCTCGTTGTAGCCATCTTGCTTGGTGAGACGTTCCCGCGTGAAGTCAGATTAATCAACAGATATCACAAGTTTAACATACGACTAGAATTTGAGAAATATCTAGAAGTGTTCGTGAACTATCGGTGATAAGATTAGTGTGAAAATAGTAGGATAAAGCGTCTTCTAAGTTAGTTTATCAAGTGTAATACTGTAAATCAGAACAAGATGCCAGAATAAGTTCCAACTGCGGGAAGAGAGATGGCGTAATTTAGCGTGTTTAGCAGATTCGCAATACGATGAGGTAGCAGGAAGGGAACTGGCATTTCTCATCTATGAAATCAGCAACAGTCCTAACCAAAAAGATACAAAGGCATTCATAGATATATTAGAAGGATATAATCCTTCAAACTGGAACAAATCTAATGAAAACATCTTGAAAATAATTGAAGAAGTTCCAAATAAAATCCAAGTGGTCAAGAGACTCATAAAGAAAATATACATAAACCAACATATTCCGACAAAGAAAATGAATAAGGTGAATCTTGTGAATATCCTAATTGACGCATTAGGAAAAAGAATGCCAAAAGCATGCAAACTGTGTAAGGTTTGGTATAGTATAGTCAATCCACAAAACCTAATCAGAAAATGTGCTGCATGCAACATTCCGACCCATCCACAGTGTGCTGAGGTAATACAAGATATGAGAAAAGATACAAGAATTTTTTGTTCAACATGTCTATCATGGATAGACAATGTTATTAAATCAAGATTGAATGTACAAATAGTTGAGGATGAAGAAGAAGAGGAAGAGGAAGAAGAAGAAGAAGAAGAGGGAAAACGGAGAGAAGTAAACAAAAATGAAATGACAGAAAAAATAAGGAAAACAAAGAACAAGATAAAAGTATGGATGCAGAGATACTCATTGATACTACATATGAGGCAATAAAGCAGCATACCTACGAAGAAATAAATTACGATATGGCAACAGAAAAGCAAATCCCGAAGAGGCTCTACCCAGATCTACACAATGACGGGAAAGAGGAAAAAATAGACAAGAAAGACAAAATCTGCAACCTTTTGAAAAGAGGGAATTGCAGATTTGGAGAAAGATGTTACTACAAACATCCTAAGGTATGTCACAACTATGAAATATATGGTAAATGTGCATACCTAGATGGATATGGGGATGATTGCAGAGATCTGCATCCAAAAATATGCAAAAACCTAAAAGAAGGAAAAGGATGTAAGTTCGACAAAAATGCCAATATATGCACCCTGTAGCCATGAATCATAATCAAATAAATAACCAACCAAGCAATAAAATCCAAAATAAGAAAGAAACAAATAAAGAGAGAAATCAAGAATATCAGGTAAAAGAGAAAAGCAAACCACCAATGAGATATGCAGAGGATGTCAGCAAAAATTTCAATGCATCAGCTCCAAAATTCTACTCAAGGGATAATAACTGTATTTATTATGCAAGAGGATATTGCAGAAACGGAGAAAATTGCAGATTCAGACACATGAATAATTATGATGAAGGAAGATCAAATATTATGGAAAAGTTGGATTTTTTAATGTCAGAATTTCTGGAAATGAAAAAAAGAACAACATACCAGAACAGGAAGAGACATGGGAAAAATCCTTATTACTACCAATATTAAATGAAGGAGAAACACGCAAACCATCATAGTGATGAATGCGCAGGGTTTAGTTACGAGTAACTCAAAAAGAAAAATAGAGTACTTAGAAGAACTAACCCCAAATTGAAAAGAAAATAGGTATAATGAATATAAGTGAAACCTGGTATTCCCAAGAGACTGGGAATGATGATCAAATAAAGGGTTCCAAACTTATAGATCAGATAGAAAAAATAGGAATCATAGGGGGAACCGCAATATATGGGAAAGACAAAAAACAAGGAAAAATATATGAGAAATATAGTAACTCAGAATGTGAACTAATAGCGGTAGAATTTGAATCTGAAAAATGAATGAACATAGTAATATAATAGACCTCCTAATATACTAAAGAGTTTGACTTAATAATGATTGGATGATATATGTAGAAATCACAAGGACTGGACTATTCTCTATCTGGTGACTTCAACTTTCCTTTCGTAGAATGGAAAGAACGAATAGGAGATTGTGGATGTACTTATACATATAAAAAAGAGAGTAATAGTAGTGCAGAAGATAAGAGGCAATTCGAAAAGCTATTAGATATGCTACTAGAATACAACAAATAAATCACCTGCCAACAAGAAAGGAAAATACTTTAGACCTAGTATTTGTGAACGAGGTGAATTATGTTAAAGAAATAATAGTTTATAATGCGAGTATTTCAGACCATAATGTCATAGAATTAACAGTTCATTCCAAAGCAAGTGAAAACAGAGATAAGCAAGAAATGAAAAAGTGGGAAGGATATGGAAAATACAACTTCTACAGTAAAAATATATGGATGGTCAGAAATAAATGAAGAATTAAACAAAGATTGGGATAACATTTTCGTAAGCGATGACATAAGAGTAAATACGGAGATATTATATATTAGAGAAAATAGTGGATAAATATATACCGAAGAAGAAAAGTAAATAAACATCATTCATGCATACCAAGAGACAGAAGGATCTTGTTCCAGAAAATCAGAAAGTGGAAAAAAGGTCTTGCAAAAGAAAAAAATGCATGGAAAGTTATAGAACTAAAAAGTAAGATAGAAAATGCAGAACAAAAGATTATACAATCAAAAGAAAATGAAAAATGGGAATTGGAAGAAAAAACCCTATTAAATATCAAGCAAAACCCCAAACTATTATACTCATATGCGAAGAAGATGAATAAAAGAAGAATAGAAATAGGCCCTCTGAGAATTGAAGGGAGATTAACGAATGAAAAAAAGGAAATTTGCAACATACTGGCAGAACGATATAAGAGAGAATTCACCCCTAGAATAGATAATGAAGATAATGATATAGAAGTAAGGGACGAAAATAGTGAATATTTAGCTGACATAGAAATTAATGAAGCTGATATTGTGCAGGCAATTAATGAAATTAAAATGGAGCTGCTGCAGGGCCTGATGGAATCCCTGCTATTTTGTTAAAGAAAGTAGTTCATTCTATCGCAAAGCCACTTGCAATATTATTAAGACAAAGTGTAGATACAGGCAAGATTTATGATGAGCACAAATTAGCATATATCACCCCTACTTTCAAAAGTGGATCAAGACTTGAGGCAAGTAATTATAGGCCTGTGAGTCTAACATCACATATTATGAAAGTGTATGAAAGGGTAATGAAGAAAAATATTATGAAACATTTAATAAAAAAATAATTTGTTTAATATAGGACAACACGGTTTCGTACCCGGAAAAAGTACACAAACCCAACTGTTAGTCCACCGTGAGAACATATTCAAAATATGAAAAGCGGAAATGAAACAGATGTGGTATATCTAGACTTTGCAAAAGCTTTTGACAAAGTAGACCATAATATATTAGCAAAGAAAATTAGAAAACACAATATCGTAGATAAAATAGGAAGATGGTTAAAAGAATTTTTTACACAACAGAAAACAGATAGTTATTGCAAACGATGAGAAATCGGATGAAACCAAGGTAATATCCGGTGTGCCACAAGGTACGGTGTTAGCTGCAATACTGTTTGTTATTATGATTGAAGACATAGACAGTAATGTTAAGGATTCGGTAGTGAGTAGTTTCGCTGATGACACAAGAATAAGTAGAGAAATTACTTGTGATGAAGATAGGAACGCTCTACAAAGAGACCTTAAAGTATATGATTGGGCAGAGGAAAATAGGATGGTATTTAACTCTGATAAATTTGAATCAATAAATTATGGAGACAGAGAAGGAAAGCTATATGCATATAGGGGACCTAATAATGAGACAATCACAAATAAGGAAGCAGTTAAAGACCTTGGTGTGATGATGAATAGGAACATGTTATGTAATGATCAAATAGCAATTCTTTTGGCAAAATTTAAAGCAAAAATGGGAATGTTGTTACGGCACTTCAAAACAAGAAAAGCTGAACACATGATTATGCTTTATAAAACATATGTTCGTAGTCCACTTGAATATTGCAATATGATATGGTACCCACACTATCAAAAGGATATTGCACAAATAGAGAGTGTACAAAGGTCCTTTACAGCTAGAATAGAAGAAGTTAAGGACCTTGACTACTGGGAAAGACTACAATCATTAAAATTATATAGTCTAGAAAGGAGAAGAGAACGCTACATGATAATTCAGGCATGGAAACAGATAGAAGGAATAACAGAAAATATCATGGAACTAAAAATATCAGAAAGAGCAAGCAGAGGTAGATTAATAGTGCCCAAAACAATACCAGGAAAAATAAGGAAAGCACACAGGACATTAATCCACTACACACCAGCATCGATAATGCAGCGTCTATTCAATGCGTTGCCAGCTCATCTGAGGAATATATCAGGAGTGAGCGTAGATGTGTTTAAGAATAAGCTCGACAAATATCTAAACTGCATCCCAGACCATCCAAGATTGGAAGATGCAAAATATACCGGAAGATGTACTAGCAACTCTCTGGTAGACATTAGAGGTGCCTCACACTGAGGGACCTGGGGCAACCCGAACGAACTGTAAGGACTGTAAGGCTCTCTCTCTCTGTTTGAACTGTCGCTAAAGAAAAGTGAGGATGGGTGATAATGGGTCTCATTATTTCCTGACGTAGGGGTTTTTATATCTTCAAAAACAACAACCATTCGTTTTTGTGTGTTTCCTGTTATTAGGATTTTTTTTTTCAGTGGAAATTTGTCTGGATTTACTTTGATACCGTAGAGAACTCAGCATATGAGCTTCGTATGTTCATCATAGTTTTTTTATAATTTTTTTTTTTTCAAATTCTCCGTGAATTTTATTTTCTGACAATTCACAGTTTCATCTCATTTTTAACTGATCTAAAGGGAGAGAAAAATATAGTAAATGATTACCAGTGTTTTATGCATTGTTGATTGTGTTTGATTTTGAAGTTTGGTTTTCTTTGTAAATAAATTATGTCTAGTTTTATCGAGGTTTAGAACACACGTTTTCTTTAGATAATATTAAATATGAATAGGAATTTTCTGTGAAAAATATTGGAAGTATAACTTTTCAGAAATATTTTGCTGTTTATGAATTTATATTATAAATCAGTCCGTTATAAGGAAAGGCAGACTTTTATTTTATGGCAACTCTATTGGTCGGATCAGTTTTTAGAATACTGTATGCACACACAATCATATTTATACAAGTCAGTGTGTACAAATATAAGAATAATTTTATATTTTAACCTTGATACCCCTCATTCGAGTAGTTGATGTTGTCGTATATGCTGGTTTGCATTTGTTACCTTCCGAATAGTGACCGATATTGGGAGCAGATGTCGCAATTGTAGAATTTATAATGAAAGTTCATAAGCAGCGAATGAGATATTGCCAATTCAGTTTGACTCATAAGCCTTGATAATCGATTTCAAATTACAAGGAAATTATTTTTTTTTTTCCCCGACAATGTCTTACTAAAGGCCAAAAGCGCTCGACGACGAATTTCTGCCAATTATTATTCTTCAGGTATTCGCTTTATATCATGAAGTCACGTGCATATACTGTGATTTCTTAAGCATATATATATATATATATATATATATATATATATATATATATATATATATATATATACACGTATATATAATATGTGTATAAGCTACAAATGTCCCTTAATATATAATTCGCCCTACCTCGGAATTAATATATTTTCAAATATGTTAATCGAAGGGGAATTTTTGAGTTGATAAGAAACTCGGCATAGCCTTATGAGTAAAAACACCGTCTCTCTAAGTCTTTAATTCTTGGTTCCGTGGTTCGAGCCCAAACGGATTCTTCTTGTAGTGCCTTGATGTTTTCATCTTTTAAGATAAAGGCGCAACACGATCTGCTAGCACGTCCTTGCCAGACCGAATAAGAGTACATGTAAATGAAAAGTTGTTTTCGAAAACTGGGTTTTACAATATAAAAATTCTGTTCCAGAATAGAAGAAGAATGCTTACATTCTGGTCTTCTTTACATCAGTAGATTTATCTATATTTCTACTTAGTAAACAGTTGAAGAATTTTGAATAATATTAATAGGTTTTGCATTGCATCCTAATGTTTCTCGTTATTTGTTGTTAAATGCATAGTGATATGGCCAAATTTGTCCTCAAATCGAACATTTGTTTTCACTTGCTTACATACATTTCAAGTCAGTATCTTTACTTTTTTTATGAAGACACGAACGATTCATCTGAAGGCTGCTGGATTGCACTGTTTATATATATATATATATATATATATATATATATATAATATATATATATATATATATATATATATATATATGTGTGTGTGTGTGTGTGTGTGTGTGTGTGTGTGTGTGTGTGTGTGTGTGCGCGCGTGTGTGTGTGTGTAGAGTTTTTGTCGTTGAAGTTTGTGCCCTCTTCGTAGTGTGAGCCGCCGACGATATACAAAATAGTGGTATTATCAATTATCCCTGAAGTGATGCCATCCATTAGAGATCGGCGATAACATCTCGAGCCTTACATCAAGCGAAGCCTCGAAACAATAAGCAATTACATCTGCTAAACAATAGCGGAGCAGTTGTCTCGGTGTGACTTATTGTGTACAGTGCTTACTTCGCTAACATTTGTTGAATGGGCACTTGACTTCCTCGCAGCATCACTGCAGTGGCCGGATTACTGCGCATGAATCATGGTTCTTTGGTATTATTTTAAAAAATGTCTATGGGCGCTTAAGTTATATATATATATATATATATATATATATATATATATAGATAATATAGTATATATATATATATATATATATATATATATATATATACATAGATACATAGATAGATAGCTATAAATATCTTGCACATCTTTAGGCAGCAAAATGATATTAGAACATCGTCGGGTGTTCAGTGCGCGCCAAAACTTTGGAGGGCGTCACTTAGTGCTTGTTTTTGCATAGTATTATCAAATTCTCTTCATCCTCTCTGGTCTTGCATCGTTAAGGTGGAGTAATGCGCACGTGAAGACATTGTCTCCTTCCGGTTTCTTTGGCTGAGTGAATGATACACGAAAAACTGTCCTAATTAGTTTTATCTAAATTACAATATTTGTTTCGTTTTCAGGCTCATATTTTATCTTTTATTTTTGCCCCCCTTCTCAACAAAAATTCTGAATATTTTTGAAAATGCAGCGTTATCCTTACTTTTAAACGTTTGCCTTACAATATACGTTTTGCATAAGCCAAAGTATATCTTCTCCAAATACATATCTTTTCTATAGCTTACTATGTAATGTATGCGTAAGCATCGTTTAAGGATGATTAATCAAGACACGGTGTGGTACATAAGTAATTTATTAAAAACAATTGGCTTGTTATTGTTTTTGTATGTTTCGGCTGTCATTTAAGGACCCCGTCATATTTTGATAACTTTTCTGACACATGATATTGTGTTCAGAGTTGTTTTCTTGGTATTTTCTGTCGGATCAGATATTCTTTGGCCATAATCCAAAGTCGTTCATTTAACACCAGTGCCACAGTTATTTTTAATTTTTATGGTTTTTATAAAAAAAAATATTTTTCTAGAATATCAAATGAGAAAAATGTGGACCTTGACTCACAAGTTATTTAGTTTAGTTAAGGGCTGCACACACGATGTAGACATTTCTTCTTGGCATGATATTGTTAAAAGAAAATGATGATTTGAGTATTTTCTCTACGGTCGAATATTATAGCACCTGTGAGAAGAAATTTCCTTCAATTTGTTTATATTTTTGTCACGTTTACATACCTGCTCCGACTTGTTATGTAAATAGCTTTGCTTTGGCAGCGAACATCGATCTTTCTCATTATACTAGGATATATATATATATATATATATATATATATATAATATATATATATAGAAATACTTTGGGTCAGAGTACAGAAAAATAAAAAGTGATGCCAAAACTAAGTTGTGGAAGGAAACTTCACTTCATGGAAGCGTAGATCTCTTCCTTGTGTTGAGAATATAATGAAGTAAAAATATATATATATATATTAAAGGTGACTAAGCTCACTGAGCCACCTCGTCCAAGCACACTTTCCTCGTTCTCAGGACTATCTAGGAAACATCTGTTATACACCGTTCTGTTCATGACTTATATCTGTCATTCCTTAGGGAAGGCCCTTTTTGTTTATCTCCACAGTTATCCTTATCTTTATATCCTAATGGGAACAATGTCCTCGTTGTAAGGTAACTTATCTTTCACTATAACCAATGTCGTCCTCTATCGCGGTATTCGATCGGCGATCTGCTTCACTGCCCACTCAAATCTCATCACTCTATCAACATCTATCCTGTAAGACATTTTTCTTGAACCCCCTTCCCTTCTCTCTTTTCCCCTTCCCCTCTCCTCTTCGTTGCTTCTCCCATATTACCGTTATCTGTCTTACGATATATCCTTACTTGCACTTTCCCCATGTACCTGTCGTCATGGCGTGTCCATCTCCCTTTCGGTGCATTTAGGCACCATCTCCCCCGCTCGCTCACCTTCCAACATCGCAAGATAAGGGCCGGCGATAAATTTCATCCTCTTCAGCAAAGCGAGAAGAGAAGAGAAGAGAGTGAGGGCGAGAGGGAGGAGGATGAGAGCCTGTAGTAGGAGTCTTTGGACCTTGGGAATCGGCAGACAGCGCTAAGAGTTATATACCGCCCGAAGACAGTGGGTAGGTGACGACGAAAGGTTCGGTGTGTGGGATGCTGGGATGATGGTCTTGATCAGGGCTTGATGTAGATGGGGGAAACAGATGCGAGATGGAAAACATTTGCAGAAACCACTATTTTATTGTTTAATGTCAATATTCGTAATTATTTTTTAGCATAGTATAGACAAAAGTAGTTGTTCATTTAGTGAACGAAGCTATTAAATTATATTGTTGTTTAACTTCCTAAATTATTAACAATGCTGACATCATGCTGTTATGTGCACTGTCTAAAGCAACATTGTTCTGTCACTCTCGTGCAACTCTTGATTGCACGGTTTAACGACATTTTCTTTCCTCTTACTGCCAAGCTTTGGAATTCTCATCCAGCTCCCTGTTTTTTATAGTTCATATTATCTTTCAAGAGGCAGCTGCATTCTTTCGCCTTAATTAAGTCCCACCCTTCCACCTTTCTTCCATCATTTTAAAGTTTCTTGTCTTCTTTGGACCAGGGCTAGAAAAAGGGTGTTTTGTCTCATAGCCTTCGCTCAGATAAGAAAAAAAAATCTAGTCTACTTGGAATACACATGAATCAGGTACTTAAAGAATCTTAAAAGTTTAGTTTTGATAAGATAAAAACTGGGTAGACAACCTAATAATGCATTTCATGTTATTATTATTATTATTATTATTATTATTATTATTTAACCCAGTGGTCCGAAGTTCGATTCTCGGCCCGGCCAACGCGGCACCAGAGGAATGTATTTCTGGTGATAGAAATTCATTTCTCGACACAATATGGTTCGGATCCCACAATAAGCTGTAGGTCCCGTTGCTAGGTAACCAATTGGTTCCTAGGCACGTAAAAATATCTAATCCTTCGGGCTAGCCCGAGGACAGCTGTTAATCAGCTCAGTGGTCTGGTAAAACTAAGATATACTTTTATTATTATTATTTTATTATTATTATTTATTATTTTATTATATTATTATTATTATATTCATTATTATTATTATAAGAATTAAGAGAAATTTTGAATCCTTTTCGATCAATTACTTTTTCTGTCACGCAGTTGTTATTGGTGTTTTTAAAGTAAATGATTATCTGTTTACTATCACTTTTAACGTATCAAACATCATATGCCTGATTAGTTTATTTATCGCATTCCTCCGGCTATTCACTGTTAACACATTCTTTGGCCCGTTTACCTTCGAAGGATTAAATGTGCTGCCATTTAATAAAAAAAATTGCAACAACTATATTTTTTCCAGATCATAAAGGACATTAGTTCACATATGACGTAGGTCCTTGACTTCCAATTCATTTCACCTAACTGGTAGTAATGTCGTGGTGTAACACTGTGATTGGCGGTGTGCCACCGTATTCCAGGTATGCCATTCATATTTTCAGAAAAGAGCGTTTGCATTCCAGAACGCATGAGGTTCAACCAATCACATACTATTATACAGGTATGGATGAGGGCTATACTTGCGTGCCGTTTCGAAAGCAATATTATTACGTTTGAGTTTGCTCCTCTCTCTCTCTCTCTCTCTCTCTCTCTCTCTCTCTCTCTCTCTCTCTCTGGTTTCTTGAGCTTCTTTAGGTGACCGTTATTATAATGTCTGCTAAATTTATTGTTTTCATGAAGTTGTTATATGTTGTTTATTTATGTCTTCTTTAAACTTTTTTTTTTTTTTATTCAATACAGACATTGGCAACTCGCCATCTTAAACTGCACTTGCATCTCATTTCAAACTTGTCCATTTATTTCTAGCTACTGCAACGAAACAAAGTATCTCGGTTATCTGGCTTAGATTTCATTAACTTTAATCTAGATTTTATAGGTCCACTACCAGTTTTCTTGGTTTATTTTTCCCTCCTTGGGTCATTCTGAAATATCTCGACAAGACATTTTATATACCTTTTCTTGTGCTTTCAACATTGCCCTTATGTATTTATTTTTTTTATTTTATTTTTTTTTTTTGAGGTGGGGCTGATTCTGGGACATCATTGGCTTGTAATGTTGCTTTGCAATTGTGGTAGTGACATAAGAAGCTTCACTTTTTTTATTTATTTTTATTTTGTCCAAACATTTCCAGATTTTTTTTGCCACATTTTCGTCTCTAGTATAGACTCTATGGTTTTTTTTTTTTTTTTTTATAATGTTCAACGTTCATTGTTTAGGAAATTTTTGCAGCTTTCTCTTCGCCTTTCTGGTTTCTGCCTCTTATAATTATCTGGTTTCCCTTCGCCTTCCTGTTTTGTGTGTGTGTGTATGTTGGGGGGGGGGGGGGGTGGGGGGGGGTGGGCATTTTCGGCATTCCTTTGAATTGGGTTTTCCAGGTTTTGTTCGATACCTTGTCAGCTTTCCCCTATATATTTTTTTGTCCGAGACAGTTTTCATCTTTCACTGATTTTATTTTCTTGGACATTTTAATTTTCCTGTTAGACCATATGGATATTTTTTTATCGTTATTTTCTTATGAACATTAATATCTTTTCACAGAACCATTTGGATTTTTCTGAGACAGTTATAGCTTCCCATTGTCATTTTCTGTATCTTTCTTGATTATTTTTTTCTTTTGTTTGGTCTTTGTTTTATCTGGAACATTTTCATCTGTCCATTAGACTTTACTGTCCTTTCTTTATTTACATTTTCCCATCTACCTTTATCAGCTTTCTATGTAACATCTGCATCTTTTATTCATTTTTATCGTTCCCGTTTTCAACGTCTTGAGCTTTTAGTTTCCATGCAGTTACAAATGATCATTTTAAGCTTTCATTCTCCTCATTGAGTAGCATTCATAATTTCCTTAACCTCATACTTCCAACCCTTTCATTTTTAAGGCATTTTCCCTACGTGTTTAATTTCTTTTTATCCTTACACGGTTATTACTTTTGATTCTTTATTTTGTTCTTGTTTTTAAACTGGAATTATGTTTTGGGCCCTTTTATTTCCAGTCATGTATGTCCTTCATTTGCTGTACTTCATAGTTGTTTATCTGGTTTTATATGGCTATATCTTCTATTCCTTTCCTTCTAACCTCGGTTCCTTTCCACTCAAGTTCAGGAATGCAATAAATGGACGGTTTTTTTTTTTACGTTTTTTTCCCACCTTTTTGTATTAAATGTATTTAATGATTTTTCCCCCCGTTTCACCTTTAGCGTCTTATCCTTAGTGTAGTAGGTTTCCCGTTAATTCTTGCAGGGCATATTTCGTCGTGACCTTTCCTCCGGTATGTACGGCGCTGAGTGCTAATCCGCCCACGACAACCTCCAAACCCGGTAGTCGGGATGCCAGATGGAACCGGGAGTTGCGGCTGTGCGTGCTTATCGCCGGCCATAAAAAGCATATAAAACCGCGATGACATTGGGTCCGGCCGGCAATTGGTGGCAAACAAGCGTAGCCAGAATAACAGCATGAGGTAAAACACTGGGCTGTTATCTGATAGCTTGCACGCGGCAAACCCAACGCCCGCCCGCTTCCTCCTCGGCTGTCTCAACGCCAGTTGACGTTCCGAATCAGTCATCAGTCAGTCAGTCGGCTTTTGGCTAGATCATCCTCAGACAGTTTTCCACTGAGTCTTCCTCTCTCTCTCTCTCTCTCTCTCTCTCTCTCTCTCTCTCTCTCTCTCTATAAGAAAGGCGCTTCCTCACTACGGGTGGCTTTAGGGAAAAAAAAGCAAAGGTCACTGCCACATTCATACGATCATTCCTGATGTGAGGATGTGCCTTGGTGCAGAACACTTCCCAGGTATTTTTCGCTGCATAAGTATATCGTTGTATTACCAGACCACTAAGCTGATTAACAGCTCTCCTTGGGCTGGCCCGCAGGATTAGATATTTTTACGTGGCTAGGAGCCAATTGGTCACCTAACAACAGGACCTACAGCTTATTGTGGGATCCGACCAACATTGTATCGAGAAATGAATTTCTGCCATCAAAAATACATTCCTCTGATTCCACGCTGGCCGAGAATCGATTTTAGGACCACCTGGTTGGTAGCCGAGCGCGAAAACCACCCGTCCAGCGAGGGACTTTTCGCTGCATAAAAGCATACAAAATTTCTGTACATATATATTTATTTTTTGCTCGGCAGCAGTGCACGTAACCACCCCTCCACGACACTCCATTTTTTTTATATATTTATATCTTAAGCATTTTTTTTTTCTCAACAGCAGTGCACGTAAAACCTCCCACCCCACCCCTTCCCCGACACCCCATTTTTTATATATAAATCTTAGGTACTGTAGATTTGGGGACGTAAGCTGTCCGTACGATCAGCTTTCCTATGAATAAAAAAAAGATGCAAGAAAAGGCTTGCAAAAACGACGGGTATGGCTTGCCAAGAGGGAGGGGCACAAGATGGTGACAAGGTCGACGACTCTTGAAAGTAAGACTGGAGTTTGTTTTGGTATCGTGAAACTCGAACATAGTGGAGACAGTGCACTTCACGTGGTGCACTGTAGGCATTATTTCAGCTTCTTTGCAGCGTCCCTTCGACCCCTAGCTGCAATCTCTTTCATTCCTTTTACTGGACGTCCTTTCATATTCTTTCTTTCATCTTGCTTTCCACCCTCTTCTAACAGTGTTCTGTGGTGCAACTGCGAGGTTTTCCTCCTGTTGCACCTTTTGAACCTCTTACTCTCTATTTTCCTTTCAGCGCTGAATGACCTCGTAGGTCCCAGTGCTGTATATTCTATGTATCTATCTATTGGAATATAGGAGCATGGAAAAGAGGAACAGCAGGTATTTGCGGCCGAGATCAGTGGCAAGAAAAACAGTTCACACGTTTTCGGAGAAATGCCCAAGAGCCGTGAATGGCTTTCGCTCATCCCTACGTTTCTGAGCGCAGTGAGGTCATGGTCTACGTGCGGAAAAGGTTACAAAGGGGCCTCGTCTTTTCGTCTGCTTTCCCCGGCCGGTTTTGATTTTTTGGAAATGATCGGGCTTTTGATGTACTACTACATTCGTTTTAGATTAGTGTTTTTTTCTCGGATGCTAATTAATTGTGGAAGAAGGTTTTGAAGTTAACGGCAGTCTCTCTCTCTCTCTCTCTCTCTCTCTCTCTCTCTCTCTCTCTCTCTCTAGGAAGGAAAGGCAAGAATATCTGGGTCCTGATTATACTTTAGAAACAAATTCTCTCTCTCTCTCTCTCTCTCTCTCTCTCTCTCTCTCTCTCTCTCTCTCTCTCTCTCTCTTTTACACGCACCAGTGTGGACCTGGGGAGAAAGAACGCTCGCCAGGATCTCCTCCCCTTCCATTCCAGTTGGATGGCCCAAGGCAAATGCATGACAAGAGAGAAGTCATGAAATGTTATGGTCGTCTCCCTCTTTTGACCTCGATCGATGACGAACGATTGTCGCTTTTTGGTCGTTTCCTCGGACGGGGCGGGGCATCTTCTCTCTAGGCATGCGACGTAATGTTCGGACCATTCTGAGGATCGTTTGTTTTGGAAAACTGCTGTAGCTACACAACGCTCTCCGAGATCGTTTCGCAGACGCTGCCGATTGCGTCATCATTGCGGATTGCGTCATCATATTGCCAGAGGAGGAACGACTGAAGTCATGAGTTTGTCATTTCTGTTTTGATGATGATTTGAACTTCTAATTTTTTTTATGAACTCATCTTTTTTTTATGGAGCAGATAAAGGAGTGTGACGAAAGTGATGACTAAGGTAATATGGCATTAATGGTAATAATAGCTTCGCCAGTGATACTTGTGATGATATTGATAGTAGTGTTAGCATGCAATAACAGTTATTGCAGTACTTGTATACAGATTTTCTGTGAGAGAGAAGTACACATGCCTAGGTTCTTGAGAGTGCAATAGTCCTGAAAATGGCATTGTCTGACCTGTGTCTTCTACTTAGGAAAAAAAAAAAGTTTTGATCTGGATTATGATAAGCTGCCTTTTTTTTTTCAAAATAGGGATTTGGAAAAATTAATTTTTTTAGGCCGATTTCATGTCTTTTATTATTTGACAGAGCAAACGTTAACTTTAAAGTTAGCAGGTTAAACCAATTTCTGAAAGGGAATTTGTACATTGCCCGTAAATGACCATAAAGAATCGAATTTTAGAATAAGGCGCCTGATTTGAGAACGACCCAAGAAAGAGACGGAAAGTTTGAGATGTGAAACTCATGAAGAGAATGACTGGAGCTCCGATGAACTCTGTTGTAAAATTGCCTTGGGTTGAAAAGAATTGCTTAGGACACGACATTATTGAAAGGAAATACTTTAACATGATTGGAAAAGAAGGGATTGCTTCTCGGTTCCAGAGGTCCTTTATTCCTCACACTTTTGGACTGTGGAACAATCTCCCGAGGGAGTCGTGCAACTGGAATTTCATAAGGTCAAGCGAAGATGCAATGCATGACTACCGTAATGGTCTTCCCCTTGAATTGTTGTACATATTTATATATTTGTTAATTTATTCATTTATTCTTTATTTTTTATATGTAAGACTCTCTCTCTCTCTCTCTCTCTCTCTCTCTCTCTCTCTCTCTCTCTCTCTCTCTCTCTCTCTCTCTCTCTCTCAATTTCAAGTCAGTGGCCCCTGTGGCCTTGTTCCATATGAATAGGGTTCATCCTCGAATAATAATAATAATAATAATAATAATAATAATAATAATAATAATAATAATAATAATAATAATAATAATTAATAATGATAATAGGCAAGTGATGGGGAGAGAGAAATTTAGAAATTACATAATGTAGGACGCCTTAAGTCAAACTAAAAAAATAATGTTTTATAGTATGCATTATATTCTTGTCAGGTGAGAAGGTATGACAATGTGGTATAATTAAGGACTGTGAATGCCTCCTCCACAAAAAAATAAATGTGTTTTAGGGAAAAAAAGCATTAATTTAAATTTAATCGAATATATGTATAATTATAACTTAATACAAACTTCCAATTTAAAATCGTTTATCTGTTATGAAAACGAATTTAAAAAAAAAAGCCTTATAACAGTTTATATGAATACAGATAGAAAAAAAAAAAATTACTGTACTGGATTGATAGGTGAGTCAGCGGAAATCGGCTCCGTTAGACTTGGCAGCTTGGCAGTCGGAATACCAAGTGTATATTTTGATACCCTCCTCCCTGTGATATCTCTGCACCCCCCCCCCCCCCCCCTCCTCCATTCCAGCCCCTTACGGGTAGCCATTATTACTTTTCATTCAAAGTTAATTTGAATTGAGAATTCACTTGCGCTTTTGTTTTTAACGGTTTCCGTTGCTGTTGGAAATTGAGGAAGAAATGAATACTGTTGTGTGCACGCGCGTCCGTCCGTCTATCAGTCCGCCCTTCTAGTTAAGTTGTACAAGATTGCCATGCATCGCCTCACATGATTCCCGAGATCGATCCTGGTATGGGGCTAGCAATTCAGGCTGATATTCAGACAAATTTCCATCCCATGTATCCAGCGCTTTTTGGCTCCTACTCTTACTCTTCTCTTCTCTTTTGCAAATGCTTCCATGTTAAACAGTCCGCTCTGGACCGTCTCAAAGCACTCAGTTTATCCTTTTTACTACATTAACCTTTTCGACATTTCTGCATTTCTTCACATTTTCATTTTTTCAATTCTTACATTCAGAACACACACGTCTTTTCCTCAAAGTCATAAGTTGGCTCAAAATTCCGTTCTTCCATTCGCGCCTTGGCTTATATAGACCCTACACATCTGTTTATAATCCTTTGTGCACGCCCTGTTCTCTCATTCTACCATTATCCATTATATTTGCTTGCGAATACTTGTACAAGGCTGCCATATTAACATTCATCGTTCCATTTCCCTGGTGTCCTTTTATCCTCGTTACCATACTCTTGTTCACTTTCACTCTCGGCTTTCTCTTTCAAAGTGTCAAAAATTTTAACAGTTTTTGTAGTTTATCATCACTATCCACAATCGTTACTCCTTATCATCTATAAACATAATCTATTATGCATCCATTCATGACCCTTGTTTTATCCCACAACTTTAACGTCCTTCGTTAAATTTATAAATTTATCCCATCACTCCATTGATGGAGGGGTAACGCTTTTACACCAAACCAGCCGCCTTCAGTCTCCATATTCTGATCATTTCAGTTTGTCCTGAAGTACTTTCAATTTTCCTCAATAGCTGAACTGTGCCCTACATTCCCAGCACCTTCACGTGGCTTTCACTATCAGTTCAGTCATAATCTTTTTCTAGGTCCATGTATGGAATTGTTACCTTTTTCTCTTTGCTTTCAAGTTTCTTCCAAACCAGTTTCATAACAAACAGTCGATCCTGACAGCAGGACCCCTTTGTCTAAACCAACCCGTCTCTCCTCATCAGATCTCCTGTCATCTGCCTTTCTTATCAATCAAAATCTTCCCATGCACTTTCGCTGGTGTTTTGTTAAAAATAAATAAATAAAAAGTTACTCCTGACAGGCTGCCGGTACTGTAGGGTCATCTCATCCGGTTTTTTGTGTATGGGTATGAGAGTATGAGCACTGTTTAGTACGATATGTATTTTGTAGCCTCTAGCACCCAGCGATGGAGGTCTCTCCATGCTCCCGTGTTCCTATATCCGTATACTCCTTCCTCTTAAGAAAGCAGGTGTGTCGCTTTTTTCCCGTGTCTTCGAACCTTTCCTGTGTGTGTGTGTTTTAAGGTTGGTATGAAAATTGATAGAAGCTCAAGTTTTTTAATTAAGCAAAATTATTCGGAAATAATATTGGTCTCTAGAACTGAATGAGTGTTAGGTGACAATAAAACCTACATTTTGAGGTTGTTCATTTGGGGAATACCCATCTCGCTCGTTTCTTCGTATCGTAAGCGGATATATTTAATAAAAGTTTGAAGAATGTGCTAAACATGTTGTCGGCTGTGTTTTTGCCTGCCTGGAGTGTGTTATGATTCCTTCCATGTTCCTAAATTACCAGTAAAAAGATGTGTGGATTGGAATCATACTGCACTATCAATTTTCTAGTCTTTTATCGCGTTCGTAACAGCCGTAAGACAATCTCTCTCTCTCTCTCTCTCTCTCTCTCTCTCTCTCTCTCTCTCTCTCTCTCTCTCTCTCTCTCTCTCCCTTAGTATATGAATGTACTGCTTTTAGTTTTCTGTTAAAATAAAACATATTGAGATGGCTATTTGAGTGTCCGTTCGCACTATTTCAGTCCGCCCTCAGGGCTTAAAAACTACAGAGTATAGAGGGTTGCAAATTAGTATGTTCATCATCCAACCTTTCAGTCATCAAACATACCAGATTGCAGCCCTCTAGCCCCAGAAGGTTTTATTTTATTCAAGAATAAAGTTAGCTATGATCATGTTTTTTTTTTTCTCTCATAAATATCGAATGTTTTGTATGCATATGTAGTAATCATCCATGTTCACCCTTTTTTTTCATAAGTATCGAATGTCTTGTAATGAATATGTGTTGAGCATTCATGTTCATCCTCCTGCTCGCAGTTATCCGACTTCGGCGTTTTATGGTAAGAACATGATTGGATCATTTCTGATCGCCGAAGTGTTTCCATGTTGGCCGAAGTAAAACATGATTTCTAGATGCTGAAGTGTGCTCGCTTGAACTTTCATTTTTTGCCTTGAACGTCAAGCCAACAAAATTCTGCACAACTAATGACATTTTCATGGGGTCTTTCCAGTTGACATGGTAGTAAAATCTTTCTTCTTCAAGTTCGTTATTATCCTACGTTGGTATTTAGTGCAACGGAAATATTTGGGACTTTAGTGGACTTTCCGTCTTTTATATTACGTATGGAAGTAATCTTGGCCTTTGCTGGTGAAACAGATGTAGGCATTGTCGTAGCATCATTTCTCTTAAAATTACTATTTTATTTACGAGTCACAATACTTCCTGGGTTTGTGTGACTCCCATTTTGGATACTTGTTCATATCAAGGAGTACGATTTCATTAATAGGAACGAACGATATATATATATATATATATATATATATATATATATATATATATATATATATATATATATATATATATATGAACCGGTAAATCATTGTCAATCGTATCACTTGTTGCTAAAAAATCTGAAATATGCGTTAGGAACTTAGGTGCCATTCGGTTCTCTCTCTCTCTCTCTCCTCTCTCTCTCTCTCTCTCTCTCTCTCTCTCCTACTCTCTCTCTCTGCGGTCATGGTCTCTCTCTCTCTCTTCTCTCTCTCTTTTCTCTTTCTGTGTAATGAGGGTAGCTTAGTTGGATTGGGGAGAATCGCTGTAGAAAACCATGACTTCCACAGTATAATTCGCCTCAGGAGGTGCCGTGTTTTAACGAATTTCTTAACCTGTCGAAGGTTCTCCTGCAGTGGTGAGCTCCTGTCAAGGACTTTGTTGACTGCCTAAGGTAGTAAGTCTTCGGGAAACGCCACGGGGAGATATTTTGTTTTCGCAGTCTTTAATACTAACCATTTTTGTGTGTTCGCTAAGGTGCCTTGAAATATGTGGACACTAGAAAATGAAGAATAAAAAAATATGAACATTGGAAAATAAAATAAGGGTTTCATCTCCATTCTCGTTGACTTACTTTTTTAGAGAGAGAGAGAGAGAGAGAGAGAGAGAGAGAGAGATTAACGAGTTTCCGCTTTTGTTCCTTATTATACAGGATTTCCAGTGAAGTTTCATGCATCCCGTCGGACATGCTTGATAAAATTGCAAAATCCCAACCACTCAGGTACTGTTCATCCAAACACGAAGACATAATGATGTCAAAGATAAACATTACAACACCAGCAATGATTAATACCAGACAACATAGGGACGTTATCCATTATTTTACTCGTCTTCCTAGTTCCTCTTTGGACGAGAGGATTTCGCGCTCGGCTACCAATCCGGTGGTCCGAAGTTCGATACTCGGCTCGGCCAGCGCGGAACCAGAGGAATTAATGTCTGGTGATAGAAATTCATTTCTCGATATAATGTGGTTCGGATCCCCCAATAAGCTGTAGGTCCCGTTGATCAGCTCAGTGGTCTGGTAAAACTAAGATACACTTAACTCACCTTCCTACAATTTAGGCAGCTACCCGGTTAGGACACGTACTTCCAAGCGTTCGAACTCGATTCCCGTTTAATTTTCATTCTACTTCAATTTTCCATCCATTGGGGGTGGGATATAAGAATCCCCCCCCCTCTCTCTCTCTCTCTCTCTCTCTCTCTCTCTCTCTCTCTCTCTCTCTCTCTCTCTCTCTCACAGTGTTTGACTTGGCAGTGGCATTTGGATTCCTTATCGCATTGGAAACTTAGTAGATACTTAAAGTTTACATTAACATATCGTTGATATGCTTTTGTTAGTAACAAATGAGTTTGAACTGAGGAATTGATTACTTGGCAACACTGCTCGATTGGTTTACTGATTTCAAGAATCCGTCAAAATTCTATCGAAACTGATTTTGGAAATTCTAGACATTTGAAATATATTGGATAAACATCAAATAGACACTTTTCTTTACTAATTGTGGAAAGTTTCTACCAATATATTATATTTTATGAAAAAACTCCACATAATAAACTCCAGTTTGCTATATATTAGTTTTTCTCTTGAATTAGGATTCAGCCTGGCATAGTAACCCTCCTTCTGCCTTTGCCCAATGAATATTTATTGGGATATATAAACATCAAATGACACGTTTCTTTATAATTGTGGGAAAGTTTCTACCAATATATTATATTTTTATGAAAAACTCCAATAATAAACTCCAGTTTGATAATATTAAGTTTTTCTCTTGAATTAGGATTCAGCCTGGCATAGTAACCCTCCTTCTGCCTTTGCCTAATGAATATTTATTAAGCTTTCGATATTGTAATTTTAATACTGAAATAATAACACGAGTTTTCTATGTCATTGTAACCTCGAAAAGTTGTTTTATGGCAACTCCCTCCTGATGTTTGTACTGTGCTTGCTTTCCCCTGCCTTTTTTTTTTGGGGGGGGGGGGGGGGGGGGGGGGTTTTTTTGGGGGAACCTGGAAAGGCTATGCTGTGATGAGTAGCGTAAAAGAATATTTGTAAATCTCTTTCAGATCTTCCTTTAAATTCCAAATATTTTAGAATATATTGTATATAAATCTTTGGATTTGATGGTTGAGAAAATTGTTATCCATGCAATAGTTCATAGTACTTTTTACAGAAATTAAAGATGTGTCATAGCATTTTTCTGTTGATTTCCATGAATGAAAGATTTATGAATAGTATTTGCGACGATGAAGTTTTAAAAAGAGCTGAGTAGAGGCCGAGAGACACCATAGATTGGAAGATGCAGTGTCTGACGAAGGGAAGCAGTAGTAGGTAGGTAGGTCACCCTCCCGGAGGGAGTGGTGGTGGTGGGGTCAAGTGGAGGGCAGGACGTGACGGCGAAGAGAGTCTGAGCCCGGGCAGGACACAGACGACCTCAGCGGGCGGCCAGCCAGTGTCGCCAAGATACTATTGTGGTGCTGTCACTGCAGCCCCGCCACCTGCCTCTCCCGAGTCCAACACCCACTGTCGTTGCTGCCGTTGCCTCCGTCGTGGCTCGGAGGGCCTCTAGTGACCTCTTCCCCTGCCGAAGGACGCCGCCGTCCGTCTGTAGCGCCCTTTGTTGCGATAACGCCGGAGGAAGTCGTCGGAGGGTTTCTTTTTGGGCGCCTTCGTACCAGTGGCTCTTCGTGGGTCCCGAGAGTGCCGGGTAGAGGCGAGGCGAGGGCGGGCTGACCCACGGGGGGGAACGTTGACCCCCTGGGGTGTCCTCGCCGGGGGTTGCGGCTGCCACCGAGGGGGGTCCCCGCACCCAGCTGGAGGCCCTCCTGGCACCCACCCGGACTGCCATAACCAGAGTTTATCTGAGCAAATAATGTGCCTAATATATTATACCTGCCCACTGGACCCTGCCAGTGAGTTTATTTTGATCTACGCACCGCCGTCACGAGGCCGGTCTCTGCACATCTTTCACCCACCCACCCTCCTCCCCCTCCCCCTCCCCCTCCCCCCCTCCCCTCTCCCCTCTCAACCTCACCCCCATCCAGCTAGCTCTCTCTCTCTCTCTCTCTCTCTCTCTCTCTCTCTCTCTCTCTCTCTCTCTCACTATTTCTCTGGATTGTTTTTGTGGCTTGTATCTCTTTCCAGTGGACAATCATCTCGGATCCTTTTACTTCGAAAGTTTCATTATTATTATTATTATTATTATTATTATTATTATTATTATTATTATTATTATTATTATTTGATTCCCTGATCATGGTGGGTCTGGTTTGATTTTTTATAGTTACTCAGAAGACAGTTGAATTTTGTTCTCACATTGAATCGTTAATGGAGCGGGAATAGTATTTTTTATTTTATTTTATCGAGAAGAGCTGTGTTTCATTGTGAAATTATGGATAACGTCCCTATGTTGTCTGGTATTAATCATTGCTGGTTTTGTAATGTTTATCTTTAACATCATTATGTCTTCGTGTTTGGCTGAACAGTACCTGAGTGGTTGTGATTTAATCTGATGTAGTCTCTCTCTCTCTCTCTCTCTCTCTCTCTCTCTCTCTCTCTCTCTCTCTCTCTCTCTCTCTACTGTAATTCCATAAACTTTACATTTATTTCTTAACTACTGTATAATGAAATTGAAGCTTTGACTTACTGTCTCTCGCTCAAAATTATTTTCAGTTATTCATTATACATAGTGATTGAATAGTCATTGTAGTATACAACGTAAACTGTATTATTTTGCATAATACTTATTATTCTTCATATATAAAATGACTGTTTATTATTTTCCTAACATCGTTACTTTAAACACACACAATAAATATATTATATATATATATATATATATATATATATATATATATTATATATATTCACTATATTCCTACCATCTTTACGTTTTGGTTCATAGCTACGTAACGTTGCTTTTGTCTAAGTTTCTCAGATTCGACCGATCTATAATCTGTTAGTTCACTATTCACCCGAGTGAATACTTAGAAAATTTACTTCCTTTTGGATGGTAGTTGATAATGCTACTTTGTTTGAAATAAGTAGCTTTCCTGCGTCATTTTCTTGAAGTCACGTAATTTTTTTTATTTATTGTTTAACGGTGTTTTGTCCAGTATTTACACAAGTAATGCGGCGGCTTTGTTCATTGTCCACGTTACCAGTGTTTCTTGAACGCAAGGCCTATGCTTGAACGCCATTTCCAGGATGAAAAATCGAAGAAGAAACACTGCTGTAGCTTGGAAGGGAAGTCATTTGAATATTAATGAAGTAAAACGAATAAGAAGATTTCAATATAGAAGGAAGTCTATTTACCAAAAGAATTGAGAAATGATGTGAGACCAAACGTCGTGGTGGAAACTCCGTGGTATTGGTAGTAGAGTATAAAAGTATTAAACTACAGAAATGCAAGTATAATAAGAGGAGAGAGAGAGAGAGAGAGAGAGAGAGAGAGAGAGAGAGAGAGAGAGAGAGAGAGAGAGAGAGAGAGAGATGAAACCCCCATAGTTGTAGTACAGTAATACAATATGTATATAATTACTAAGTTAGATCAATAGAAGCTTAGATAGAAGCTTAGTGGTAGTAATACAATGTATGAGTATTAACCTGGATAAATACAAATTTAATGAGAGAGAGAGAGAGAGAGAGATGAGATGAGATGAAGAGAGAGAGAGAGAGAGAGAGAGAGAGAGAGAGATATGAAACCCCCACAGTTGTAGTACAGTAATACAATATACAATTACTAGGTTAGATAAATAGAAGCTTAGTGGTAATAATACAATGTATAAGTATTAACCCGGATAAATACAAATATAATGAGAGAGAGAGAGAGAGAGAGATGAAACCCCCACAGTTGTAGTACAGTAACACAATATATAATTACTAAGTTAGATAAATAGAAGCTTAGTGGTAGTAATACAATGTATAAGTATTAACCTGGATAAATACAAATATAATGAGAGAGAGAGACAGAGAGACCTTACCTTAACCTTACAGACCTTACATCTTGTTCGGGGTTGCCCCAGGTCCCTCAGTGTGAGGCACCTCTAATGTCTCCAGAGAGTTGCTAGTACATCTTCCGGTATATTTTGCATCTTCCACATCTTGGATGGTCTGGGATGCAGTTTAGATATTTGTCGAGCTTATTCTTAAACACATCTACGCTCACTCCTGATATATTCCTCAGATGAGCTGGCAACGCATTGAATAGACGCTGCATTATCGATGCTGGTGCGTAGTGGATTAATGTCCTGTGTGCTTTCCTTATTTTTTCCTGGTATAGTTTTTGGGCACTATTAATCTACCTCTGCTTGCTCTTTCTGATATTTTTAGTTCCATGATATTTTCTGCTATTCCTTCTATCTGTTTCCATGCCTGAATTATCATGTAGCGTTCTCTTCTCCTTTCTAGACTATATAATTTTAAGAATTGTAGTCTTTCCCAGTAGTCTAGGTCCTTAACTTCTTCTATTCTAGCTGTAAAGGACCGGTTTGTACACTCTCTATTTTTTTTTTTTTTGTGTGCAATATGCCTTTTGATAGTGTGGGTACCATATCAATATTGCAATATTCAAGTGGACTACGAACATATGTTTTATAAAGCATAATCATGTGTTCAGCTTTTCTTGTTTTGAAGTGCCGTAACAACATTCCCATTTTGCTTTACATTTTGCCAACAGAGTTGCTATTTGATCATTGCATAACATGTTCCTATTCATCATCACACCAAGGTCTTTAACTGCTTCCTTATTTGTGATGGTCTCATTATTAGGTCCCTTATATGCATATAGCTTTCTTTCTCTGTCTCCATAATTTATTGATTCAATTTATCAGAGTTAAATACCATCCTATTTACCTCTGCCCAATCATATACTTTGTTAAGGTCTCTTTGTAGAGCGTTCCTATCTTCATCACAAGTAATTCTCTACTTATTCTTGTGTCATCTGCGAAACTACTACTACCGAATCCTTCACATTATTGTCTATGTCTTCAATCATAATAACAAAAACAGTATTGCAGCTCAACACCGTACCTTGCGGCACACCGATATTACCTTGACTTCATCCGATTTCTCGTCGTTTGCAATAACTATCTGTTTTCTGTTGTGTAAAAATTCTTTTAAACCATCTTCCTACTTTATCCACGATATTGTGTTTTCTAATTTTCTTCGCTAATATATTATGGTCTACTTTATCAAAAGCTTTTGTCAAAGTCTAAATGAAACCACATCTGTTTCATTTCCGCTTTTCATATTTTTGAATATGTTCTCACGGTGGACTAACAGTTGGTTTGTGTACTTTTTCCGGGTACGAAACCATGTTGTCCTTTATTAAACAAATTATTTTTTATTAATGTTTCATAATATTTTTCTTCATTACCCTTTCATACACTTTCATAATATGTGATGTTAGACTCACAGGCCTATAATTACTTGCCTCTAGTCTTGATCCACTTTTGAAAGTAGGGGTAATATATGCTAATTTGTGCTCATCATAAATCTTGCCTGTATCTACACTTTGTCTTAATAATATTGCAAGTGGCCTTTTGCGATAGAATGAACTACTTTCTTTAACAAAATAGCAGGAATTCCATCCGGCCCTGCAGCAGCTCCATTTTTAATTTCATTAATAGCCTGCACAATATCAGCTTCATTAATATCTATGTCAGCTAAATATTCACTATTTTCATCCCTTAATCTATATCATTATCTTCATTATCTATTCTAGGGGTGAATTCTCTCTTATATCGTTCTGCCAGTTATGTTGCAAATTTCCTTTTTTTTCATTCGTTAATCTCCCTTCAATTCTCAGAGGGCCCTATTTCTATTCTTCTTTTATTCATCTTCTTCGCATAT